>NW_026961063.1:325460-678472 GCF_021018805.1 Prinia subflava | reverse complement strand
CAGGAGTGACCTGTCCTGCGCCTGCGAGGCCGAGGAGGCGGCCAAGCTCTTCCCCCTGCGCCAGGAGACGGCAGCCAGTTAATGCCCCCAGGTGAGGGACCCCCAAATCCCCTGGGACCCCCAAACCTCCCCTGGAACCCCCAAATCCCCCCCGGGACCCCCCCTTCCTCAGGGACCCCCAAATTCCCCCGGGACCCCCCCCCTTCCTCAGGGACCCCCAAATCCCCCGGACCCCCCCCTTCCTCAGGGACCCCCAAATCCCCCCGGGACCCCCCCCCTTCCTCAGGGACCCCCCCAAATCCCCCCGGGACCCCCCCCTTCCTCAGGGACCTCCAAATTCCCTCGGGACCCCCCCCCCTTCCTCAGGGACCCCCCAGAGACCCCCAAATTCCCCCCGGGACCCCCCCCTTCCTCAGGGACCCCCCAGGGACCCCCCCCCCCCTCCTCAGGGACCCCCAAATCCTCCCGGGGACCCCCCCCTTCCTCAGGGACCCTCCAGGGACCCCCTCACCTCCCCTGGGACCCCCCAAATTCACCCGGGAACCCCAAATTTCCCCGGGGACCCCCTGTCTTCCTCAGGGACCCCCAAATTCCCTCGGGACCCCCCCCCCCTTCCTCAGGGACCCCCCAAACCCCCCCCGGGGACCCCCTGTCTTCCTCAGGGACCCCCAAATCCCCCCCGGGACCCCCACCCCTCCTCAGGGACCCCCAAATTCCCCCCGGGACCCCCACCCCTCCTCAGGGACCCCCAAATTCCCTTGGGACCCCCCCCTTCCTCAGGGACCCCCAAACCTCCCCGGGGACCCCTCCCCCCTTCCTCAGGGACCCCCCCACGCTCCTCGGGGTGACCCCAGCCCCTGCATCCCCCCCATGCCCGGGTCCCCCCCATCCCTTGGACACCCCCAAATCCCTGCACCCCCCCTATCCCAGCTCCCCCCCCGCACCCCTGGGCTCCCCACCCGGGCCCTGCAGGCTCTGGGGTTCCCCCCCCCACCCTTGGGTGACGCCCGGGGGGGCTCGGGCTCCCCCCAGCCCTCGTGTCCGCCCTCCCCAGGTGCTGCCAGACCCGGCTCCGCTCGCATGTCCCGGTGTCACCGTGTCCTGTGCTCGTGCCACGCTCGCCCGTGCCGGGGGGGCGCCCCCCACCCACCAGGACCCCCCCGGGACCCCCCCCGGGACCCCCCCGGGACCCCCCAATCCCGGGGGGCCCGGCCGGGTGCGGGGGGGGCCGGGGGCGCCCGAGCTGCCTTAACTGGACCTGCAGAATGTCCCCCCCGCCCCCCGCCCCCGCCCGGGACCCCCCGGGACCCCCGGGACCCCCGGGACCCCCCGCTTGGCATCTCGGCTGCGCCCCCCGCCCCCCACGGGACCCCTCCTGGCGGGGGGGAGACCCCCGAGCCCCCCCCGCCCCCCCCAGCGCTGCATGGAGGCAAAATAAAGGCTGGAGATGCTGAGAGAGCCTGGGGGGCTCGGGGGGCTCGGGGGGCTTGGGGGGCTCCGGGGGGGGGGGCTGGGGAGGGACTCGGGGGGCTCCGGGGGGCTTGGGGGGCTTGGGGGAGGCTGGGGGGGCTGGGGGGCTCAGGGGGAGATCGGGGGGCGCTCGGGGGGGGCTGGGGTGGGCTTGGGGGGGGCTCGGGGGTCGCACGGGGCATTTGGGGGGGCTCGTTCCGGGGGTGGGGGGCACACCGGGCATTCAGGGGAGTGGGAAGGACACGGGGGAGGGGGGGGAGAGGGACCCCCACCTGCACGGGGCGCTCTGTAGGTGGCACACCTGTCCCTGTGGGGTCACACCTGTCCTGTGGGGTCACACCTGTCCCTGTGGGGTCACACCTGCCCCTGTGGGGTCACACCTGTCCCTATGGGGTCACACTGTCCCTATGGGGTCACACCTGTCCCTGTGGGGTCACACCTGTCCCTGTGGGGTCACACCTGTCCCTATAGCGGTCACACCTGTCCTGTGGGGTCACACCTGTCCCTGTGGGGTCACACTGCACCTGTGGGGTCACACCTGTCCCTATAGGGTCACACCTGTCCCTGTGGGGTCACACCTGTCCCTATAGGGTCACACCTGTCCTGTGGGGTCACACCTGTCCCTGTGGGGTCACACCTGTAAGGAAGGGGCGCCCCCTATCGGTTTCCCCCCACCCCATGCAGGGATCACACCTGTCCCTTACAGGTATCACACCTGTCCCCTGCAGGTGTCACACGAGTCCCGTGTGCTGATCACACCTGTCCCCTGCAGGTGTCACACCTGTCCCCTGTGGGGGCCAGGCGCCCCCAGTCTGTTTCCCCGCGTCCCCACCGGGGCCTGCCGGTGTCCCCTGCAGGGGACAAGGGGACACACGAGTCCCCCACAGGGGTCCCAGTCCTCCCTGGGATCACCTGTCCCCGTATGGGCCACACACCTGTCCCCTGTGGGGTCACACCTGTCCCCTGTGGGGTCACACCTGTCCCCCTGTGCGGTCACACCTGTCCCCGTATGGGCCACACACCTGTCCCCTACGGGGATCAGGCTCTCCCTGTTGGATTCCCACACCCCTGTGCCAGTGGTGATCACACCTGTCCCTGCAGCTGTCACACCTGTCCCTGCAAGTGTCACACCTGTCCTTGCAGGTGTCACACCTGTCCCTGCAAGTGTCACACCTGCCCCTGCAGCTGTCACACCTGTCCTTACAGCTGTCACACCTGTCCCTGCAAGTGTCACACCTGTCCCTGCAGCTGTCACACCTGTCCCTGCAGGTGTCACACCTGTCCTTGCAGGTGTCACACCTGTCCCTGCAGGTGTCACACCTGTCCCTGCAAGTGTCACACCTGTCCCTGCAGGTGTCACACCTGTCCTTGCAGGTGTCACACCTGTCCCTGCAAGTGTCACACCTGTCCCTGCAGCTGTCACACCTGTCCCTGCAGGTGTCACACCTGTCCCTGCAGCTGTCACACCTGTCCCTGCAGGTGTCACACCTGTCCTGCAGCTGTCACACCTGTCCCTACAGCTGTCACACCTGTCCCTGCAGGTGTCACACCTGTCCCTGCAGCTGTCACACCTGTCCTTGCAGGTGTCACACCTGTCCTTGCAGGTGTCACACCTGTCCCTGCAGCTGTCACACCTGTCCCTGCAGGTGTCACACCTGTCCCTGCAGCTGTCACACCTGTCCTTGCAGGTGTCACACCTGTCCCTGCAGGTGTCACAACCTGTCCCTGCAGCTGTCACACCTGTCCTTGCAGGTGTCACACCTGTCCCTGCAGCTGTCACACCTGTCCCTGCAGGTGTCACACCTGTCCTTGCAGCTGTCACACCTGTCCTTGCAGGTGTCACGCCTGTCCGTGCAGGTGTCACACCTGTCCCTGCAGGTGTCACCCCTTGAGCCCCCCGGGTACACCCCGCCCCCTCCCGGGCTGCCCCTCCCCCTCCCCAGTCAGACATTCCCGTCTCCAGTCCCGGTGTCCCCGGCCCAGTTCCAGGCGTGTCCCTCGGGGCGGGGCAGGAGGTGCCAGCCCCACCTCAGTGCCCCTGCCAGGGCCTGGGGACAGCCCTGGGGTCCCCCTGGAGCCCCCTCCTCTCCAGACCGAGCACCCCAGCCCACCCAGCCCACCCCTCAGACCCTTCCAGAACCTTCCAGACCCTTCCCGAGCCTCGCTCCCGCCTCTGGGCTGCTCCGGCTCCTTGGAGTCCCCTGGAGGGAGGGGACACAGCCCTGGTGGCCCGAGCAGTGCCCAGAGCAGGGGACAGCATGGCCCCGCTCCCGCCGGCCGCTCCTGGCGCAGCCCGGGTGACACGGTAACACGGTGACACAGTGACACAGTGACACAGTGACACCGTGACACGGTGACACTGCCCTCACAGCCAGCCTGTCCCCCTGGCCTCTCCCGCCCTGGCCCGGAACATTCCATGGGGATGTGGCCCCGGTGCAGGCCCGGCCCCTGGCCCTGGTGACCCCAACCCTGCAGAGTGACCCCGACCCTGCAGAGTGACCCTGACCCTGCAGAGTGACCCTGACCCTGTGAGGTGACCCTGACACTGCAGAGTGACCCTGACCCTGCAGAGTGACCCCCATCCTGCGGGGTGACCCTGACACTGCAGAGTGACCCTGACCCTGCAGAGTGACCCCCATCCTGCGGGGTGACCCTGACACTGCAGAGTGACCCTGACCCTGCAGAGTGACCCCCATCCTGCGGGGTGACCCTGACACTGCAGAGTGACCCTGACCCTGCGGGGTGACCCTGACACTGCAGAGTGACCCTGACCCTGTGGCGTGACCCCCCACCCTGCGGGGTGACCCCCACCCTGCAGCTCCACCCCCAGCCCGTGTTCCCAGCCTGTCCTGGTCCCTCCAGAGCCACCTCCTGCCCAGCCCGGTGTCACCGTGGTGTCCTCGGCCCCCGCGCAGGTCACCGGGCTGTGACACCGCAGCAGCCGCCCCGGGCAGCCCCTCCGGGCTGGGTCCGTTCTCCGCCAGCCCCTGGGCCGGGAGTGTCCCCGTGAAAGAGCCACACACCCAACCCACGGTGACATTCCAGGACATGCTGTGGGAGACGGTGACAGAAACGTTCCTGGAGAGCGGGGACACATCCAGGGCTGTCCTGGAGAGCGGGGACACATCCAGGGCTGTCCTGGAGAGTGGGGACACATCCAGGGCTGTCCTCGAGAGCAGGGACACATCCAGGGCTGTCCTGGAGAGCGGGGACACATCCAGGGCTGTCCTTGAGAGCAGGGACACATCCAGGGCTGTCCTCGAGAGCGGGGGACACATCCAGGGCTGTCCTGGAGAGCGGGGACACATCCAGGGCTGTCCTGAGTGCAGGGACCTTCATTGTCACCTCCATCATTGTCACCTTCATCATTGTCACCTTCATCATTGTCACCTTCATCATTTGTCACCTTCATCAGGGTCACCTTCATCATCATCTTCATTGTCATCTTCATCATTGTCACCTTCATCAGTGCCACCTTCACTGTCATGTCATGATGGTGATCCCCTTCATCATTGTCACCTTCGCTGTCACCTTTGTCACCGTCTGTCTCCTCATGGCTGATGCCAGCATGACCTGATGGCCCCGGGGGCTGCCCCAGCGCCTCTCCTGCTCCACCTGTCCCACGGCACACCTGGATCAGGGCACACCTGGAGTGACCGGGGCACACCTGGGGACCCCCACGGCAGCGCTGGGGACCTGTGGGGTCACACCTGTCCCTATGGGGTCACACCTGTCCTGTGGGGTCACACCTGTCCCTATGGGGTCACACTGCGCCTGTAGGGTCACACCTGTCCCTATGGGGTCACACCTGTCCTGTGGGGTCACACCTGTCCTGTGGGGTCACACCTGTCCCTGTGGGGTCACACTGCGCCTGTAGGGTCACACCTGTCCCTATGGGGTCACACCTGTCCTGTGGGGTCACACCTGTCCTGTGGGGTCACACCTGTCCTTATGGGGTCACACCTGTCCCGTGGGGTCACACCTGTCCCTGTGGGGTCACACCTGTCCTGTGGGGTCACACCTGTCCCTGTGGGGTCACACCTGTCCCTATAGCGGTCACACCTGTCCTTGTGGGGTCACACCTGTCCTGTGGGGTCACACCTGTCCCTATGGGGTCACACCTGTCCTTATGGGGTCACACCTGTCCTGTGGGGTCACACCTGTCCCTGTAGGGTCACACCTGTCCTTATGGGGTCACACCTGTCCCGTGGGGTCACACCTGTCCCTGTGGGGTCACACCTGTCCCTGTGGGGTCACACTGTCCCTATGGGGTCACACCTGTCCTTATGGGGTCACACCTGTCCCTGTGGGGTCACACCTGTCCTTATAGCGGTCACACCTGTCCTGTGGGGTCACACCTGTCCCTGTAGGGTCACACCTGTCCCTGTGGGGTCACACCTGTCCCTATGGGGTCACACCTGTCCCTGTAGGGTCACACCTGTCCTTATGGGGTCACACCTGTCCCTGTGGGGTCACACCTGTCCCTATGGGGTCACACCTGTCCTTATGGGGTCACACCTGTCCCTATGGGGTCACACCTGTCCCTGTGGGGTCACACCTGTCCTGTGGGGTCACACTGCACCTGTAGGGTCACACCTGTCCCTGTGGGGTCACACCTGTCTCTATGGGGTCACACCTGTCCTGTGGGGTCACACCTGTCCCTATGGGGTCACACCTGTCCTGTGGGGTCACACCTGTCCCTATGGGGTCACACCTGTCCTGTGGGGTTACACCTGTCCCTGTGGGGTCACACCTGTCCCTGTGGGGTCACACTGCACCTGTAGGGTCACACCTGTCCCTATGGGGTCACACCTGTCCTGTGGGGTCACACCTGTCCCTGTGGGGTCACACCTGTCCCTATGGGGTCACACCTGTCCTGTGGGGTCACACCTGTCCCTGTAGGGTCACACCTGTCCTTATGGGGTCACACCTGTCCCTGTAGGGTCACACCTGTCCCTGTGGGGTCACACTGCACCTGTAGGGTCACACCTGTCCCTGTG
Source organism: Prinia subflava (assembly GCF_021018805.1). Taxonomy (NCBI): domain Eukaryota; kingdom Metazoa; phylum Chordata; class Aves; order Passeriformes; family Cisticolidae; genus Prinia; species Prinia subflava. The sequence continues at coordinate 672,002 of NW_026961063.1, read as the reverse complement.
GGGTCACACCTGTCCCTATGGGGTCACACCTGTCCTGTGGGGTCACACTGCACCTGTAGGGTCACACTGTCCCTGTGGGGTCACACCTGTCCCTATGGGGTCACACCTGTCCTGTGGGGTCACACCTGTCTCTGTAGGGTCACACGTGTCCCCTGTGGTGTCACACCTGTCCCCTGCAGGATCACCAATGTCCTCTGTGGAGATCACACATGTCCCCTGTCAGTGTCACACGTGTCCCCTGTCAGTGTCACACGTGTCCCCTCTGGGGTCTCACGTGTCCTGCAGGTGTCGCGTGTCCCCTGTGGCAATACCCCATCTGTCCCCTGTCAGTGTCACACATGTGTGTCCTGCAGGTGTCGCACATGTCCCCTGTGGGGTCACACGTGTATCCTGCAGGTGTCACACGTGACCCTATCACCTATCCCTGTGGGATCACGTGTCCCTGTCACGTGTCCCTGTCACGTGTCCCCCGGCCGTCGCGCGCCCCCTGCCGGTTTCCCACGCGCCTGCGCGCGCCGCCCGCAGCCTGTGGCGCCTCCTGGCGGCCCCGCCCAGCTCCTGGCGCCACTTCCGGGTTCCGGGGCCGCGCCGGAGCCGGGCGGAAGCGGAGGCGGAAGCGGCGGAAGCGGAAGCGGCGGGGGCGGAAGCGGCGGCCATGGCGGCGGCGGCGGGTCCCTGTCCCGGGCCCGGGCCCGGCGCCGGCGCCGCCCGCACCAAGAAGAAGCAGAAGCGCTTCGTGCCGCAGCGCGTGAAGCTGCCGCGGGCCGCGGACCCGCTGCTGGCCGTGCTGGGCTGGGGCGTCACGCACCAGGTCAGGACCCGCGCCGGGACCCCCGCACCCCCCGCCGTACCCGCGGCGCCCCCGTGTCCCCTCCCCGCCTCTCCGGGGCTCTGTGGCCAAGGGATCCCGGTGACCCAGGCGGGATCTCCGTGCCCGTCCCTCCGGGACCCCCCGCGGGACCCGCGCTCGGGGCCGCCGTGTCCCTTCCCCGGGGCCGCCGTGTCCCTTCCCCGGGACCGTCATTTCCCCTTCCCCGTTTCCTCCCCCTGCCCGGGATCCTTTGGTTCCGTCCCCCCGGGATCCCCGTTACCCATTGTCCCCATACCGGGGTGTCCCCCGGGGGTGGGGGTCTGTCCCCGGGGTTGGGGGCTGTCCCTGCCCCGGTGGGTGCCCGGGGCTGTCCCCGGTCCCGGTGGGTGCCTGGGGCTGTCCCCGGTCCCGGTGGGTGCCTGGGGCTGTCTCTGGTGGGTGCCCGGAGGTGGGGGCTGTCCCCGGGGGTGGGGGGCTGTCCCCGGTGCCCGGGGGTGGCTCCGGGGGCGGCTCCGGGGGTGGCTCCGGGGGTCCCACCGCGCCCTCCCCAGATCAACGAGCTGAGCCAGGTGCCGCTGCCCGTGATGCTGCTGCCCGACGATTTCAAAGCCAGCTCCAAAATCAAGGTCAACAATCACCTGTTCAACAGGTGAGCGCCACGGGGGGGGGGCATGGGGGGCGAGTCCTGCAGCGGGGACCCCCCCAAAATCTCACCCGGTGCCCCCAAACCCCCCCAAAAACCCAGGGAGAACCTGCCCAGCCACTTCAAGTTCAAGGAGTACTGTCCCCAGGTGTTCCGCAACCTGCGCGAGCGCTTCGGCGTCGACGACCAGGACTACCAGGTGAGCCACGAGGGCGATTTTGGGGGGCTCCCCCGGGCCCTCGGCGGGCTCCTGGCCACCCGTGTCCCCCCAGGTGTCCCTGACGCGGAGCCCCCCGCGCTGGGCGGGCAGCGGGCGCCGCCTGCTGCTCTCGGCCGATCGCACGCTGGTGCTGAAGGAGCTGTCGAGCGAGGACGTGGCCGACGTGCACGGGCTGCTGTCGCACTACCACCAGGTACGGGGGGCACGGGGGCGTGGGGGGAGTCCTGAGGGGCACGGGGGGGTCCCTGGGGTCGCGGGGGGGTCCCTGAGGGGTGCAGGGGTGACCCCGAGGGGCACAGGTTGTCCCCGAGGGGCACAGGGGGGTCCTGGGGGCGTGGGGGGCGGTCCCCGAGGGGTGTGGAGGGTCCTGAGGGGCGCAGGGGGTCTCCAAGAGGCACAGGGGGGTCCCCGGGAGCACGGGGGTCCCCGAGGGGCACAGGGGGGGTCCCGAGGGGCACAGGGGGGTCCCCGGGAGCATGGGGGTCCCGAGGGGTGTGGAGGGTCCTGAGGGGCGCAGGGGGGTCCTGGGGGCGTGGGGGGGTTCCTGAGGGGCGCAGGGGGGGTCCCGAGGGGCACAGGGGGTTCCCCAGGGGCGTGGGGAGGGTCCCGAGGGGCACAGGGGGGTCCTGAGGGACACAGGGGGGTCCCCAGGAGTGCGGGGGGTCCCCAGGGGAGCAGGGGGGTCCCCGGGGGTGCAGGGGGTCCTGGGGGCATGGGGGGGGTCCCAAGGAGCACAGGGGTCCCGAGGGGAGCAGGGGGGTCCCCGAGGGGCACGGGGGGGTCCCTGGGGTCGCGGGGGGGGTCCCTGAGGGGTGCAGGGGGGTCCCTGAGGGGAGCAGGGGTGACCCCGAGGGGCACAGGGGGGGTCCCAAGGGGCACAGGGGGGGTCCTGGGGGCGTGGGGGGGGTCCCCGAGGGGTGTGGAGGGTCCTGAGGGGCGCAGGGGGTCTCCAAGGGGCACAGGGGTGTCCCCGGGAGCGCGGGGGTCCCCGAGGGGCACAGGTTGTCCCCGAGGGGCACAGGGGTGGTCCCGAGGGGCGTGGGGGTCCCTGAGGAGTGCGGGGGGTCCCCGGGAGCATGGGGGTCCCGAGGGGTGTGGAGGGTCCTGAGGGGCGCAGGGGGGTCTTGGGGGCGTGGGGGGGTCCCGAGGGGCGCAGGGGGGTCCCCGGGGCACAGGGGGGTCCCCAGGGGCGTGGGGGGGTTCCTGAGGGGCACAGGGGGGGTCCTGAGGAGCACAGGGGGGTCCCCAGGGGAGCAGGGGGGTCCCCGGGGGTGCAGGGGGTCCTGGGGCACAGGGGGGGTCCCAAGGGGCACAGGGGTCCCGAGGGGAGCAGGGGGGTCCCCGAGGGGCACAGGGGGGTCCTGGGGGCGTGGGGGGCGGTCCCCGAGGGGTGTGGAGGGTCCTGAGGGGCACAGGGGGTCCCGAGGGGCACAGGGGGGTTCCTGAGGGGCGCAGGGGGGGTCCCCGGGGCACAGGGGGGTCCCCGAGGGGCACAGGGGGGTCCCGAGGGGCGTGGGGGTTCCTGAGGAGCGCGGGGGGTCCCCGGGAGCATGGGGGTCCCGAGGGGTGTGGAGGGTCCTGAGGGGCACAGGGGGGTCCTGAGGGGCACAGGGGTGTACCCAGGGGCACGGGGGGGTCCCGAGGGGCACAGGGGGTCCCCGAGGGGTGCAGGGTGGTCCCCAGGAGCATGGGGGGTCCCTGAGGGGCGCAGGGGGCCCTGAGGGGCATGGAGGGTCCCCGGTGTCGTGGGGGGGGTCCCGAGGGGTGCGGGGTGACCCTGGGGCACAGGGGGGTCCCCCGGGGGTGGCAGTGTCACCGTATCCCCCCCGTCCCGCAGTAGATGGTGCCGTGTCATCAGGTACAGGGGTCCCGAGGGGCACAGGGGGGGTCCCTGGGAGCACAGGGGGGGGTCCCGAGGGGCACAGGGGGGGTCCCTGGGGGCACGGGGGGGGGTCCCTGGGGGCACAGGGGGGGGTCCCGAGGGGCACAGGGGGGTCCCTGGGGGCACAGGGGGGGTCCCGAGGGGCACAGGGGGGTCCCTGGGGGCACAGGGGGGTCCCGAGGGGCACAGGGGGGTCCCTGGGGGCACAGGGGGGTCCCGAGGGGCACAGGGGGGTCCCCGGGGTGGCCGTGTCACCATGTCCCCCCGTCCCGCAGTACGTGGTGCAGTGCCACCAGGTACGGGGGTCCCGAGGGGCACGGGGGGATCCCTGGGGGCACAGGGGGGTCCTGAGGGGCACAGGGGGGTCCCGAGGGGCACAGGGGGTCTCTGGGGGCACAGGGGGGTCCCCAGGGGCGCAGGGGGTCCCCAGGAGCAGCTGTGTCACCCCGGTGTCCCCCTGTCCCGCAGTACGTGGTGCAGTGCCACGGGCAGACGCTGCTGCCGCGGTTCCTGGGCATGTACCGGGTGAGCGTGGACAGCGAGGACCGGTACCTGCTGGTGATGAGGAACCTCTTCAGCCACCGCCTGCCCGTGCACAGGAAGTACGACCTGAAGGTATTGGGGCATCCCTGAGCTCCCCTGAGCTCCCCCGGGCTCCCCTGAGCTCTCCTGAGCTCCCCCGGGCTCCCCTGAGCTCCCCTGAGCTCCCCTGAGCTCCCCCGAGCTCCCCTGGGCTCCCCTGAGCTCCCCCGGGCTCCCCTGAGCTCTCCTGAGCTCCCCCGGGCTCCCCTGAGCTCCCCTGAGCTCCCCCGGGCTCCCCTGGGCTCCCCTGATCTCCCCCGGGCTCCCCTGAGCTCCCCTGAGCTCCCCTGAGCTCTCCTGAGCTCCCCCGGGCTCCCCTGAGCTCCCCCGGGCTCCCCTGAGCTCCCCTGAGCTCCCCTGAGCTCTCCTGAGCTCCCCCGGGCTCCCCTGAGCTCCCCTGAGCTCCCCTGAGCTCTCTCCTGAGCTCCCCCGGGCTCCCCTGAGCTCCCCCGGGCTCCCCTGAGCTCTCCTGAGCTTCCCCGGGCTCCCCTGAGCTCCCCTGAGCTCCCCTGAGCTCCCCTGAGCTCCCCCGGGCTCCCCTGAGCTCCCCTGAGCTCCCCCAGGCTCCCCCGGGCTCCCCTGAGCTCCCCTGAGCTCCCCCGGGCTCCCCCGGGCTCCCCTGGGCTCCCCTGGGCTCCCCCGGGCTCCCCTGAGCTCCCCTGGGCTCCCCTGAGCTCCCCCGAGCTCCCCCGGGCTCCCCTGAGCTCCCCTGAGCTCCCCCGAGCTCCCCCGGGCTCCCCTGAGCTCTCCTGAGCTCCCCCGGGCTCCCCTGAGCTCCCCTGAGCTCCCCTGGGCTCCCCCGGGCTCCCCCGAGCTCCCCTGAGCTCCCCCGGGCTCCCCTGAGCTCCCCTGAGCTCCCCCGGACTCCCCCGAGCTCCCCTGGGCTCCCCTGAGCTCCCCTGGGCTCCCCCGGCTCCGTTTGTGGGGAGCTCCCCCCAAAAACCCCTCCTGTCGTCTCTGTTCCCTTCTCTGCAGGGATCCCTCGTGGACAGAGAGGCCAGCGACAAGGAGAAGGTACGGTGACAGTGACAGTGACACAGTGACAGTGGCAGTGACAGTGGCAGTGACAGTGACAAGGAGAAGTGACAGTGACAGTGACAGTGGCAGGGACAGGGACAGTGACAGTGACAGTGATAATGATAATGACAATGACAGTGGCAATGACAGTGACAGTGGCAGTGGCAGTGACAGTGACACAATGACAGTGACAGTGACAGGAGGACACTGTGACGCCCCCACATTTACCAGGGGCTGTCTCCAGCCTCATTTTCCCTTCCCCCACTAATGAGAGCTCCTTACCTGCCCCCTCCCCCACCGAGGGCTCCCTCCCCTGAGGGGGGGCTCACCCAAGACCCCCCAGCCCCAGCCCTGCCTGGGGGGTCCCGCAGCCCCAGGGTGCCCCCCATAGCCCCAGGGTGCCCCCCCAGCTCAGGGGTGTCCCTGCAGCCCCAGGGTGCCCCCCCAGCTCAGGGGTGTCCCCTGCAGCTCAGGGGTGTCCCCTGCAGCCCCAGGGTGCCCCCCGCAGCCCCAGGGTGCCCCCCCAGCTCAGGGGTGTCCCCTGCAGCCCCAGGGTGCCCCCGCAGCCCCAGGGCGCCCCCCACAGCCCCAGGGTGCCCCCTCCAGCCCAGGGTGCTCCCCACAGCCCCAGGGTGTCCCCCCAGCTCAGGGGTGTCCCCTGCAGCTCAGGGGTGTCCCCTGCAGCCCCAGGGTGTCCCCCCAGCTCAGGGGTGTCCCCTGCAGCCCCAGGGTGTCCCTGCAGCCCCAGGGTGCCCCCAGCTCAGGGGTGCCCCCGCAGCCCCAGGGTGTCCCTGCAGCCCCAGGGTGCCCCCTGCAGCCCCAGGGTGCCCCCCCAGCTCAGGGGTGTCCCCTGCAGCCCCAGGGTGCCCCCCCCAGCTCAGTGGTGTCCCCCCAGCCCCAGGGTGCCCCCCCAGCTCAGGGGTGTCCGTGGGTGCTGTCCCCGCCTCCCCGCAGGGGAAGGAGCTGCCCACGCTGAAGGACGTGGATTTCCTCAACAAGAACGAGAAGGTGTTCGTGGAGGAGGAGCAGCAGCGCGAGTTCATGGACAAGCTCAGGCGGGACGTGGAGGTGGGAACTGGGGGGCACTGGTGGGAACTGGGGGGCTGCACCCCCAGGGAGCCACCGAGGGGGGCTGTGTCCCCCCACCAGCCCTGGGAGTGGCCCCCACCCCTAAAGACCCCTTGGTGTCCCCTCAGCCCTGGGAGTCCGAGGGGGTTTTGGGGACCACGTCCAGTATTTGATGGTTGTGGGGGTCCCCCTAGTGCCAAGGCTCTGGGGGTTTGGGGGGGCCATACCCAGGCTCTGGGGTTTTTTTGGGGGGCCATACCAAAGCTCTGGGTGTTTTTGGTGGGCCATGTCCAGGTTCTGGGGTTTGGGGGTCCATGCCCAGGCTCTGGGGGTTTTTTGGGGGGCCATGCCCAGGCTCTGGGGGTTTTTTGGGGGGCCATACCAAAGCTCTGGGGGTTTTTGGGGGGGCCATGGGGGGCCATGCCCAGGCTCTGGGGGTTTTTGGGGGGCCATACCAAAGTTCTGGGGGTTTTTGGGGGGGCCATACCCAGGCTCTGGGGGTTTTTTGGGGGGCCATGCCCAGGCTCTGGGGGTTTGGGGGGGCCATGGGGGGCCATGCCCAGGCTCTGGGGGTTTGGGGGAGCCATACCCAGGCTCTGGGGGTCTCAGGGTGCAGCCCCCGAGGGTTTTGGCGTGGCCCCCTCCCATTCCCGCCGTTGCCCCCCAGTTCCTGGTGCAGCAGAAGCTGATGGATTACAGCCTGCTCCTGGGCATCCACGACGTGGAACGGGGCGAGCAGGAGGAGGAGGAGGAGCTGGAGGAAGAGGAGCCTGGAGGGGGCGACGATGGGGGGCTGGGGGACCCCTATGGCACCTCCCCGGAGGGCCTGGGGGGGCTCCTCAACTCCTACCGGCCCCTGGGGCCCGGGGAGTTCGACCCCAGCGTGGACGTGTACGGCCTGCGGGGGGCTGAGGGTGAGCCGGGGGCTTTGGGGTGCTCTGGGGGGGTTTGGGGTGGTCTGGGGGGCTTTAGGGTGGTCTGGGGGGTTTAGGGGGTGCTCTGTGGGGCTTTGGGGTGGTCTGGGGGGGTTTGGGGTGGTCTGGGGGGGTTTAGGGTGGTCTGGGGGGTTTGGGGGGTGCTCTGTGGGGCTTTGGGGTGGTCTGGGGGGGTTTGGGGTGGTCTGGGGGGCATTGGGGTGCTCTGGGGGGGTTTGGGGTGGTCTGGGGGGGTTTGGGGTGGTCTGGGGGGGTTTAGGGTGGTCTGGGGGGTTTGGGGTGGTCTGGGGGGGTTTAGGGGGGTTTGGGGGGTGCTCTGGGGGGCTTTGGGGTGGTCTGGGGGGGTTTGGGGTGGTCTGGAGGGGTGTGGGGTGGTCTGGGGGGCTTTGGGGTGCTCTGGAGGGGGGTTCGGGTGCTATGGGGGGGTTTGGGGTGCTTTGGGATGGTCTGGGGAGGTTTGGGGTGCTTTGGGATGGTCTGGGGGGGTTTTGGGGTGCTCTGGGGTGGTCTGGAGGGGTTTGGGGTGCTCTGGGGGGGATTTGGGTGCTCTGGGGGGGGTTTGGGGTGCTTTGGGATGGTCTGGGGGGGTTTGGGTTGTAGGGGGGTTGGTCTGGGGGGGGTTGGGTTGTAGGGGGGATGCTCTGGGGGGGTTTGGGGTGCTCTGGGGTGCTCTGGGGGGCTTTGGGGGCGCAGGGAGCCCTGAGCCCCCCTGGCTGTGCCCCCCAGGAGCCCCCCGGCGCGAGGTTTACTTCATGGGGCTCATCGATGTGCTCACCCAGTACGACGCCCGCAAGAAGGCGGCGCACGCGGCCAAGACCGTCAAACACGGGGTGAGGGGGGCCCGGGCTGGGGCAGCGCCCCCAAACCGGGGCTGGCAGGGCTGCCCTTGGTGTTTTGGGGTTATTGGGGTGCTGAGGGCGGGCGGAGGGAGAGGTTGGGGGCACCTGGGGGTTCTTTGAATGGGGTGAGGCCCTGGCAGGGTCTGAGGGGGCAGGAGGGGTGGGGGTGGCTGTGGGGGGCTCAGGTGAGGCTGTAGGGGGTGCCCAGGTGGGTGCTGGTTCCTGTGGGGGAGTTTGGGGGGGGGGGGTCTCAGTTCCCAGGGGTGTTGTGGGGGGTCCTTTTGGGATGGGGGTGGTTCCCGGGGTCTGTGTGGGGGTTATTTTGGGGTGGGCTCAGTTCCCAGGGCTGTTGTGAGGGGTCCTTTTTGGGTGGGGGCAGTTCTGGGTTGTGGGGCAGGGTCCCTGGGGTGCAGGGCAGGGTCCCTGGGGTGGGGGCGGTCCCTGGGGTGCGGGGCAGGGTTTGGGGGTGCGGGGCAGGGTTTGGGGGTGCGGGGCAGGGTTTGGGGGTGCGGGGCAGGGTCCCTGGGGTGCGGGGCAGGGTCCCTGGGGTGCGGGGCAGGGTCCCTGGGGTGGGGGCAGTTCTGGGGTGCAGGGCAGGGTCCCCGCGGGCTCTGACGGGTGCCCCCAGGCCGGAGCCGAGATCTCCACGGTGCACCCCGAGCAGTACGCCAAGCGCTTCCTCGACTTCATCACCAACATCTTCGCCTGAGGGGCGCCCCGGCCCCTCCCAGTGGGACCAAATCCCCCCAGGGTGGGCTGACCCCACCCTCAGCCCCCCGCCAGGGACCCCCACAGCCCCCCCGGTGGGATTTCACTACTCAAGTGCCTTAACTTTATGTGGGGGGGGGGCTGGGGGGCTCCGGCCCCAGCACCGGGGGGATCTGGGGTGCTCCCCCTACTGCACAGGGGGCTCTGGGACCCTTCTGCCCCCTCCCAAAGCGGGGAGGGGCTCAAACACTACTTGCCCCAGGGAGGGGGGGGATGTGGGGCCCCCACTCGTGACCCCCGGGGGTGCAGCCCCCACCCCCGCCCCTCTTCTAAATGAGGCTGGGGGCGCACCCTGCCCCCTCCGAGTGGGACCAGGGGGGCTCCGGAGCTCCCCCCCTTCACTGCAGACCCGGGGGGGGTCAGGGGAGGACCCCGGCCCGGTGTGACCCCCGGGGGGCGGGGCCCTGCGGGGTGACCCCCCCCGCTCCCCATTTGTGGGCGTGTCGTATGGCGTGTCCCCCTCCCCGCCTCCATTTTATGGGGCTCTTTTCCCGCTCCGTATCCCGAGAAATAAATTATTGAACCGGCCCTGAGTGTGCCCCGTTCCCTGCGCCCCTCAACCGCCCCGGGCCCCCCCCTTTTCCCAGGGACCCCCGAAATCCGGGCTGGGCCCCGCCCCGGCCACGCCCATCCCCGCCCAGGCCACGCCCCCAGCCGGGTCTGTTCCCGCTGCCGCGGCCCCGCCGCCGCCGCTGTGGCCACGCCCCTCGCCCCGCCCCCAGCCGCGTTGCCATGACGACCCCCTCCACCGCCGGCCCCGCGCGCCGTTGCCATGGCCCCGCCCCTCCTCCCGTTGCCATGGCGGCCCCGCCCCGCGCGGTCACGTGACGCGGCGCGCGCAGGGCGCCCCCCGCCGCCGGACGCGCCCGCGATGCTGCGCCCGCCCGGGCCCGGTGGGTGCGGGACCCCCGAGACCCCCCGGGACCCCCGAGACCCCCCGGGACCCCCGGCACCGCCCCGCGGCCCGCTCTGCCCGCGCCCCCCGCCCCGGGCCTGCTGCTGCCTCCACCGCAGCGAACCCCCCCGGCCCCTCCCCGGGCCTGCCCCTTCCCCTCGGGCCTCACCGGGAGCCCCCGAACCCCCCGGGCCTTACCGGCACTCATCAGACCCCCATCGGATCTCATCGGGACCCCCCGGGCCCCTCCCCGGGCCTGTTCTGGCCCCGCCCCGGGCTTCAGCGGAACCCCCGTGGCCCTCCGGGCCTGTCCTGTCACCGCCGGGGCCCGCCGGTCCGCCCGGGCCTCATCGGGACCCCCCGGGCCTGTCCTGTCACCGCCCGGGCCTGTCCTGCCCCCCCCGGGCCTGTCCTGTCACCGCCCGGGCCTCATCGGGACCCCCCGGGCCTGTCCTGTCACCGCCCGGGCCTGTCCTGCCCCCCCGGGCCTGTCCTGCCCCCCCCCGGGCCTGTCCTGTCACCGCCCGGGCCTCATCGGGACCCCCCCATTCCGGGCCGCACCCCCCATCCCGCACCCTGCCCCCCCACCTGGAGCCCCCCGGGGGGATCGGGGGGATGGGGGACACCGGGGGACACCGGGGGACACCGGGGGGGCGGCAGCGGGTTCGGCCCCCCCGATCCGCGGGGACCCCCCCGGGACCGATGGCCGGGAGAAGAGCCCCGAACGGCGGGGCTGGGGGTGCTGAGCGGGTCTGGGGGGGCCGGGGGCGCTGGGGACCCCCCGAGGCCGTGACCGCCCCCCAAAGGTGCTGGGGGGGTGCTGGGGCCGTGGGGTCCCCTGGGGACACGGAGGGGGTGACGCTGCTGTTGTTATTGTAGGGTCACCTGGGCGGGGGGGGGGTCCGGGGGGGTTGTGAGCCCCCAAAGCGGGCCTGGGGGTCGTGGGGCCACCTGTGACCCCCCCGTGTCTCCCCGTGTCCCCCCAGCCTCGGGCTCGTGGCTCTGCTGATCCTCGGTGTCTCCGCTCGTGTCCCCCATGGGCTCACCAGGTGGGTGTGGGGGACCCCCCGCCCTGGGGACCCCCCGGGCCGTGTCACCCCCCTGGGGCACCCCCCGGCTCTGGGGACCCCCTTTGAACCCCTTGGGGCTGTGGGGACCCTCCGGCGTTCTGGGGACCCCCTCGGGCACCCCCAGCTGGGTGGGTGAGACCCCAAACCTCTCCCCACCCCCCAGGGGTCACAGCGTGGTGACACCCCCGGGCTGTCCCAGATTTGGGGGACGGGGGCGGGTTTAACCCTTGAGGTGGCACCTTGGGTGAGTGAGGGGACACTGTGGCCCCCTCAGGGCCCCCCTGGGTGCTGTGTCTGGGCTCTGGGCATTCGGGGGGGGGTCCCTTAATTGCCCAGACTCAGGGGGTTTTGGGGGGGTCATGTTCAGGCTCTGATGGTTTTGGGGGGTGACCCAGATTCCTCAGGCTCTGGGTGTTTTGGGGGGTCCATGCCCAGTGTCAGAGGATTTTGGGGGGTCCATGCCCAGTCCCAGAGGGATTTTGGGGGTCTGCATTCTGTCTCTGAGAGGTTTTGGGGGTCCATGCCCATTCTTAGAGAGGTTTTGGGGTGTCCATGCCTGATCTCTGGGTGTTTTGGGAGTCCATGCCCAGTCTCAGATGGATTTTGGGGGTCCATGCCCAGTCTCTGAGAGGTTTTGGGGTTCCATGCCCAGTCTCAGATGGGTTTGGGGGGTCCATGCCCAGTCTCAGATGGGTTTGGGGGGTCCATGCCCTGTCTCAGATGGATTTTGGGGGGGTCTGTACTCAGTCTCTGAGAGGTTTTGGGGTTCCATGCCCAGTCTCAGGCTTTGAAGATCCATCCCCAGATTTTGGGGTTCCAGGGGCCCCATGGGCCGCCCCTGATGGTTTTGGGGTGTCCCTCTGCCAAGTTCTTTGTCCTGTCAAGGATGTGTGGGGGCCACCAGGCGATGGTGCCAATGGGGTCCGGTCTCTGAGAGGTTTTGGGGCTCCATGCCCAGTCTCAGATGGATTTTGGGGGGGGTCTGTGCTCAGTCTCAGAAGGGTTTGGGGGGTCCATGCCCAGTCTCAGATGGATTTTGGGACATCTGCACTCTGTCTCTAGGGGTTTTGGGGGTGCCGTGCCCATTCCCTGGGCAGTTTTGGGGTCCCCCAGTGTCGTTTGTGCTGTCAGGGGTGTCGGGGTCACCAGGTGATGGTGACGGTGGGGTCCAGGCTCAGAAGGTTTTGGGGGGTCCATCTCCCTCCCCTGATGGTTTGGGGCTCTGTGGGTGTTCAGGAGCGCCGTGCCCGTCCCTGGGGGTTTGGGGTGCCCGTGCCCAGCCTGGCGCTTTCGGGGTGTCCCCACAGTGTCACTCGTGCTCTAGGGGGTGTCGGGGTGTGGGGGCCCCACCAGGAGCTGGGTGAAGGTGTCAGGGGGGGTCTGCTCTCTGGGGGTGTGGGGGGTCTGTGATGTTTTTGGGGCGTCCAGGGGTGTTTTGGGGTCTGTGTCAAATCTCTGGGCGTTTTGGGGTGTCCATGCTCAGTCTCGGGGTGCTGGAGTGCCCGTGTCCAGTCTCGGGGTGTTTTGGAGTATCTGTGCCTAATCTCTGGGTGTTTTTGAGGTGCCCATGCCCAATCTCCAGGTGTTTTGGGGTGTCCATGCCCAGTTTCGGGGTGTTTTGGGGTGTCGGTGCCTAGTGCCTGGCTGTTAGGGTGTCCATGCCCAATCCCCGGGTGTTTTGAGGTGTCTGTGCTCAGTCTCGGGGTGTTCCGGGGTGCCCGTGCGCAATCCCTGGGTGTTTGGGGTGCCCAATCCCCGGGTGTTTTGGGGTACCCATGCCCGATCCCCGGGCGTTTTGGGGTGCCCGTGCCCAATCCCCGCGTGTTTTAGGGTGCCCATTCCCAATCCCCCGGGTGTTTGGGGGTACCCATGCCCCATCCCCGGGTGTTTGGGGTGCCCGTGCTCAATCCCTGGGTGTTTTGGGGTGCCCAATCCCCAGGTATTTCAGGGTGCCTGTGCCTGGTCCCAAGGTGTTTTAGGGTGCCCATTCCCAATCCCTGAGTGTTTTGGGGTGCCCGTGCTCAATCCCCGGGTGTTTTAGGGTGCCCATTCCCAATCCCCAGGTGTTTGGGGGTACCTGTGCCCCATCCCCGGGTGTTTTGGGGTACCAAATCCCCGGGTGTTTGGGGTACCCATGCCCCATCCCCGGGTGTTTTGGGGTGCTCAATCCCCGGGTGTTTGGGGTACCCATGCCCGATCCCCCGGGTGTTTGGGGGTACCTGTGCCCCATCCCCGGGTGTTTTGGGGTGCCCATTCCCAATCCCCAGGTGTTTGGGGGTACCTGTGCCCCATTCCCGGGTGTTTTGGGGTACCAAATCCCCGGGTGTTTGGGGTACCCATGCCCCATCCCCGGGTGTTTGGGGGTACCTGTGCCCCATCCCCGGGTGTTTTGGGGTGCTCAATCCCCGGGTGTTTGGGGTACCCATGCCCGATCCCCCGGGTGTTTGGGGGTACCTGTGTCCCATCCCCGGGTGTTTTGGGGTGCCCATTCCCAATCCCCAGGTGTTTGGGGGTACCTGTGCCCCATCCCCGGGTGTTTTGGGGTGCTCAATCCCCGGGCGTTTGGGGTGCCCGTGCTCAATCCCCGGGTGTTTGGGGTACCCATGCCCGATCCCCGGGTGTTTTGGGGTGCCCATTCCCAACCCCCGGGTGTTTTGGGGTGCTCAATCCCCGGGCGTTTGGGGTGCCCGTGCCCAATCCCCGGGTGTTTTGGGGTACCTGTGCCCCATCCCCGGGTGTTTTGGGGTGCCCGTGCTCAATCCCCGGGTGTTTTGGGGTACCCGTGCCCGATCCCCGGGTGTTTTGGGGTACCAAATCCCCGGGTGTTTGGGGTACCTGTGCCCCATCCCCGGGTGTTTTGGGGTACCCGTGCCCCATCCCCGGGTGTTTTGGGGTGCTCAATCCCCGGGTGTTTTGGGGTGCCCATTCCCAACCCCCGGGTGTTTTGGGGTACCCGTGCCCCCTCCCCGCGCCCCTGACCGCGCGGTGCCCGCAGTGTCGTTCGTGCTGTCGAGGATGTCGGGCTGCGGGGGCCCCGCCAAGAGCCGGGTGACGGTGCCCAAGCGCGTGTGGGAGTTCGTGACGCGGGAGCGCGCTGCGCGCCTGGCGCTGCTGGCGCAGGAGGCGCGGGTGCGGATCCTGGTGGACGGCGAGACCCCCGAGCTCTACGTGCTGCAGCTCTGCGCGACCCCCCCGGGACCCCCGGGCGGCGCGGGGCTCTGCCCGGCCCGCAAGGCGCTCAAGGCGCTGCTCAAGGAGACCGAGAAGGAGCTGAAGAAGCGCAGCCAGCGGCACGGAGAGGTGCTGGGGGCGCGCCCGGAGCCCCCCGCGGGCGGCGCGGGCGCTCCGGGCGCGGCCCGGGACGAGGAGCCCGAGCGGCAGTGCCCGATCTGCCTGGGCGAGATGCGCGGGCCGCGCACGCTGGAGCGCTGCCGCCACTCGTTCTGCGGCGAGTGCATCGCGCGGGCGCTGCAGGTGCGCTCCGCATGCCCCGTGTGCGGCCGCTTCTACGGGCAGCTGGTGGGCAACCAGCCCCCCGACGGGCGCATGCTGGTCACCCGCGACGCCGCGCTGCCCCTGCCCGGCTACGAGGCCTTCGGCACCATCATCATCCAGTACGTCTTCCCGCCCGGCGTGCAGGGGGTGAGTGCGGGCACGGCGCGGCCCGGGGCGGGGCAGGGACAGGGGCGGGACAGGGGGGGTGGTCTCGCATCCCGTGGGAGGGTCCTGGCGCAGCCCGGTGCCCCCGGTGGTGCGGTGCGTGCCCCGAATGTCCCAGTGCCCCCAAATCTCTGTGAGTGCGTGCAGCAGCCCTGGGTGTCCCAAAACTGTGCCCAATTCTGTGCCCCCAGTGCCCCTGGCTGTCACCAAACCCTGCTGAGTGTCCCCAGCATCCCTGGGTGTCCCAAAACTGTGATGGGTGCCCCAAAACTGAGATGGGTGCCCTAAAACTGTGATGGGTGCCCCAAAACTGTGATGGGTGCCCCAAAACTGTGCCAAGTTCTGTGCCCCCTATGCTCCTGGGTGCCCCCAAATCTCTGTGAGTGCATGCAGCAGCCCTGGGTGCCCCAAAACTGTGATGGGTGCCCCAAAACTGCGATAGGTGCCCCAACCCTGTGCCCTGTTCTGTGCCCCCAATGCCCCTGGGTGTCCCCAAACCCTGCTGGGTGTCCCCAGCATCCCTGGGGGTGCTGGACGCCCTTTTGGGTGTCCCCAAGCCGTGATGGGTGCCCCAGACCGGTCCTGTGCCCCTGGCTGCCCTGAATGCTCCTGGTGCAGCTCTGTGTGCCCGACACCCCTGGGTGACCCCAAATCTTCTTGGGTGGCCCTGGCACAGTCCTGATGGGTGGCCCTGGGTGTCCTCACGTAGCCCTGACCCAGCTCTGTGCCCCCGCTGCCCCTGGGTGCCCCCAAACCTTGCTGGGTGTCCCCAGCACCCCTGGGCAGGTGTCCCTGGGTGTCCCCAAATCCTTTTGGGTGTTGCTGGCACACCTGGTGCTCCCAAATGCCCCTGACACAGCCCTGTGTCCCCAACACCCCTGGGTGCCCCAAACCCTGCTGGGTGCCCCAAACCCTGCTGGGTGCCCCAAACCCTGCTGGGTGCCCCCGTGCTGTGCCCCCAGCCCTGATCCCCATCCCCCCACCCCTGGGCAGGTGAGGTGCCCCCAGACCTTTCCCCTGTCCCTCTGTCCCCCTGTCCCCCTGTCACCCTGTCCCCCTGTCCCTTGTCGCCACCCTTACCTGGTGTGTCCCCTCCAGCTCCTGTGCAGGTGGAGCACCTGAACCTGGGCACCCCGTGGGCAGTGGCACCTGTCCTGTGTGCTGCCCAGCACTGCCCCCCTCACCTGTGCCCCCTGTACCTGGGCAGTGCTGCCTGTACCTGGGCAGTGAACTGAACCTGGGGCTGCAGGACCCCAGGACCTGTCCCTGGCACCTGTCCCCTGTGCCCTCTGTGAGTCCCCACCTTTACCTGTGACCCCCCAAAGGTACAGCACCAACCTGTGCCCCCCCACCTGTGCAGGTGGAGAACCCAAACCCGGGGATGCAGTACCTGTGCCCCCCTCACCTGTGCCCACCTCACCTTTGCCCCCTGCTCCGTTCAGGTGGAGCACCCAAACCCAGGGGTGCAGTACCTGGGCACACATGGGCACTGACACCTGTGCCCCTGCCACTTCCCTGCCACCCTGAACCCTGTCCCTAACCCTGTGCAGGTGGAGCACCCAAACCCGGGGGTGTGGTACCTGTGCCCCCCTCACCTGTGCCCCCTCCCCTGTGCCCCTCACCCGTGCCCCCTCCCCTGTGCCCCCTCACCTGTGCCCCCTCACCTGTACCCCCTCCCCTGTGCCCCCTTCCCTGTGCCCCTCACCTGTGCCCCTCACCTGTGCCCCCTTCCCTGTGCCCCTCACCTGTGCCCCTCCCCTGTGCCCCCCCTGTGCAGGTGGAGCACCCAAACCCAAACCTGGGGGTGTGGTACCTGCAACCCCCTCCCCTGTGCCCCCTCCCCTGTGTCCCCTCCCCTGTGCCCCCTCACCTGTGCCCCTCCCCTCTGCCCCTCCCCTGTGCCCCTCCCCTGTGCCCCCTCCCCTGTGCCCCCTCACCTGTGCCCCCTCCCCTGTGCAGGTGGAGCACCCAAACCCAGGGGTGCAATATGTGCCCCCCTCCCCTGTGCCCCCTCACCTGTGCCCTCCTCACCTGTGCAGGTGGAGCACCCAAACCCAAACCCAGGGGTGTGGTACCTGTACCCCCTCCCCTGTGCCCCTCCCCTGTGCCCCTCCCCTGTGCCCCTCACCTGTGCCCCCTTCCCTGTGCCCCCTCCCCTGTGCCCCCTTCCCTGTGCCCCCTCCCCTGTGCCCCTCCCCTGTGCCCCCTCCCCTGTGTCCCCTCACCTGTACAGGTGGAGCACCCAAACCCAGGGATGTGGTACCTGTACCCCCCTCACCTGTGCCCCTCCCCTGTGCCCCTCCCCTGTGCCCCCTCCCCTGTGCCCCTCCCCTGTGCCCCTCCCCTGTGCCTCCCCTGTGCAGGTGGAGCACCCAAACCCAAACCCAGGGGTGTGGTACCTGTACCCCCTCCCCTGTGCCCCCTCACCTGTGCCCCTCCCCTGTGCCCCCTCCCCTGTGCCCCCTCCCCTGTGCCCCTCCCCTGTGCCCCCTCCCCTGTGCCCCCCTCACCTGTGCAGGTGGAGCACCCAAACCCAAACCTGGGGGTGTGGTACCTGCAACCCCCTCCCCTGTGCCCTTTCACCTGTGTCCCCCTCACCTGTGCCCCTCCCCTCTGCCCCTCACCTGTGTCACCTCCCCTGTGCCCCCTCCCCTGTGCCCCCTCCCCTGTGCCCCCTCCCCTGTGCCCCCTCACCTGTGCCCCTCACCTGTGTCCCCCTCACCTCTGCCCCTCCCCTGTTCCCCCTCACCTCTGCCCCTCCCCTCTGCCCCCCTCACCTGTACCCCCTCACCTGTACCCCCTCACCTGTGCCCCCTCACCTGTGCAGGTGGAGCACCCGAACCCGGGCGTGCGGTACCCGGGCACCACGCGCGTGGCGTACCTGCCCGACTGCCCCGAGGGGAACAAGGTGCTGGGGCTGTTCCGCAAGGCCTTCGCCCAGCGCCTCACCTTCACCGTGGGCACCTCGCTGACCACGGGCCGCGCCAACGTCATCACCTGGAACGACATCCACCACAAGACCAACTGCACCGGCGGGCCCCAGCTGTGCGGGGGGCACCTGGGGGGGCTGGGGGGGCTGGGGGGCACCTGGGGGGCACCTGGAGGGCACCTGGGGGGCACCTGGGGGGGCTGGGGGCACCTGGGGGGGCTGGGGGGCACCTGGGGGGCACCTGGAGGGCACCTGGGGGGCTGGGGGGCACCTGGGGGCACTGGGAACACCTCGGGGGCACCTGGGGGGCACCTGGGAGGGTACCTGAGGAGTACCTGGGAACACCTGAGGGGCACCTGGGAATGCATGGGGAGCACCTGGGGGGCACCTGGGAACACCTGGGAACATCTAGGGGGCATCTGGGAGGCACCTGGGGGCACCTGGGGGGCACCTGGAGGGCACCTGAGGGTTTGGGGAGCAGCATCCACCACAAGACCGACTGCACCCAGCTGTGCAAGGGGGGATGTGGGGGCACCTGGGGGGGCTGAGGGGCACCTGTGGGTGTGGGGGGACACCTGGGGGGCTGGGGAACAACGTTCAGTGGCACGGGCAGTGCGGGGAGGGGGGTCCGGGGGGGCAGGGTGTGGGTAGAGCCCCCGGGGGGGGGCACGGCCTGACTGACGCCCCCTCTGCCCCCAGGTTCGGGTACCCCGACCCCACGTACCTGGCCCGGGTGCAGGAGGAGCTGCGGGCCAAGGGCATCACCGAGGACTGAGTGGGGGGGCAGGGACCCCCCCCGGGCAGGGGGAGCCCCCCGGAGCCCCCCCGGGCAGCGGGACCCCCGGGCAGGGGGATCCCCAATTGCACCGGGACCCCCGGGGCAGGAGTGGCACCCCCTGGGCACAGGGAGCCCCCCGCTCCACGGGACCCCCGTGCAGGGGGAGCCCCCCATTCAGCAGGACCCCCCCCGAGCAGGGGGAGCCCCCCAGCCCCCCTGGCTGGCGGGGGGGGGCACAAGGAGGGGCCAGGCCCCCCCGGGGGCGCTGGTGCCGCTCAGCCCCCGCAGCACGGACAGACAGACGGACCCCTGTACATAGCCCCGACCCCCAGGACAGACGGGGGGACCCCTGCCCCCCCAGCCCCGGGGGGGGCCCGCCCTTGGGGAGGGTTATTTATTTTTTATTCCCCCCCAGGTCTGTAACTTTGATCCAATAAAAATATGCAATGGATTGAGGGGTGCTGGGGGGCTCCCTCCTCCCGGGGGGCACGGGGGGGGCGGTTCTGGGTGGGGGGACACGGGGGGGACAGGGCTGGGGACAGCAGCATGGGGACAAAAGATGGGATTTGGGGATGGGACACGGAGATGGGGACGTTGGGGTGGGACAGGGCAGCACACGGGGCTGGGGCTGTGTGGGTCGGAGTTTGGGATGGGACTCCAGGGTGGGGATGTGTGAGGGGGGCACTGGGCTGGGACCTGAACTGGGGACACTGGGATGGGACACTGGGCTGGGAAACCAGGATGGAAACGCTTGGATGGGACGCTGAATTGGGATGTGCGAATTTTGGGGTGTGGGCTCTGGGCTGAGGTCAGGGGGATATTGGGGTGGGACAGTGCAGGATCCTGGGATGGACTGGGTTGGGAGGACCCAAAAACCCACCTGGAACCACCCCTGCCATGGGCGGGGACACCTCCCACTGTCCCAGGCTGCTCCAAGCCCTGTCCAGCCTGGCCTTGGGCACTGCCAGGGATGGAGCAGCCCCAGCTGCTCTGGGAAATCCATTCCAGGGCCTCCCCACCCTCACAGGGAGGAATTCCTGCCCAGTCTCCCACCCAGCCCTGCCCTCTGGCACTGGAAGCCATTCCCTGTGTCCTGTCCCTCCATCCCTTGTCCCCAGCCCCTCTCCAGCTCTCCTGGAGCCCCTTTAGGCCCTGGAAGGGGCTCCAGGGTCTCCCTGCAGGGAGCTGAGCCCCCCCAGCTCTCCCAGCCTGGCCCCAGAGGGGCTCCAGCCCTGGAGCAGCTCCGTGGCCTCCTCTGGGCTCTCTCCAGCAGCTCCACGTCCTCCCTGTGCTGTGCCCAGGGCTGGAGCAGCTCTGCAGGTGGGGTCTCACCTGAGCGGGGCAGAGGGGCAGAGCCCCCCTCCCCTCTCCCCCGCTGGGGCTCAGCCCAGGCTCGGGGGTCTCTGGGTCCTGCCCAGCTCTGCCCCCCGGCACCCCCGGGTCCCTCTCCGGGGCTGCTCTCTGCTCATCCCCCGGGGGACACCCCAGCCCAGGGGCAGCGCCTGCCCTCGGCCTTGTCACACCTCAGGAGATCCCACAGGAGCTGCTCCCGCCTGTGCAGGTGCCCCGGGGTGGCCCTGCCCTCCAGGGGTGTCACTGACCCTCAGCTCGGTGTCCCCTGCCAGGTCCCCCCGGTCCCTCTGCCCGTGCCACGGGTGATGTTGGTGACCCCCGGGGGCACCGCTGCTCCCCGGTGTCCACTCCGACCCTCGGGACGTGGCCCTGCAGCCAATCCCGCACCCACCAAACACCCACCAAACACCCAGCCCCGAATCCACCTCCCCCGGTGGGATCCTGGGGAACGGTGCCGAAGGTTCCGGGAAATCCAAACAAACGAAATCCGCGTCCCTTCCCCTGCCGGGGTCACTCCCTGGGCAGGACCGGGGTCCCCAAATCCCCTCCCTGCCCCTGCTGAGCCTCAGCAGAGCCCCCCCGGCAGAGCCCCCCCGGCAGAGCCCCCCCGGGACCCTCCGTGCCCCCACCCCAAACACGGGGACAGCGCTTCCCTCTCCAGGCAGCGGGAACGCCCCGGGGCCGGATGGGATGGGGGGACGCTATAGGGGGGATATAGGGGGTATGGGGGGTATAGGGGATGTGGGGGCTATAGGGGATGTGGGTGTTTCTATAGGGGATGTGGGTGTTTCTATAGGGGATATGGGTGTTTCTATAGGGGATATGGCTGTTTCTATAGGGGATATGGGTGTTTCTATAGGGGATGTGGGTGTTTCTATAGGGGATATGGGTGTTTCTATAGGGGATACGGATGTTTCTATAGGGGATATGGGGGCTATAGGGGATATGGGTGTTTCTATAGGGGATATGGGTGTTTCTATAGGGGATACGGATGTTTCTATAGGGGATATGGGGGCTATAGGGGATATGGGTGTTTCTATAGGGGATATGGGTGTTTCTATAGGGGATATGGGTGTTTCTATAGGGGATATGGGTGTGACAGGACAAGGTGACCCAGGTGTGACAGGACAAGGTGACCCAGGTGAGGCAGGACAAGGTGACCCAGGTGTGACAGGACAAGGTGACCCAGGTGAGGCAGGACAAGGCTGCCCAGGTGTGACAGGACAAGGTGACCCAGGTGTGACAGGACAAGGCTGCCCAGGTGTGACAGGACAAGGCTGCCCAGGTGAGGCAGGACAAGGTGACCCAGGTGTGACAGGACAAGGTGACCCAGGTGTGACAGGACGAGGCTGCCCAGGTGTGACAGGACGAGGCTGCCCAGGTGAGGCAGGACAAGGTGACCCAGGTGAGGCAGGACAAGGTGACCCAGGTGAGGCAGGACGAGGCTGCCCAGGTGAGGCAGGACGAGGCTGCCCAGGTGTGACAGGACAAGGTGACCCAGGTGTGACAGGACGAGGCTGTCCAGGTGTGACAGGACAAGGTGACCCAGGTGAGGCAGGACAAGGTGACCCAGGTGTGACAGGACAAAGTGACCCAGGTGTGACAGGACAAGGTGACCCAGGTGTGACAGGACGAGGCTGCCCAGGTGTGACAGGACAAAGTGACCCAGGTGTGACAGGACAAGGTGACCCAGGTGTGACAGGACGAGGCTGCCCAGGTGAGGCAGGACAAGGTGACCCAGGTGTGACAGGACAAGGTGACCCAGGTGTGACAGGACAAGGTGACCACGCAGAGCCGTCGTGTGCCCAGGCCACGCAGGTGAGGAGCAGCACAGCCCAGGTGCATCGGGCTGCCGGGGTCCAGGGGTGACAGGTACATCCGGGCTGGGCACGAGGGACAGCCAGTGCCAGCCTGGCGTGCCCGTGGTGCCTCAGGTCACGGGGGAGGAGATGCACCACGGTTCCTGTCCGTGGGGATTTGTGTGTTTTGGTTTTCTGAAGGTTTTAATTCAATCCTCGCGTTTCTGGGCACTGCTGGGCCTGTATGGATTTGGCCCAGGGGGATTCATTCTCCAACATCTCCTCCCTCTCTTTGAGCCCTGAGGAATCCCTTAATTGCTGTATTAATCACTTGTTGAACGCATTGGAGCAAGCAAGGCATCATTATCAGCACAGTTATTACGATGACCAATGTGTATAAATTATATATATAATTATGTATATATATATATAATATATTATATATATACTCTTAACATATTCCTAAAACTCTTAAGAGTTAAATTCTTAATATATTCTTAAAACTCTTTCACCCCTGATGTTAAATTCTATTTATTTAACAGACTATCCATCCAAATCCCATCACCAATCCTAATTTTTGACACACCCTCCTTAAATTTTGGTATTCTCTTATGAACAGATTCTGGGTGACCAGATAAATTCACACAACACATCCCTTCAAAATCTTCACGCCCATGTGCTAATTAGAGAAATCACACAAATGCAGACTGAATTAAAGATTACACCAATTAATCTGATTTCTGTCCACTTGGTGTCGGAGGCAGCAGCAGCTCTCTCAGGTGACACTTTGGCCAGCTGCGGTTTTTCCTGATGTTTTTTAAGTTTGTAACCGGACTCAGAGTAAAATAAAATAAAAAAACCCCAAAAACCTCATTTTTTCCTCAGCGCCAAGGGGTTCCTGTGTCCCAATGAAGAGGCTGTGCCTGGAAGGGGAGGATCAGCTCAATCTTTCTGTCCGCACCGAAGGTTTGAGAGCGGGGATGGTTTTTATTCCACTCGTGCGCGCTCCTTGGGGGATCCAGAGCCGGGCGAGGCGTGTTCGCCTCCTCTGCAAATCCACAGCGGCACCGTGTGGTTGTTTTTGGTGTTTTTGCTTGTTGGAGTCCAGGATATTCCTCTGGCTGCCCTGGAGGGTTTGGAGACCGGACAGGGGGTCTGGGGTCTGTCCAGGGGGGTCTGGGATCTGTCCAGGGGGGTCTGGGGTCTGTCCAGGGGGCTCAGTCAGACCCACACAGATCCCAGGAGGACACTGCCTCTGATCCCTGTCCATGGCAGTGAACACTCACATGCAGGAAGAATCACAAACCCTAAGAATTTAAAATAAGTAGTGGATGGTTTATTATAGAATATAAATATAGAAATTAGGATTCTTAGCATATGGGGCTGAAGAGACAGGATGGAGGAATTGGGGAGTGGCCCCTGTGCTCCTTGTTCTTGCTCTCGTCCCCCATTTTCTGCTGAGTTGGGTTTTAGAGATTGGTTTAGAGTAGAAATGACCTGTTAGCATAGGTAGTAGGCATTGGTACAATTTTGTAAATAAAAAGTTCATTTTGGATGGTGGTTGGGTCAGGGGTACATAAGGTGTGGGGCTCTCTGACCCACCCAGTCCTGCTCTGCTGGGGATGTCCTGCAGAGCTGGACAAGAACTGATAAATAATTAAGAATAAACAGCCTTGATAACACGAACTGCTGGACTCAATTTGTCATCTCTGGCTCTGGTGTGAAACACTCAGGGCAAAGAGAAGACTGAAAACCTGATTTATTATTATTATTACCTCTGGGAACAGCAACCCAGGGGAAACTCCCAGGGAACAGCAACCTTGGGGGAACCCTGAGCACCCTGGGGAACACCAACCCCAAGGAGAATCTCAGGGAATCAACAACCCTGAGATTTGCTCTCTCTGAACTCGGCTCCCTCATTTCCAGCTGGAAACCGCAGAGGATTCAGGGGTTGCTGCGTTCCACTCTCGCTTTGAAGGGCACCAACAGCGAGGAGATTTCCCTTGGCATTCGTGGCACTTTCCTTCTTTCAGTCCTGCACGGCTCCTGAACCCAAAGGAGCCCAAAGGGCAAATGTTGGTCACTGTGAAAAATGCACATTCTATGGCTCTACGCAGATATTTACCTAGCATATCACATATACAGAAATATTTATAGAAATATATATCTATAAATATATATATATATATCTGTATATCTATATACCTATATATCTATATATCTATATATCTATATATATAGCTATATCTAGCTATATCTATCTATCTATCTATATAAATATATATATAGAAAAGTTATACTCTATTAACATTTGAATAATCTAGTGAATGTAGTTTTGTAATTAACATTAAGCTTTAGTAATTAAAATTGAAGCTATGTGTGTGTGATATTCTTTTTAACTCAAGAAAGAGAGCAAAAAACCAAGAATTCTTCGCACAGAGATAACGATTGCAGAAACTTTAAATATTCTAGTGAAGAAGAATTTATGGCCTTTTTATCAACAAAAAAGGGAAACTTTTGAGGACCCACAGACTTACAGGTGTCTGGAAATTAATAGAAAGTCTTTGTGACATGAAACAGCTGAAATTAAATGTTTCAAATAAAATATGCATAGTCATGAGGACGATCCTCAAAAGAGAGGGATTTTCCCAATTTTTTGCCTTCTCCTGACTCGCCTCTGTCTGGGACAGGGAGGGCCACAGCCCGGGCTGCCTCTCTTTGTTTATTGTCTCATAAATTGTCCTACTCTAAATTGTTTAACTTTTATTATTGTATTTATATTAGGATTTTTTATAACCATTTTTTTTTTGTTTTTATTAAATTTCCAAAAATCCCCAAAGTGAGCGATTGGGGTTTATTCCAGTCACCAAAGGTGCCCGTGGCAGCTGCTGCCGCCTCCAGATGTGCCCGGTTGCTGTGAAAAGCTCCAGCCCCGAGTCCTGCCCGTCCCTGCTCAGCCTCAGGAGCCGTCCCCGCCTTTCCCTCCTGCAGGGCTCAGCTTCAAACCTGAGCGTGGCCAGCGATTGCTCCCGTCCCGAAGGTCCCAGGGTCTCGGGGTTATAATTCCCTGAGATTCTCTTGGGGGTTCTGTTCTTTAAGGTAATGAGGTTTTTTCCTAGGGTTGCTGTTCCCCGGGAGTTTCCTCAGGGTTGCTGTTCCCAGAGGTAATAATAATAATAAATCAGGTTTTCAGTCTTCTCTTCGCCCTGGGTGTTTCACACTGAAGCCAGAGATGACAAATTGAGTCCAGCAGTTCGTGTTATCAAGGCTGTTTATTCTTAATTATTTATCAGTTCTTGTCCAGCTCTGCAGGGCGTCCCCAGCAGAGCAGGACTGGGTGGGTCAGAGAGCCCCACACCTTATGTACCCCTGACCCAACCACCATCCAAAATGAACTTTTTATTTACAAAATTGTACCAATGCCTACTACCTATGCTAACATGTCAGTTCTACTCTAAACCAATCTCTAAAACCCAACTCAGCACAAGATGGGGGACGAGAGCAAGAACAAGGAGCACAGGGGCCACTCCCCAATTCCTCTGTCTTGTCTCTTCAGCCCCATATGCTAAGAATCCTAATTTCTATATTTATATTCTATAATAAACCATCCACTACTTATTTTAAATTCTTAGGATTTGTGATTCTTCCTGCATGTGAGTGTTCACTGCCATGGCAGGGATCAGAGGCAGTGCCCTCCTGGGACCTGTGTGGGTCTGACTGAGCCCCCTGGACAGACCCCAGACCCCCTGTCCGGTCTCCAAACCTCCTGTCCGGTCTCCAAACCCCCTGTCCGGTCTCCAAACCCTCCTGTCCAGTCTCCAGACCCTCCTGTCCGCTCTCCAAACCCTCCAGAGCAGCCGGAGCGATGTCCTGGACTCCAACACAAGGGCAGGAAGGAGGCGCCGCTCTCCTCTCTCCGCTCTCCCCCCGCAGCTCGGGAAGGCTCCGTGCGCTCAGCCCCGGGCACGCTCAGCCCCCTCCAGGCTCCCGGACAAAGCCAAGAACGCTCCTCAGGTGATCCCACAAAAAAAGGGGTCCTGGAGAACGCGGCCGTGCTGGGATTCCCTTTCCTTTCGCAGCCCAGAAACAGCGACACGATCCATCTTCCTTCCCGTCCATTCATCCCCCGGGATCCACAGAGGAGCCCCTGCCCCCGCCAGGAAAGCGCCGGGATTTACCTGGGCACGCTCAGGTAAATCGCGATCATCGCGACAACCACACGGTGCCGCTGCGGGTTTGCAGAGGAGGCGAACACGCCTCGCCCGCCTCTGGATCCCCCAAGGAGCGCGCACGAGTGGAATAAAAACCATCCCCGCTCTCAAAGCGGACAGAAAGATTGAGCTGATCCTCCCCTTCCAGGTACAGCCTCTTCATTGGGACACAGGAACCCCTTGGCGCTGAGGAAAAAATGAGGTTTTTGGGGTTTTTTTATTTTATTTTACTCTGAGTCCGGTTACAAACTTAAAAAACATCAGGAAAAACCGCAGCTGGCCAAAGTGTCAGCTGAGAGAGCTGCTGCTGCCCCCAAGCTGGAGCACGCGTGTAGGACACGAAATAAATCGCATTGAGCGATTTATTCTAAACACAATTTCTTTATATCCCATTTACAGAGACTGACAGGATTGGTGGGCAAAGTTAACGCGTCTCAAACCACGTTGGTTAAACCAGAGGGCCATCAAGAAATCCCTCCTCTAAAATAGAATGAATGAGAAGATGGAGTTAAGAAAAAATCTTTTCTTGTTTACAGCGCATCGCCTGGGAAAGGAATTTCACAAACTGAAAAACATCACAGCCATGGAATCAGGGCTACACAAGGGACAGGGCAAGGAAAGGCCAGGGATGGTTTGGAATGGGAAGGAAATGCAGAGTTGGGAGGGGAAAGGCAAAGCTGGGCTGGGGAGGGGTAGGAGAGGCAGTGCAAGGTATCTGCATTGCCTGTTATCAGCATCAGATGTATTCTGTTATCATCTGTTATCTATTATTATCTATTATTATCTATTATTATCTATATATATTATACCTCTCTATATAAAATATAGATATTCTTTCTATCTATCTATCCATCTTATATATATTATCTATATATCTATATATAATATATATTTTATTTTTATATATAATATCTATTATTCTATTATCATCATCAGATGTATTCTATTATCATCTATTATCTATTATTGTCTATATATATTACACCCCTCTGTATAAAATATAGATATTCTTTCTATCTTATATCTATCTATATAATATATATATAATATTATATATATATTTAAAATATCTATTATTCTATTATCATCATCAGATGTATTCTAATATCATCTATTATCTATTATTATCTATATATATTATACCTCTATATAAAATATAGATATTCTTTCTATCTATCTTATATCTATCTATATAATATATAAAAATATATTATATATTATATATTATATATTATATATTATATATTATATATTATATATTATATATTATATATTATATATTATATATTATATATTATATATTATATATACATACATAAATATATTAAAATATCTATTATTCTATTATCATCATCAGATGCATTCTATCATCATCTGCTAAACCCAGCTGGTTCTTTATCCCTTCCAGGACCCATCCTCCCTCCAGGGGATCTCTGCTGTCCAGGGGCCATCGAGGCTCCCTGCAGGACTGATCCAATTCCATCACCCATGGGAGATGCTGCACCCAGGGGAGGAGCCCGGAATTCCCACCTGGATAAACCCTGGATAAACCCTGGGATTCAGAGCCCAGCACAGCCTGTGTGCTCTGCATTCCCACCTGGATAAACCCTGGGATTTGTAACACCAGCACAGCCTGTGTGCTCTGCATTCCCACCTGGATAAACCTTGGGATTCAGAGCCCAGCACATCCTGTGTGCTCTGCATTCCCACCTGGATAAACCCTGGATAAACCCTGGGATTCAGAGCCCAGCACAGCCTGTGTGCTCTGCATTCCCACCTGGATAAACCCTGGATAAACCCTGGGATTCAGAGCCCAGCACAGCCTGTGTGCACTGCATTCCCACCTGGATAAACCCTGGGATTCAGAGCCCAGCACAGCCTGTGTGCTCTGCATTCCCACCTGGATAAACCCTGGGATTCAGAGCCCAGCACAGCCTGTGTGCACTGCATTCCCAGAGGAACACCAGACCCATCTCACACCACTGGACCCTTCTACAGAATCCTCTCTGCTCCAACAGAGCCACTTCTGTCACTCCAGGAGGATTTAACTGCTCCCAACATCCTGAACAGGGTGTCAGGTTCTGTTCTGACTCCGTCAGTGTTTCCAGGATTTTTTTTGTTTGCTTGTTTTTTTTGTACTACCACATTTATATTTTTAGTATTTCCACTGAAGAACTGTTATTCCTATTCCCATATATTTCTCTGAAAGTCCCCTTAATTTCAAAATTATAATAATTTGGAGGGAGGGGGTTTACATTCTCCATTCCAAGGGAAGCTCCAGCTTTTCCTGACAGACACCTGGTTTTCCAAACCAAGGCCCACGGGCAGCAGCTGGAATTTGTGGAGAGAGGGGGGCTTGGATTTTCCCGGCATGGCTGTCCCAGGTGGAGGCAGTTAAAAAAGAGGGGGAAAAATGTGGAAGAAACATTTTTTCTGTGTCCAAAAGCATTAGTTACCACAGCAACAGTGGCCAAGAAGGAATTATGAGATTCTCCAACACGCTGAGAGGAATAAAAGAGGTTTTCTGCCTCAGGCTTGGGGAACCTGCCCCAGACAACTCTCTTGGCATCTGGGCAAGAACAAAAGAGAGGCTCTGTGTGACTTTTTGTCTTTTCAAGGGACCCCCAAAATCTCCACCCTCTGCAAACCAGAGTAAAAACTCCAGTTCTGCTTCCAACCCCACGGTCCTGTGACACAAACTGTGTGGATTGAGATAGGAGAAATATGGAATACACAGAATTTTTGAGGCACCCAGGACGGGAGGCCGAAGCAGGGGATGTGTGAGAAAGGCAGTTCAAGGTGAGGGAGGGGAAGGAGGGCAAGGAAAATCGAGATTGGGCTTGAAAGGTGAGGAGAGGGAGAGGTAGGAAGGCAAGGAGAGTCCCAGGAGGAGCAGGCAAGGCAAGGAAAGGCCGTGGCAAAGGCAGAGCCAGGCTTTCCTTCCTGTGGAAAACATCCATCATTTCCAGCCAGGCCAAAAGTGGGATTCTGTCGGAGTCCAGGACATCCCTCTGGCCACCCTGGAGGGTTTGGAGACCGGACAGGGGGTCTGGGGTCTGTCCAAGGGGCTCAGGCAGCCTCACACAGAGCCCAGGAGGGCACTGCCTCTGATCCCTGCCATGGCAGTGAATGCCCACAGTGTGTGAAGAATCACAAGCTGAGAGAATTCAAAATAAGCAGAAGTTAGTTAATCACAGAGTGCAAATGTAGAATTTAGGATTTTTAGTGTATGGGCTTGAAGAGGCAGGATGGAGGAATTGGGGAGTGGTCCCGTCCTCCTTGTTCTTGTTCTCATCTCCCATTTTCTGCTGAGTTGGATCTCAAGGATTGGTTTAGAGTAGAAATGACAGGTTAACACAGGCAGTGAGTATTGGTAAGATTCTGTAAATAAAAAGTTCCTTGTGGACGTGGTTGGGTCAGGGAATGGTACAAAGGGTCCGGGACCCTCTGACCCGCCCAGTCCTGCCGCGTGTCCTGCTCTGCTGGGGACGCCCTGCAGAGCTGGGACAGAACTGAGAGATGATGAAAGAATGAACAACCCTGGAAACACGGACTGGGGACTCAGTTTGTCTGCTCTGGCTCTGGCGTGGGACCTTTTGGGCAAGAGAAGCTCAAAAACCCTGCACACCTCAGGGAACAGCAACCCCGAGGAGAATCTCAACCCTGAGAGGATTCCACCTCCTAAAACAATGAATGTCCAAGGGTTGCTCCCAGACAAGAGTCCAGCAGCTCTGGGTGGCCTTGACCTCCCAGGGGCCACCTCCCACCTTCCCCAGAGGCAGCAGAGCTGGGATTTCCCTTCCTGTGGGAACGAGCTGGGATTTGCAGCTCGTGGAGGAGAGCGGGATTCTGCCTCCTGAAATGCTGAATGTTTGCTGCAGGATGGAATCTGCCAGGACCACCGGGTCTGGCTGGCCTTGGGCTCCTGGGAGCCACCTCTCATCTGCCCCCGAGGCACTGCCAGACTTTCCCTCCTGTGGAATAAAACCCTTCCTTATGCCTGAGTATCTGTAGCAGCAAGAGGGATTCCCCATCCTAAACTGCAAATATTCGAGGATTTCTCCCAGAAAAAAGCTGCCAAAGGATCTGCCTGGCTGTGGCCTCCTGGGGGTCACTTCTCAGCTGCCCCTGAGACTTTCCTTCTCCTGGGTGCTGGACTTTCCTTCCTGTGGAAAAAGGAAACCTTGCCAGGCTGAGTCCCAGCAGTCGAATGTGGAAATACATTCCTGGAATTGCAAAATGCGAGGATTGCTCCCAAAAAAAGCTGCCAGGACCAAAAGGTGTGGCTGGCCTGAGACTCCCAGGGGCCTCCTCTGAGCTCTTCCCACAGCACTGGGGCAGCAGATTTTAGCTCCTGTGGAAAAGACCCATCCATCGTGGAAAGGAAAATGGGGAAATGAGGAAAATGGGAATGTGAGGAAAATGGGATTCCACCTCCTAAAACTGTGAACATCCGAGGATTGCTCTCAGATGGAAGCTGCCAGAGCCCATCCTGGCTTGCCCTGGCCTCATCTTGTCTGCCCACCAGACACTGGGGTGCTCTGCTTTCCTTCCTCTGAAAAAAAAAGTGATTATTTTCAGCCCAGTAGCCCCAGTCAAAAGCTGAATTTTGACTCCACAAACTGCCATTATCTAAGGATTGCTCCCAGATGAAAAATGCCAGAGCCCAACCGTGCTCGCCCTGGCCTCATCTTGTCTGCCAATGAGACACTGGGCACTGTGCTTTCCTTACTCTGAAAAAAAACCCCAAAAAACCAATTATTTTCAGTCCAGTAGCCCCAGTCAAAAGCTGAATTTTGACTCCGCAAACTGGGATCATCTGAGGATTGCTCCCAGATGAAAAATGCCAGGACTGATGGGTCTAAGTGGCCTTGGCCTCCCAGGGGTGCCTCTCCTCTGCCCCCAAGGCACTGAGGCTTTGGGATTTTCTTCTTGTGGAAAAGAGGAATGTGGAATCCTGGCTCCTAAAATTGTGAATATCCCAGGATTATTCCCAGGTGAAAAATGCCAGGACCAGCAGCTCTGCCTGGCCTTGGCCTCCTGGTGATCAGGGTTGGGGTTAGTTCATGATTTAGGGTTCAGTGTTTGGTCAGGTTTATGATTCGGGATTGGGTTTGCTTTTGATTCGAGCTTTTGTTTCAGCTTTAGTGTTATTATTGATTTGGGTTTGGATTAGGATTCAGGTTTAGGGATTTTGTTAGGATTATCCTCAGCATTGTCTGTAGGGTTATATTTTGGGTTAGACTTAGGGGTTTTTTTAAGTAAGTGGGGGGTTTTTTGTTTGTTTGTTTTTTGTTTTTTGTTTTTTGTTTTGTTTTGTTTTCTTTGTTTGTTTTTGTTTTTGTTTTTGTTTTTGGTTTTGGTTTTGGTTTTTTTTGTTTTTGTTTTTGGTTTTGGTTTGTTTGTTTGTTTTTGTTTTGTTTTGTTTTCTTTGTTTGTTTTCTTTGTTTTTGTTTTTGTTTTTGTTTTTGTTTTTGTTTGGTTTTTTTAAACTTTAGAGTTACGTTTTGGGGTTAGATTTCTGCTTAAAGGCTACTGTTGGGTTAAGATTAGAGTTTTAGGGTTTGGGGATTAGCGTTAGGGGATTAGGGTCCTGTTTGTCCTGGCAGATTTTATCTTGGAACAATCCTCGGATATATCGAGTTTTGGAGCTGACATTTAAATTTCAGCCATGAGCTCCTGTAGGAGAATTACTGATCTTTTCCATACGATGAAAACAGGTATCCCCAGAGTTTCAGGTGCAGATCAGGGGCTGCCTCTTGTGTGTAACAACCAGCAAGACCCTGGCACAACCCTGGCACCCACCTGGGCACCCCTTCCATCCCCCCTGTCTTTACATAACAGTCTCAGAGCCTCCTGATTTTTCCAGGAGGCAGATTAGGGCACATGGCTCCCAGGATGACTCCTTAAGCCCTAAATCTGCTCCCTGTCCTTCCCCGAGGTGAGGCAGAGCAGGAGGTGTCACACCAGCGTGACCCCGCGGTGACCACGCCACGTCTGGGATCTGGACACTCAGCACCGGGATCCTCACCCTCAGCACCAGGATCTTTATTTTCAGAACCAGAATCTTTCTTTTCAGAGCCAGAATCTTTATTTTCAGAGCCAGGATCTTTATTTTCAGAACCAGAATCTTTATTTTCAGAGCCAGAATCTTTATTCTCAGAGCCAGAATCTTTATTTTCAGCACCAGAATCTTTATTTTCAGAGCTAGGATCTTTATTTTCAGAGCCAGAATCTTTATTTTCAGAACCAGAATCTTTATTTTCAGAGCCAGAATCTTTATTTTCAGAACCAGAATCTTTCTTTTCAGAGCCAGAATCTTTATTTTCAGAGCCAGGATCTTTATTTTCAGAACCAGAATCTTTATTTTCAGAGCCAGAATCTTTATTTTCAGAGCCAGGATCTTTATTTTCAGAACCAGAATCTTTATTTTCAGAACCAGAATCTTTATTTTCAGAGCCAGAATCTTTATTTTCAGCACCAGAATCTTTATTTTCAGCACCAGAATCTTTATTTTCAGTGCCAGAATCTTTATTTTCAGAGCCAGAATCTTTATTTTCAGAACCAGAATTTTTATTTTCAGCACCAGAATTTTTATTTTCAGAGCCAGGATCTTTATTTTCAGAACCACAATCTTTCTTTTCAGAACCAGAATCTTTATTTTCAGTGCCAGGATCTTTATTTTCAGAACCAGAATTTTTATTTTCAGAGCCAAGATCTTTATTTTCAGTGCCAGGATCTTTATTTTCAGAACCAGAATTTTTATTTTCAGAACCACAATCTTTATTTTCAGCACCAGAACCTTTATTTTCAGCGCCAGAATCTTTATTTTCAGAGCCAGAATCTTTATTTTCAAAACCAGAATCTTTATTTTCAGAA
Source organism: Prinia subflava (assembly GCF_021018805.1). Classification (NCBI taxonomy): domain Eukaryota; kingdom Metazoa; phylum Chordata; class Aves; order Passeriformes; family Cisticolidae; genus Prinia; species Prinia subflava. Next base: position 639,663 of record NW_026961063.1, on the reverse strand, counting down.
CCAGAATCTTTATTTTCAGTGCCAGGATCTTTATTTTCAGAGCCAGGATCTTTATTTTCAGTGCCAGGATCTTTATTTTCAGAGCCAGAATCTTTATTTTCAGCGCCAGAATCTTTATTTTCAGCGCCAGAATCTTTATTTTCAGAACCAGAATCTTTCTTTTCAGAGCCAGGATCTTTATTTTCAGAGCCAGAATCTTTATTTTCAGAACCAGAATTTTTATTTTCAGAGCCAGGATCTTTATTTTCAGAACCCGAATCTTTATTTTCAGTGCCAGGATTCCCAGCTTGCGCTTCCCAGCCCAGGGGAAACAGCTGGGATCCTTCATCTCATCCATATTTTCGTGCTCAAGGATGCAGCAAAGCGCCCTTTGGGACTCTGCTGAAAACGTCCTCCCACGATTTGCCTCGACACCAAATTCCTGCCTTTTTGGCAAGAAATGAGCTGATCCAGGGATGAGAAATTCCCTTTTGCAGATCTCACAGTCCAGACGGCCCCTGAACTTCAGGAGACACATAAAGAACTCACCAACCACAAACAAACAACAGCAAAAAAACCTTTAAATTGTGTAATTTGGGAAGGAATTTTTGCAGCTCCTGGGCTAAGGCTGCCCTTAGAGCTTTGGAATTCATTCCCGGTGGAGCAGGAGGTGAGGAAGGAAGGAGGAGGAGGGAACATCACAGAGTTTATGAAAGGCACGTGTCCAGTTCAGGTGTCCCAGCCCCTGAGCGGAGCAGCAGCTCCCCAGAATGATCTGCTCAGGCAGCTCACCTGGCTAAGAAAGTCAGGTGGAAGGAGTTCCTGGGCTTTCAGCTGAGCCTGTGGGACTGCTCAGGCACTCACACCAAAGTGAGACAGGTATAAAAATACAGCCCAGGGCTCCCAGCAGCTCCCCGGCTAAAGACACTAAATCCTGTCCTGATCCTGCTCAGCGTGGATGCAGCCATTTAAAGCAACAGTTTAATTTAAGATCTCTTGGGTAGCTGAGCCCGAGTCAACGTGCAGGTTGTCACAGCTTTGGTGCCAAAAGGACACCTCAGCCACCGAGCACAAACCTCTTTTCCCCTGCAGAGGGTACGGAGGGACGTCCCACAGTGGCTGGGTGAGTTTTCCATCCCTGGGATGCTGCCCAGCTGAAGAGGCACCCACGGGGAAGATCTGAGCAGCCCCAGGGAAGATCAAGGTGAGAGGATCACCCTCCATCCCCAGAGCCTGATTGGGAATATCCAAGGGGTGGGAAAGTTTTGTGGAATTTTGAAGGTTTTCCCCCTTTCACGGCACCCATCTGTTGATTGTTGGCTTCTGCTTAGAAGCAAAGGGGATTAATCCCTGCTGCCAGGCTCAGGCAGGGTGTGCCTGCCCACAGCTCCTGCTCCGGGGCTGTCCTGTGTCCTGGGGGAGCCAGGAGCTGCTCCTGGCTGGGAAAACTCTTTGCATCCATTGGGAAGAGCCCTGGATGAACGGGGAGGGCTCCTGGGAAGGGCTCAGACCCCATTGAGGGGTGAACGTGTCCTTCCTCCTGTGCTTCACACAGCAGCCCAGCTGCTCTGTCCCCTGATCCCTCCATCCCTGGAGCCATTCCCAATCCCACCAGCCCCCCGGATCCCCCCCCAGGCTGTGGGACACTCACCCACCTCTCAAACTCCCCAGGTGTCCCCCCTGTCCACCCCACCGTGCCACGGGGGGCTGCTCCCCTTTTGGGGTGTCCCAGCTCCCAGAGACCCCCGTGTGAGTCTGCAGGGCCGGGGGATGGGGCAGGGATGGAACCCGGGCTGGGATCAGGGACTCTGGAGCCCGCAGGGTTCCCACGCCCCCTCTGTGTCTGCACAGGGGGAGTGACACCCCCGGTGTCCCCTCGTCCACCCGGGAGAGGCTCCTGGCCCCAGGCAGGGCGCGGGGCCAAGCCGGGCTGGCTCCCCCCGCCCGGGCCGGATGACAGATGCCTGCAGTGGAGCAGAACGTGCTGCAGCTCCCACTTCCAGCCTGGATGCCTCCGACCCGGAGCTGCACTATGAGGAGGAGGAGGAGGAGGAGGAGGATGTGTCATCGGGACCCTCAGAGCCCTCGGACACCAGCAGCATCTTCTCTGATGACTCTGTGTACCCGTGCTATGAGGTGTCCCCAGAGGCCGGCGGTGCCGGGTTCCTCAGTCTCTACCAGTGCTGTGCCAGGAACGATGCCAAGCTGGTGTGGGAGAGGCTGGAGCGTGGGGTGAGCCGCAGCGAGGCCACGGAGCTGGACATCAACGGGAGGGTGAGTGCCCGGGGCGGGTGGGGCGTGCACCCTGCAGGGCAGAAAGAGGATTTTCCAGGAACAGGCAAATCCTGAAGGCTGGTGGTGGCTGAAGCAGGTGGGGCAGGAGGGAGAGGCCTGGGTGGGATCGTCTCAGGGTTGTTGATTCCCTGAGATTCTCCTTGGGGTTGCTGTTCCCCATGGTACTAAGGGTTCCCCCAAGGTTGCTGTTCCCTGGGAGTTTCCTCTGGGTTGCTGTTCCCAGAGGTAATCAGGTTTTCAGGCTTCTCTTTGCCCTGGGTGTTTCACACCAGAGGTAGAGACGACAAGCTGAGTCCCCAGTGCACATTTCCAAGGTTGTTTATTCTTCATTATCTCAGTTCTGTCTCAGCTCTGCAGGGCGTCCCCAGCAGAGCAGGACTGGGTGGGTCAGAGAGCCCCACACCTTATGTACCCCTGACCCAACCACCATCCAAAATGAACTTTTTATTTACAAAATTGTACCAATGCCTACTACCTATGCTAACAGGTCATTTCTACTCTAAACCAATCTCTAAAACCCAACTCAGCAGAAAATGGGGGACAAGAACAAGAACAAGGAGCACAGGGACCACTCCCCAATTCCTCCATCTTGTCTCTTCAGCCCCATATACTGAGAATCCTAAATTCTACATTTACATTCTATGATAAACTAAATACTGCTTATTTTGAATTCTCTCAGCTTGTGATTCTTCACACACTGTGGGCATTCACTGCCATGGCAGGGATCAGAGGCAGTGCCCTCCTGGGCTCTGTGTGAGGCTGCCTGAGCCCCTTGGACAGACCCCAGACCCCCTGTCCGGTCTCCAAACCCTCCAGAGTTGCCAGAGGAATGTTCTAGACTCCAACAGGATGGGTCTGCTGGGATTGATGCAATCCCTGGAGCAGAACCTTGTCTGCCCTCCCACCCTGCGCCTGCCTGGTTTGGGTGGGGGGATGATTTGGAAGGTCCGTGGTGCAGAGCTGGTGCTGAGCTGGTGCAGAGCTGGTGCTGAGCTGGTGCAGAGCTGGTGCTGAGCTGGTTTTGAGTGCTGTTCTCCCTCCAGAACGGGCTGATGGTCGCCTGCTCCAAGGGCTTCGTGGACATTGTGCCGCTGCTGCAGAAGTGTCCCTACATCAACGTCAACCAGCAGGACAACGATGGCAACACGGCCCTCATGATGGCTGCCCAGGCAGGTCAGCACTGGGGCTGACCCTCAGGAAGGGATCTGACCCTCTGTCAAAAACACCCTGAGTTCTTTTCCCCCAAAAAACCCAAAAATGGCCTGCAGTGAAAGCCGTGCTCCCAAGGGATGTGGGACATCCATTCATGGGTCACCTCAGCACTGCAGTAAAACTGGTGTGAAAATGGAGATTCCTGCAGCGGTGCTCTCTCAAACGTGCGGTGTCGAGTGGCAGAGCTGGGCTGGAGCTGCTCCAGGAAAGCTCCAGGAAAGCTCCGGGAGCCACAGGGATTTAATTCTAACCCTCACCCAAGAGGTTCTGAGCTCTGTGTAGGGCCCAAACCTCCAGTCTGCCTCCCTCCCCCTGATTCATCAGGAGGGGAAAGAGAAGAGTCCCAAAGTAGGGACCACCCTTGATTCCCATTGCTCGAATTCATGATTTTTTGAGGGGTTTTTTGCATTTTTGGGCTCTTCCCTGTGTTCTCCACCAAAGCAGCGAGTTCATCCGTGGCCAAACCAAACCAGACCCAAACCCTTTGAATCCCGATTTCCCTCATTCCTCACACAATTCAGCCACCAAATCTTCGATCCGACCATCCCTGTTAACTGTGGGAACTCTAACGCAGCTTCTCTCTGGCTGTTAAGGACACATCACCATCGTCAACTACCTCCTCAACTACTACCCCGCCCTGGAGGTGGACCGGCGCGACCCGCGGGGGCTGACGGCGCTGATGAAGGCGGCGGTGCAGGGGAGGCAGGACTGCGTCACCGCGCTGCTGCTGGCGGGTGAGGAGCCCCCCAACACTCCCCGGGGTTTCTGGGGGGTGATAAAATCTTACATGAGGCCAGATGGAAGCTGCCAGAACACACACCTGGCTTGCCTTGGCTTCGTCTTGTCTGCCCATGAGACACTGGGGTGCTGTGCTCTCCTTCCTCTGAAAAAAATTTGATTATTTTCAGGCCAGTAGTCCCAGTTAAAAGCTGAATTTTGACTCCACAAACTGGGATTATCTGAGGATTGCTCCCAGATGAAAAATGCCAGAACCCACACCTGGCTTGCCCTGGCTTCATCTTGTCTGCCCATGAGACACTGGGGTGCTGTGCTTTCCTTCCTCTGAAAAAAAAGTGAATATTTTTAGCCAAGTAGCTCCAGTCAAAAGCTGAATTTTGACTCTGCAAACTGGGATCATCTGAGGATTGCTCCCAGATGAAAAATGCCAGGACCGATGGGTCTAACTGGCCTTGGCCTCCCAGGGGCCACCTCAGCTCTCCCCGCAGCACTGGGGCAGCAGACTTCAGTTCCTGTGGAAAAGACCCATCCACTGCAGACAGGAAAATGGGGATGTGAGGAAAATGGGGATGTGAGGAAAATGGGATTCCACCTCCTAAAACTGTGAACATCCGAGGATTGCTCTCAGATGGAAGCTGCCAGAGCCCAACCTGGCTTGCCCTGGCCTCATCCTGACTGCCCATGAGACACTGGGGTGCTGTGCTTTCCTTCCTCTGAAAAAAAATTATTATTTTCAGCCCAGTAGCCCCAGTCAAAAGCTGAATTTTGACTCCGCAAACTGGGATTATCTAAGGATTGCTCCCAGATGAAAAATGCCAGAGCCCAACCTGGCTTGCCTTGGCCTTATCTTGTCTGTCCACGAGACACTGGGGTGCTGTGCTTTCCTTCCTCTGAAAAAAAAAGTGATTATTTTTAGCCCAGTAGCCCCAGTCAAAAGCTGAATTTTGACTCCACAAACTGGGATTATCTGAGGATTGCTCCCAGATGGAAGATGCCAGGACCAATGGGTCTAACTGGGCTGTTTTGGGTCTGTCTCTTAGGCAAGACGTGTGTCTGTCCAGGAAAGCTGGAGCTCCCCTTGGAATGGAGAGTGTAAACCCCGTTCCTCCAAATTATCGTAGTTCTGAAATTAGGGGCTTTCAAGCTAAAATGTGAAAATAGGGATAACAGTTCTTGACTAGGAATGTTAAAAATAGAAATGCAGTAGTACAAAAAACCAAACAAAAGTCCTAGAAAAGCCTGATGGGGTCAGAGATTACCTGACACCCTGTTCAGGGTGTTGAGAGCAGCCCAGATAAATCCTCCTGGATGTGGTTCTGATGGAGTAGAGATGATCCTGTAGTGGCGGTGAGATGAGTCCAGTCTTCCTCTGAGAATCCAATGGAAAAGAGGATCCTTGGTGTTCCCACAGCTCCGTTTTTATCTGGGTAGGAACTTTTGGTTCCTCCTCACTGGGTGGAGCATCTCCCAATGGGATGATGGAATGTGTGATGTCATTAGAGAGCCTTAATGACCCATGAACAGAAGATTTCCCCGAGGGTGGGCAGTGATGACAGAGATAACAAACCCTGCCTCACCTGGTTTAACAGCTGGGCTCTTATCAGAAGGCATCCACCCCCCTCCCCTGGAGTTACAAGAGATAAAGGATAAAAAAACCCTCCCCCCAACTGGTTTCAAGAGATGAAATAGAATACACTTTTTTTTTTGGTTATATAACCCAAGACGGAGCCCTACCAAGATGTGTCAATCTCTGAGGGTGTCCAGCACTTCTCAGAATTGGATTAATTATAATTGTGAGATGGCCCTTGGGGGTGTCTTGTAAACCAAAAGGTTTTAAAGAATGATAAAATAACAAGTGATACAAAAGCAAAAGTACAAAGCTGTGCTCAGATACAGGAAACCCCCCTTACACCTGGCTAAGAAATCCCAAAAAGCCCTGAGCCCCTCTGTGCTCCTTAAGTGCTTCATGTTTTAGGAGGGATTTTGGCTTCCTGCCCAGCAGAAACAGCCACAGGCTCTGAGAAACATCCCAAACACCCAATAAGTGCCCCTGTGGTGGCACTGAGCAGTAAGAAGGGCACAGAACTTTCTAGATTGGCTTCCCTGTATGTTCAGAGATAAACTGAAACCTTTTTCTTGTGTAGAATCGTTTGCTTGGGTGTTGGAAGTGCAATACAGCAGGGTGGCCCTGCTGCTCAGGGTGGGGTGGAGGGCTGGTGGTGCCCTGGAGTGGCCACCCAGAGCAGAGGCTGGGCAATGTTAAAAGAATAAAGTGGGTGTTTATTAAAGGCCTTCAATAGATACATCTTGGGCAGTCAGAAGCCTTCCAGGGGCTACACACAAGATGGACACGAGTTTTTCAGACAGAAATAAGTTTGGTTCATTTATATATCAAGGGTTAATCCTCCAATACAGCTTCAGGTAATGAAGTCATATTCCCCCATTTCGCTTCCCCCAAATTCACTTTTTTTTATACTTTCAGGAGCTGAGGCTGCAAGGGTGTCCCTGAATTTCAGGCCTAGAGGAATTGTTTTGTCTGACCAAAATGCAAAGACAGCAGCCAACATTCTATTGGAGTTTAGAGTAATGCACTAATGCAGTGCAGGATCTGAAAAATATAAATACTAAAATCCTGAGGCATGATGTCCAGTCCTTACCCAGGATGGCCTCAAAGAAAGCAGCCATTACTCTATTGCAGTTTAGAGTTCTGCACTAATACAGTGCAGGATTTGAAAAATATAAATATTAAAATCCTGAGGCACGATGTCCAGTCCTTACCAGGATGCAGATGATGTCAAAGACAGCAGCCATTACTCTATTGCAGTTTAGAGTTATGCACTAACGCAGTGCAGAATCTGAAAAACATAAATGCTAAATTCCTAAGGCTTTATGACACTCTCTGCTGTCTCCAGGAGCCGACCTGCAGGCAGTGGATGCCGTGAAGGGGAAGACAGCCCGGGAATGGGCGAATTTCACCGGGCGCTTCGAGACCACCGTGCGCATCCGGACCCTGCTGCGCCGCCCGCGCGCCGAGCAGTTCGGAGCCCAGTACCAGCCCGAGTGGCCGGCCCTGGCCGAGCTGGTGGCCAAAGCCCTGAGCCCCAAATCCAGGAGCCAGAGGCTGTCGGAGAAGATCCGATCCATTTTCACCTTCAACATCCCCCGCAACCCCGAGGAGGACGGCGTGATGGACCACATGGTGAGGATGACCACGTCCCTCGCCAGCCCGTTCGTGGCCACCGCTTGCCAAACCGTGTGCCCCGACAGCCCGCCCGAGGTGGGAAAACGCCGGCTGTCGGTGCCGGAGATCCTCGGGCAGCACGTGCCGGACCCGGACGAGGAGTCAGGAGCCTCCTCTCGCCCCAGCACCGGGGGATCGTCCTGCAATGGCCAGGCCGTGTCCGAGGTGCGGCTGCTGCCGCCGCGGCCGCCGCGCCGCCGCCTGCTCGGCTTCCTGCCGCTGTGGCTGCGGCGCGGCAACAGCATCTTCCCCGGGGAGCCCGTGCCGAAAATCAAAGTGAGCAAAACCTCGGGCTCGTCCGCCGGTGAGAGGAAGCCACGAGTGAAGGACAAGCACCTCCTGCAGCCGCCGCAGTGGAGGTACAAGGCGCTGAAGGAGGAGAAGAAAGCGGCCGAGGAGGCCAAGAAGGGGGAGAAGGAGAAGGAGAAGGAGAAGAAGAAGAAAAAGAAAAAGAAAGGCTAGGGCAGGACGTGTCGGGGTGGGGACGAGGTTTTTGCCGTCCCCTTGGGTCCGTTGGGTTTTCTGGCACGGGGGTGGTTTTGTTGCCGGTGGATGGGAATGTCCAAGGGAGGAGGACGATGTGGGTGTGCACAGGAGGATGATGTGGGTGTGCACAGGAGGAGGATGTGGGTGTGCACAGGAGGAGGATGTGGGTGTGCACAGGAGGGTGATGTGGGTGTGCACAGGAGGAGGATGTGGGTGTGCACAGGAGGACGATGTGGGTGTGCACAGGAGGACGATGTGGGTGTGCACAGGAGGGTGATGTGGGTGTGCACAGGAGGGTGATGTGGGTGTGCACAGGAGGATGGTGTGGGTGTGCACAGGAGGGTGATGCGGGTGTGCACAGGAGGAGGATGTGGGTGTGCACAGGAGGACGATGTGGGTGTGCACAGGAGGATGATGTGGGTGTGCACAGGAGGAGGATGTGGGTGTGCACAGGAGGATGGTGTGGGTGTGCACAGGAGGGTGATGCGGGTGTGCACAGGAGGAGGATGTGGGTGTGCACAGGAGGGTGATGTGGGTGTGCACAGGAGGAGGATGTGGGTGTGCACAGGAGGACGATGTGGGTGTGCACAGGAGGATGATGTGGGTGTGCACAGGAGGGCGATGTGGGTGTGCACAGGAGGGCGATGTGGGTGTGCACAGGAGGACGATGTGGGTGTGCACAGGAGGAGGATGTGGGTGTGCACAGGAGGACGATGTGGGTGTGCACAGGAGGACGATGTGGGTGTGCACAGGAGGACGATGCGGGTGTGCACAGGAGGAGGATGTGGGTGTGCACAGAAGGAGGATGTGGGTGTGCACAGGAGGATGATGTGGGTGTGCACAGGAGGACGATGTGGGTGTGCACAGGAGGATGATGTGGGTGTGCACAGGAGGATGATGTGGGTGTGCACAGGAGGAGGATGTGGGTGTGCACAGGAGGAGGATGTGGGTGTGCACAGGAGGACGATGTGGGTGTGCACAGGAGGACGATGTGGGTGTGCACAGGAGGACGATGCGGGTGTGCACAGGAGGATGTGGGTGTGCACAGGAGGATGATGTGGGTGTGCACAGGAGGATGATGTGGGTGTGCACAGGAGGGTGATGTGGGTGTGCACAGGAGGATGATGTGGGTGTGCACAGGAGGAGGATGTGGGTGTGCACAGGAGGACGATGCGGGTGTGCACAGGAGGAGGATGTGGGTGTGCACAGGAGGATGATGTGGGTGTGCACAGGAGGACGATGTGGGTGTGCACAGGAGGAGGATGTGGGTGTGCACAGGAGGGTGATGTGGGTGTGCACAGGAGGACGATGTGGGTGTGCACAGGAGGATGATGTGGGTGTGCACAGGAGGACGATGTGGGTGTGCACAGGAGGATGATGTGGGTGTGCACAGGAGGAGGATGTGGGTGTGCACAGGAGGACGATGTGGGTGTGCACAGGAGGAGGATGTGGGTGTGCACAGGAGGACGATGTGGGTGTGCACAGGAGGACGATGTGGGTGTGCACAGGAGGGTGATGTGGGTGTGCACAGGAGGGTGATGTGGGTGTGCACAGGAGGAGGATGTGGGTGTGCACAGGAGGAGGATGTGGGTGTGCACAGGAGGGTGATGTGGGTGTGCACAGGAGGATGATGTGGGTGTGCACAGGAGGAGGATGTGGGTGTGCACAGGAGGATGATGTGGGTGTGCACAGGAGGGTGATGTGGGTGTGCACAGGAGGATGATGTGGGTGTGCACAGGAGGACGATGTGGGTGTGCACAGGAGGAGGATGTGGGTGTGCACAGGAGGACGATGTGGGTGTGCACAGGAGGATGATGGGTGTGCACAGGAGGACGATGCGGGTGTGCACAGGAGGAGGATGTGGGTGTGCACAGGATGATGTGGGTGTGCACAGGAGGACGATGCGGGTGTGCACAGGAGGAGGATGTGGGTGTGCACAGGAGGGTGATGTGGGTGTGCACAGGAGGATGATGTGGGTGTGCACAGGAGGGTGATGTGGGTGTGCACAGGAGGACGATGTGGGTGTGCACAGGAGGGTGATGTGGGTGTGCACAGGAGGGTGATGTGGGTGTGCACAGGAGGAGGATGTGGGTGTGCACAGGAGGACGATGTGGGTGTGCACAGGAGGAGGATGTGGGTGTGCACAGGAGGACGATGTGGGTGTGCACAGGAGGACGATGTGGGTGTGCACAGGAGGATGATGTGGGTGTGCACAGGAGGATGATGCGGGTGTGCACAGGAGGAGGATGTGGGTGTGCACAGGAGGGTGATGTGGGTGTGCACAGGAGGGTGATGTGGGTGTGCACAGAAGGAGGATGTGGGTGTGCACAGGAGGATGATGTGGGTGTGCACAGGAGGAGGATGTGGGTGTGCACAGGAGGATGATGTGGGTGTGCACAGGAGGAGGATGTGGGTGTGCACAGGAGGATGATGTGGGTGTGCACAGGAGGACGATGTGGGTGTGCACAGGAGGATGATGTGGGTGTGCACAGGAGGATGATGTGGGTGTGCACAGGAGGACGATGTGGGTGTGCACAGGAGGATGTGGGTGTGCACAGGAGGGTGATGTGGGTGTGCACAGGAGGAGGATGTGGGTGTGCACAGGAGGACGATGCGGGTGTGCACAGGAGGATGATGTGGGTGTGCACAGGAGGACGATGTGGGTGTGCACAGGAGGACGATGTGGGTGTGCACAGGAGGGTGATGTGGGTGTGCACAGGAGGACGATGTGGGTGTGCACAGGAGGATGAGGTGGGTGTGCACAGGATGATGTGGGTGTGCACAGGAGGACGATGTGGGTGTGCACAGGATGATGTGGGTGTGCACAGGAGGACGATGTGGGTGTGCACAGGAGGACGATGTGGGTGTGCACAGGAGGGTGATGTGGGTGTGCACAGGAGGAGGATGTGGGTGTGCACAGGAGGGTGATGTGGCTGTGCACAGGAGGACGATGTGGGTGTGCACAGGAGGACGATGAGGGTGTGCACAGGAGGAGGATGTGGGTGTGCACAGGAGGATGATGCAGGTGTGCACAGGAGGACGATGTGGGTGTGCACAGGAGGACGATGTGGGTGTGCACAGGAGGATGAGGTGGGTGTGCACAGGAGGAGGATGTGGGTGTGCACACCCAGCTGAAACACCCCCGAGGGTTCACAGGCCCCTGTCTGGCCTCTTGTCCTCTCCACCCCAAGGGTGGCCACCCTAGGGTGGTACATGTCGTGCTGGGCACCGATGTCCTGAGACTCTGGACCAAGCTCCAGGAATGCCAGGGAGCAGGGCTGTGGCACAAACCCTTCCTATGTTTTTTCCTCTTTCTTTTTTTTTCCCCTCTTTGATCTTCCCGAGCTCCCGATTCCACAGCGTGCGCTGGAATGTGGCTGAGCAAATTAAAATGGAAGTGGTTGCCATGTTAACAGGATTGATTCCACAAATAAAGCTCAGGGCTGCTGTGGGGCTGGCAGGACTGCTCCCCCTTTGCTGCTGGTGTCCCCTGGCTCCCCTGTCACATCCTCAGTGACATTCCCCATTCCTGGCTGTTCCTGTGAGCGGGATGGACACACCAAGGCTCAGCACAGGGAAGCAGCTCCGTGCTGTGGAAGGAGCACCAGCTACTAGCACAGGCTGGAAACCTCTCAGAGTTGCTTTTCCCTGAGATTCTCCTCTGGGTTGCTGTTCCCAGAGGTAATCAGGTTTTCAGTCTTCTCTTTGCACCAAGTGTTTCACACCAGAGGTAGAGACGACAAGCTGAGTCCCCAGTGCACATTTCCAAGGTTGTTTATTCTTCATTATCTCAGTTCTTTCTCAGCTCTGCAGGGCATCCCCAGCAGAGCAGGACTGGGTGGATCAGAGAGCCCCACACCTTATGTACCCCTGACCCAACCACCATCCAAAATGAACTTTTTATTTACAAAATTGTACCAATGCCTACTACCTATGCTAACAGGTCATTTCTACTCTAAACCAATCTCTAAAACCCAACTCAGCAGAAAATGGGGGACGAGAACAAGAACAAGGAGCACAGGGGCCACTCCCCAATTCCTCCATCTTGCCTCTTCAACCCCATATACTGAGAATCCTAAATTCTACATTTACATTCTATGATAAACTAAAAACTGCTTATTTTGAATTCTCCCAGCTTGTGATTCTTCACACACTGTGGGCATTCACTGCCATGGCAGGGATCAGAGGCAGTGCCCTCCTGGGCTCTGTGTGAGGCTGCCTGAGCCCCTTGGACAGACCCCAGACCCCCTGTCCGGTCTCCAAACCCTCCAGGGTGGCCAGAGGGATGTTCTAGACTCCAACAGAAACCAAGCTTGGGATACTCGAGGGCTCCATCCCCAGCTGCCCCCAGAGCTCCAACGCTGCCAGGGCTGCAGCAGGGTGCTGGAGTTCCCGTATTTCCGATCCCCTTAAACCCAGCTCCACCCCAGGGTGTAGGGACGTGAGCTGGGGCGCTGCTCCCGCAGCACGGGCAGAGTTTGACTCCAGGAGGGCGATGGGCAGTGTCACAAAAAGTTACCCCTGTCATTAATAATCCCTGGCCAGATGTGCAGCCCCCTCCCTGCAGCACCCCCTTTTAGGGGGACAGGAGTCCACGCTCCCCACTTTGAGGCTGCAGCTCTGCCCTTTGTGGGGCACTGGGAGTTGTGGGCAGGCAGGGAAGGATTCCCGTGGGGAAGGAGCCGCAGCCTCCCCGTCTGTTCCCCTGCATCCCTTGGCACGTGGCTGCCCTCCTTGGCCAGCTCCCTGCTCGCAGATGAGCCGGGGGCGGGTGGCACACGGAGCAGCCGTGGCATCGGCCGTGCCAGCCTGGCTCCTGCCACGCCGGGGGAAGGGAGGGACGGGCCCCCACTGACCCCTCATCCCCCCCTGCCACCGCGGGATGGCTCAGTGAGACCCCAAGGGACGGCTGGGAGCACCTGGAGAGGGTCTGGCTGTGTTCCCCTTCCCTTCTGCAGGATGAAATCACAGCAATGAGCACCGGGTGATGAAAGAAAATCTCACTTTGGCCTCAAGGCCTCAAGGGAAGCTGTACCAAGGCTGGCAGGGTGCTGCTGGGTGGTGCCCAGCCCCGCTGATTCACCCTGTGTACCCCAGACAAGGGCTGGAAGCGGGGCAGGAGCCTGGGGAGGGTTTGATTTGCCCATCTCACACCTCCACAGTCAGTCCCACTCTGGAGGAATCCACTTTCCCACGGCGGCAGTGCCAGAGCTGCAGCTGAGCCCAGAGCTCCCACCCATCCCTGCCCTTCCAGTCGCCCAGGATTGGGGATTTAGGAACTTTTAGAAGTTTTTAAGCAGCGTTTATCCCCTCAGTGGTGCTCATGATTTAAAAAGGGGTTGTGGGCTGTTTGAAAGGTGGCATTGCAGGGATCAAACCAGCCAGCAGCAGCCCTTGCTGCTCCCCTGCCCAGAATAACTCCCACCCGCAGCCGTACAAGCAGGATGCCCCGTGTCTGCTCCCATGGAAGCGATGCAAGAACCATCCAGGAATAACCCGGGAGGGGCCAGTCCGGCGGGATCACTGCGCCCCGCCCGCCGGAGCAGAGATGGTCACGGCGATAAGGAGTCTGCAGCCCTCCGCTTCCTCCGGGCAGCCCGTATCTGATGGGAACCGCTTCCCCCGCGCCGCTGCGGCAGAGCTGCGGCTCCCGCACGGGCAAAGTCACATGTGAAGGTCCTTCAATGTTTTATCCTGGTTTTGTGCTGTTGTTTGTTTCAACTTCCCGAGATCTCGGCTGATAGCGGGGCGAGGCGGCCGGCGGGACTCAAAGCTCCCCGGCCGCGGTGCCCCGGAGGCTCCGGGTGGGTTCACGATGCGCTTGGGGCTGGTGATGCAACGGGGGCAGCGGGGAGGGAAATCAGGCCCTGCCACCTCGTTAGGAAAGAGGTTTTGATGAAGGAGCAGGTCACCGTGCCAGGGAAACAGCTGGCACAAAGGCAGGGATGGGGTTTGGGGTTTGGTAAATCAGGCCCTGCCACCTCATTAGGAAAGAGGCTGCGATGAGAGAGAGCCGTTCTCGTGGTAGTGGGTGATGAGCCAGAGCTGCGTGCTGGAGTTCCTGGATGTCATGTCAGAGGCGATGAAGCCTGGGCAGGGAGAATCACCCGGGGTCACGGACCCGCCACGTGGGTCACCGTGCCAGGGAAAGAGCCGGGAGAAGGGCAGGGATGGAGCTGGGGCTGGGGAAATCAGGCCCTGGCACCTCGTTAGGAAAGAGGCTGCGATGCAGGAGCCACGGGTCACTGTGCCAGGGAAACAGCTGGCAGAAAAGTAGGGATGGGGCTCGGGGCTTGGGAAATGAGCCCGTGCCACCTCGTTAGGAAAGAGGTTTTGATGTAGGACCAGGTCACTGTGCCAGGGAAACAGCTGGCAGAAAAGCAGGGATGGGGCTCAGGGCTTGGGGTTTGGTAAATCAGGCCTTGCCACCTCGTTAGGAAAGAGGTTTTGATGAAGGAGCCATGGGTCACCATGCCAGGGAAACAGCTGGGAGAAACACAGGGATGGGGCTTGGGGCTTGGGGCTTGGGAAATCAGGCTCTGCCACCTTGTTAGGAAAGAGGCTGCAATGCAGGAGCCACAGGTCACTGTGCCAGGGAAAGAGCTGGGAGAAACACAGGGATGGGGCTTGGGATGGCTCTGGAGGGAGGAGTGGGGGGCAGGAGTTTGGAGAAGCCGCTGGGATTGGGGTGGCCCAAAGAACAGCCCTGAAAGCGGCAGAAGGGGAAGCGGCGCTTCCGCTGCCCACGGTGCCGCGAGCTCTGGGGGAGCGGGAAGTGCCCAGCCCCGGCCGTGGGAACGGCCCTGCCGGCGGTGTCCCAGCGCCTGCCACCACGGCGGGCTGTGGGGACAGCGGGGACGTGCCCCGCAAGGCTCCCAGTGAGGCCCCTTGGCCACCGGGCCCTGCTCCGTGCCCACAGCTCCGGTGGAGCGGCCATCGCGCCCTGGTGCCGCGCTACAGCCCAGGGTGAAACCCTCTCCTGCCCTCCTGATGCCTTTTTGGGCCACCTAAGAAGAGAGGCCAGATAAAATTAAGGGAATATTACATTTACTGAAGGGCCTTCAGGTACATTTAGGTACAAACACATTTTGGGTCTTGAGTTTTCATACTTTTATAGGTTTGATCCATTTTTGGGTGTAGCCCCTGGGGGGACTTCATCTGCCTGAAATGTACCTGAAGCCCCTTCAATAAATATTTATTGAATATTTTGTTCTCTTAATTTTGTCTGGCCTCTGATTTTAGGTATCCCACAAAGGCATCACTTCAGCACCGTCCCCTGGAATTGCTGGGTCCGGCCTGGAATAACCAGGGAGCCCCTTGGCTCTGGCAGGAGGGGTGGCCAAGCAGGTCAAGGTCATCCCCACAGCAAACCAGGGTGAAACCCCCTCCTGCCCTTTTTGGTCCACCTAAAAACAGAGGCCAGACAAAATTGAGGGAATATTACATTTACTGAAGGGCCTTCAGGTACATTTAGGTACAAAAACATTTTGGGTCTTGAGTTTTCAGAAGTTTGGTCCATTTCTGGGTGTAGTCCCTGGGGGGACTTCATCTGCCTGAAATGTACCTGAAGCCCCTTTAATAAATATTTATTGAATATTTTGTTCTCTTAATTTTGTCTGGCCTCTGTTTTTAGGTAGCCCACAAAGGCATCACTTCAGCACCGCGCCCTGGAATTGCTGGGTCCGGCCTGGAATAACCAGGGAGCCCCTTGGCTCTGCCATGAGGGCTGGAGCAGGTCAAGGTCATCCCCACAGCATCTCTCCAGAACATTCCCATCCCTGTCAGGGAGCTGTGCTCCTGCTAAAGACCTCGGGATGCTCAGGGTGAAGTTGTGACGGCCACATCCACACCATGGGATAGAGTTTGCAGTGAAAATTGGGAAAAAGAGTGGGAAAACCCTCGGGGAAGGACGAGGAGGGAGTAACAGGCAAGGGAAAGCAACCAGGATGGAGCTGGGGCCCGGTGAGCGGGAGGAAGGGAGGCTGGTCGTGGCTGTGTGCTCAGCAATAGGAAATGCTTTATTAGCTGGGAGTGGTGGAGAGAAGCCAGGCAGGAAGAGGCAGTAATAAGAAACATTTTTTTGACTTCTCCCACATCCAGACCACAGAGCAGCTGCCAAAGGGCTGCGTCGGACAACGCCGACCCCGCGGCCGGGCCAGGAAGGGTGACAGTCCCCCAGCGTGGGAGCCCCCACGGTGACAGGATGGGTGGCAGGAGGGCAGCAGATCCATGAAGATCCTCGGATTTTGGGGCTCAGGGCACGGAGCAGAGCTGCCCCGGCTGAGCCAGAGCCCAGAGCGGGATCGGGGCCGGGAGAGCCTCGCCAGGGCCGGGCTGTGCCGTGGGCTCCCGCAGGACGTGGATGCTGGAGGTGAGTGGGGAAGAGCCACGAGCTCGTGGGGTCCGGGGGCTGCACTGAGCTCGGGGTTCCTCCTGATTTACCCCCAAAAATCAGGGTTTGGCCCCGTTTCCTTTGTGTTCCGTGGGACGCCGGTGTTGATATCGGGGTTGGAATTGGGGCCAGGGGCACAAATTTGGGTTCACAGCAGTGTGGTGGTAGCAGGATCTGTCCCCAGGCCCTTGCTAAAGAGCTGAAATAAGCAATAAATAATAAGAAATAATAGACAACTTCAACAGAAAGGCTGGAATCGACATGGGAAATGGGGAATTTGGGTGTGTTTTGAAAAGACGTGGGGAAAAATGAGGGAAAGTTGAGAGCTCTGCTAGCGAGGGCTGCAGTGGGCTCCAAGAGCACAGAATTTGCCACCTCAGTGCTCCCCTTCTGTACAGCCAAATTCCAGGTCTCTCAGAGGAGGGTGGGCAAGGAAGACCCAAATGGTCACTAAAGAGGCTCCATCTCCAAAACCAAGCTGGGGAGAGCCCCAGCACGGAGCTGTGTCACAGCGCTGGCACTGGAGCCCTCTCCAGGGCCGGGGCAGCCACACTCCCCTTGTCCCTGCTCTGCACGAGGAGCCACAGGCGGTGCCATCCCCACACCGAGGAGAACCCGGGCGGGTTTTGGTGCTCCCTTTGTGTGGTGCTTGTTCAGGGAATGGAGATGTGGAAACGCCCCTCAGTGAGAGGGGCTGGGCTGGCAGAGCCCGCTGCAGGGGTGGATGTGGGACCCACCTGCAGCTGCAGACAGGGAGGGGAAATCCTCCACCTGTGCCCAAAACCAGGCTGGAGCCTTGGGATGCGTGGGAAATCTCCTGCCAGCTCTGCCCTGGTGCCCACCCAGCTCCTCACCCCTGGCTGGCATCAGTGCTGGCACGAGGGGCTCGGCTGTTGGCTGTGAAAAGGCAGCACAGGGAACTGAGCCGTGAGCCACAGCCCGTGGCTAAACCCCCTGAAAGCAGCACAAACCACAGGGGAGGGCAGGAGATTTGGGATTGAGCTCAGCCAAGCTGCCCTGGTGAGAGCAGAGATCCCTGAACCATCCCGAGGGCCGTGTCCTGCCACCCTTCCCCGAGCTCCTGTTGTGTCCTGCTCCATTTTCCAATTTCCATGGGGAAATTCCCCTTCCCCGGGGTTTGTTCTCACTCCAGCCCCTCGAGCTGCAGCACGGCTGCCTCTTGCTCCCAGCCACTCCTGCCAGCCCCGTGTCCCACCCCAGAGGTTTCCCTTGGGGATTTTTTCCTTCTCCTGATGCTACAAATCCCAAAAACCACAATATAACACCCAGCCAGGCAGGGTAAGGTGCTGTGGGTGTCAGGAGGGCACGTGAGCTGCAGCTCTTGATGAAAAAGGAGGAAGGAAAGGACAGGGATGGGAATGCCAGGACTGGTTTGTGCCATTACTGGAGAACCCGGGATGTTTTTCCTGTGGGATGCCAGGCTCTGGATTAAGGTTTTCTCTCTTTAACAATGACAATCCACGGGATGTTTCATCCACAGCAGAGTTTTGGGTGACGCCCTGCCTGCTTTGTAATTCATGGCAAATATCCTGCAGCTGTCTCATGGTGCAGGATTTTGTGGAAGTGGCTGCACGGAGGGAATTCACCACCTGGGAGATTCAGCTTCCCTTTTCAATTGTGCATCCTGGAGCTCTCAGGATTGGGAGAATTGCGGTGCTTGGCAGCATCCCGGCCTCAGGAATCGGCAGCCCAGCTCCAGAGGGGTTGAGTTTTAAAATAAAGGGGATCCCAGCCCCGCTCTGGGGGAGTTGGGATTTTAGAACAAAGCTGATCCTGCCCCAAATGAGGTTCAGATGGATCAGCCTGGCATCCCTCCTCACACCCAGGACCACCCCCAGCTCCTGCCCTCCAGCCCCAGGATCTGGGCACTGTTTCCCCCCCTCGAGCAACAACCGAGTGAGTTATTTTGGGGAGGAAAAGCCCGATTTGCAGCCCGGCTGAAGCCTGCCGGGGTCAGCCACGTCCGCGTGCGCTCCCGAGGGCCGGGCTTGCGTGACTCCGCTTCCCCATCAAGGCCAGAATCTAAACAATCTTGATTCCTGTCCCAGCAGCCCTGGGCTGGGCTCTTCAATTGCAGGAAACGGAGCCTTTGGCATGTTTATGTCGGGAACACGAAGAATGAGCCGAGGAGGGGCCGGGGCCTGCGTGGAGCGAGGCGGGGGGCAGCGGGGGGATCGCCGTGTTTGCCTTGGCAGAAACGCCTCTTTTAAAGGAGAAAAAAAAAAAAGGAAGATTAAAAATAGCCAAACTTCCCTCAAAGGCTCAGCAAGGAATTTTTGGCTGTCCCAGCACCTCTGTTTGTGTCATTGATAAGCTCCACACAAAAGCACCCCCAGGACTGAGCCCCGGCGGCGCTCGGTGGCTGCGGTGCTGTTGTGGCTGAGTGTGGTGTGGGGGCTTTGAGCTCCGTGCCATGGGCAGGGTTTTGCCAAAACTGGAATCTCCTGCCTGCTGTGGCATCCTCAGGGCTGCCAAGCCCGTGGGGGCCGTGGTTTTAGGGGGCAGGACCAGTGGGGGCCGTGGTTTTAGGGGGCAGGAGCCGTGGGGACAGCGGGAAATGCCGGTGTGCGCATCACCAGGGGAAAGGAAGGAGGTTGGGGCTCCGTTCTCTGGTTCCAGCACATTCCCCAGCGCTGTGGGGCCACCAGTGGCACCCCCATGCCATGGCAGGGAGGTCCCCCAAGCTCCGGGATCTGTTCTCAGGAAGGGCCGTGCCCAGGATGTCCGGAGCCAAACTCCCTTGGGAGCAGCACATCCTACCTCGCTCTGCGCCTGTCCCCTGCAGGGTCCCCTCTCCCTTCCCAAACCCCGGGGTCTGAGGAGCCCCCGGGGCTGCTCTCACCCCCTGCTCTCCCCAGGACGATGCCGGGTGCAGCCGGTGGCCGCGCGGTGCTGGCGCTGATGACGCTGTCCCTCAGCTTCGCAGCCGGTGAGTGCCGATGCCACGGGGTGACAGCAGGTTAAAACAAACCCTCGGCTTTTCGGGAGCATCTCTGCCCAAAATAAAACCCAGGGAGGAAGCTGGGCTCCTCGGGGGCTGTGCTGTGCCCCTGTGGTGTGGTGACCCATCCCTCAGAGAGGATCTCAGCTTAATTAATTGTGGTTGATCACGCGCTTTGCTGTCACTGGGGGGGAGATGGGGAAAGGCTGGTGCCACCTACTGAAAAATGTGGGTTTCCCCAGGGATGATGATGATGGTGATGATGATGATGGTGGTGGTGGTGGGAGGCAGGAGGAGCTGCTCAGCATCCCAGGGGAGCAGCAGGTGGCCTGGGCACAGATCCAGGCTGGGTGATTTTGCAGGGAGGTCCAGGATAACGCGGCTGTGCCAGGGAGGAGCAGCAGAGCTGCTGGGGGATGAGTCTCCACCAAATCCCTGTGCTGCCCACGGGGCCACCAACCCCAAACCAGTTCTGCCACCTCCCCACGGCACTGGCACCACGCAGCCTTTGGGGCAGGGGGACAGGGAGTGCAGGACGGCCACCACAGCCACCCCCTTGCTGTCCCCTTGCTGTCCCCTCACTGTCCCCTCACCACCGGATGTCTGGCTGCCCTCACGCTGAACTCCCTGATTCCAGGAGGGATATTTTCTCCGCAAAAGGGCAGAGCTAAATTAGGAATTTGGGAGCGTGGCCGCCATCTGAGCCACTCTGGCACCGTGGCACAGCAAAGCTCCTTCAGGGAAGGCAGGAAAAACTCCAGGAAAGACCCCAGGTCTGGCACCCGGCTCCCAAAACACCCTCTGGGAAGGCACTGGCTGAGTTTGGGGCTTTTGATCCCACCCCAGCTCCTGGCGTCAGGCTCCCATAGGTCCCGTGTCCCCTGGGATTCCGTGATCAGGGTGTGTTGTAAACCAGTGCATCCCAGTAAATCCCAGCTGCTGGGGCTGGATGCACAATCCATCCCATAGAGCCCCTTGGGGACAGGTGACACCTGACAGGTTCAGGGCTGGGACTTGGAGCCCAGCTGGGAGCAAGCGATTTCTGGGAGCTGCCAGGATGGACTCCTTGTACTGAGCACTCACTGCAGCCTTCCCCTCCTTCTATGATGATCCCAGGCTGCCCATTCCCAAAATTTGGCTCAGGAGCATTTAGGACAATGTCCCTGTCCCCAAATGGAGCCTTTAGGACAATGTCCCTGTCCCCATATCCACCAAAGCTCCCAAGTCCCAGGCTGCCCATTCCCAAAACTCTGTCTGGGAGCGTTTAGGACAATGTCCCTGTCCCCAAATGGAGTCTTTAGGACAATGTCCCTGTCCCCAAATCCACCAAAGCTCCCAAGTCCCAGGCTGCCCATTCCCAAAACTCTGTCTGGGAGCGTTTAGGACAATGTCCCTGTCCCCAAATGGAGCCTTTAGGACAATGTCCCTGTCCCCAAATCCACCGAAGCTCCCGGGTCCCAGGCTGCCCATTCCCAGAACTTGGTTCAGGAGCCTTTAGGACAATGTCCCTGTCCCCAAATCTACCAAAGGTCCCGGGTCCCAGGCTGCCCATTCCCAAAACTCAGCTCAGGAGCCTTTAGGACAATGTCCCTGTCCCCAAATGGAGCCTTTAGGACAATGTCCCTGTCCCCAAATCCACCAAAGCTCCTGGGTCCCAGGCTGCCCATTCCCAGAATTCATCTCAGGAGCCTTTAGGACAATGTCCCTGTCCCCAAATGGAGCCTTTAGGACAATGTCCCTGTCCCCAAATCCACCAAAGCTCCCAAGTCCCAGGCTGCCCATTCCCAAAACTCTGTCTGGGAGCGTTTAGGACAATGTCCCTGTCCCCAAATCCACCAAAGCTCCCAAGTCCCAGGCTGCCCATTCCCAAAACTCTGTCTGGGAGCGTTTAGGACAATGTCCCTGTCCCCAAATGGAGCCTTTAGGACAATGTCCCTGTCTCCAAATCCACCGAAGCTCCCGGGTGGGCACTGGGGTGACCCCCTGGCACAACACGCCCCCTCCTCATGCCCACAGAGGAGCTGCTGTGCGCCTGCGACGTGCCCCACTGCAGCCAGCCCAACTGCACGGGCAAGGTGTGCTTCGTGAGCAAGAGGAGGGAGGAGGGAGCCATCACCCAGCACCGCGGCTGCTTCTCCCAGAACGTCCTGGAGCACTGCCACACGCCCGTGACCGAGCAGTACGGCATGAGGTGCTGCACCTCCCGCATGTGCAACGCCGAGCTGGAGATCTTCCTGCAAGGTGCGGGGTGAGGGGGGCAGGGGGGAGCTGTTGGAGTCCAGAACATCCCTCTGGCCACCCTGGAGGGTTTGGAGACCGGACAGGGGGTCTGGGGTCTGTCCAGGGGGGTCAGTTAGACCCACACAGATCCCAGGAGGACACTGCCTCTGATCCCTGGCCATGGCAGTGAACACTCACATGCAGGAAGAATCACAAACCCTAAGAATTTGAAATAAGTAGTGGATGGTTTATTATAGAATATAAATATAGAAATTAGGATTTTTAGTAGATGGGGCTGAAGAGACAAGATGAGGAATTGGGGAGTGGCCCCTGTGCTCCTTGTTCTTGTTCTCGTCCCCCATCTTGTGCTGAGTTGGGTTTTAGAGATTGGTTTAGAGTAGAACTGACATGTTAGTAAAGGTAGTAGGTATTGGTAAAATTTTGTAAATAAAAAATACTTCTCGGACAGTGGTTGGGTCAAGGGAACTGTACATAAGGTGCGGGGCTCTCTGATCCGCCCAGTCCCCCGCGTGTCCTGCTCTGCGGAGACACCTTGCAGAGCTGAGAAAGAACTGAGATAAGGTTCCCTGCCAGGGAAGTGCCTGGCAGAGTTGAAAAAGGACTGAGATAATGAAGAATAAACAACCTTGGAAATGTGCACTGGGACTCAGCTTGTCGTCTCTACCTCTGGTGTGAAACACTCAGGGCAAAGAGAAGACTGAAAACCTGATTAGCTCTGGGAACAGCAACCCAGAGGAAACTCCCAGGGAACAGCAACCTTGGGGGAACCCTGAGCACCTCGGGGAACACCAACCCCACGGAGAATCTCAGGAAAACAACAACCCTGAGAGGGAGCTGCCCACGGGGCTGGAGGTGTGGGTGGGTCTCAGGATCGTCCCTGTCCTCACTCAGCTCCTACAGAGCCATCAAGGTATGGAGATTTCTCTTGATAACTCCGAGGGTCCAGCCAGCGGAGTAATGGCTTAAGAAAATAGCGAGACGGCTTCCCAGGATATGCTTTGTAAAATAAAGGTTTTAATGACAGCAAAATAATAAACATTACAAAATGAAAAGAGATAAGCCAAGCACAGTTACACCGGCTAAGGCACTCCCAAAAAGCCTCGTGCACCCCCTGTGCAGGCCCTTTAGTACTCGATGGTCCGGGTGGGATTATTTGGCTCTTTGCCCAATGAGATGGACACTGGGCTTTGAGGTGCATTTCCAAAGCCCTATCACTGTGTCTGTGCTGGGACTGAGCCAATTGCAGCGAGCAGGCTGTAGAAAATTCTAGTTTAACTTCCTTATATGGAAACACCTGCTCGGGTACAGAAATGCACGACTACATCAAGGTGTCCTCAGGTGTCCCTTCTTCGGCTGTGCCTGCAGAGGTGCCGTCCGTGGGGTTGATCCCAGTGCAGGGAGAGTCTCCCCCAGGTCCAAGGCCAAGCCCTGGATCTCCACCCTCCTCATCCTTCCATCCTTCGTTCCCCCACTGTGGGCCTGATATTTCTGGGTCTGAGAGATTTTAGCCCGCTAGCAGCTGCTAACATTTTTCCCCCAGGGAAAATTTCTCAAGAAAGCTTCTTCTCAAAGCTGTCTTGGCAAACAACAATCCTTTCTCAAAACAGTTTTTCTCTACATGGTATTTTGCCTTTCTAGTTCTCAAAAAAAACCCATTTTAGCTGTTTCTCTAGTTGAACGAATGGGATTAGAGAGGTGTTGTTCCTATTCACCGATCACATTAAGTCTGTATCAGAACAACTTATAAAAAGTAATAAGAATTAGACAATGAAGCTTTGCCTTCTGAAATATTCGGAGTCTCTCATTTTATTTTCACACCCCACACAGGAGAAGATGCCCTGGTGGAGACGTCTTCCCTCCCCAACCTCCTCCTGATGATCTTCATCCCACTGCTCTCCCTCCTCGTCCTCGTGGCGCTCACGGCCCTCTTCTGCTGGAAGGTGGCCCAGCACCGCCACAAGCACAGCGACTTTGGGGACACGGACCTCATGCTGAAGGCATCCATGATGGGGGACAGCACCTTAGAGGTGGGTGAGCTCTGTGAGGGACCCTGAATGTCCCCGGGGTGGGTGTGGGTGGGGATTCTCGCCGTGTGTCTTGGTTTCAAAGACAGATATCTGCTAGGAAGGGGGCAGGACCTCCCTAGAGATGGAGAATTCAAATCCCCTCCCTCCAAATTATTCCAATTAAAAAAAATTAAAGGAGCCTTCAGGCAGAGGTATGGGGGTAGGAATAACAGTTCTTTACTAGTATATATGACAAAATGACAAATAAACAACAACTACAGCATCAATAATAAACAGAACCAAGAACCTTGAGGGCTTTCTTTTACAAAAGCCCAGAGCAGTTTGATCTCGGTGCCCCTGCAGGACTCTGAGAGGTCGAACTGGAAGGAAGGAAAAGTCCCGGGCTGGTGGATGAGATGAGGAGCTCGGGTCATCTCTCCCCTCTGAGGGACACTCCCAGGGACTCATAAACAATAGGTGTAGCCTTGTGCTGCCATATCCCTCAAATACTCCTTTTTGTTCTAAGTAGTCATCAAGGCCTCTTGGAAACTTATGGGAAAAAATTCTGTGAGAAGAAAAAAACCCAAATCTAACCCCCAACCCCGTGCTGACCCCGTGTTCACACAGGACCTGCTGAACGATGACTGCACCACGGGCAGCGGCTCGGGGCTGCCTTTCCTCGTGCAGAGAACGGTGGCTCGGCAGATCACCCTCATGGAGTGCGTGGGTAAGGAGAGCTCCTGAGGCATGGGAGGCCACCCCAGTCACTCTCAGGGTTGTTGATTCCCTGAGATTCTCCTTGGGGTTGCTGTTCCCCATGGTACTAAGGGTTCCCCCAAGGTTGCTGTTCCCTGGGAGTTTCCTCTGGGTTGCTGTTCCCAGAGGTAATCAGGTTTTCAGTCTTCTCTTTGCCCTGAGTGTTTCACACCAGAGGTAGAGACGAGCTGAGTCCAGCAGTTCGTGTTATCAAGGCTGTTTATTCTTCATTATCTCAGTTCTTGTCCAGCTCTGCAGGGCGTCCCCAGCAGAGCAGGACTGGGTGGGTCAGAGAGCCCCACACCTTATGTACCCCTGACCCAACCACCATCCAAAATGAACTTTTTATTTACAAAATTGTACCAATGCCTACTACCTATGCTAACAGGTCATTTCTACTCTAAACCAATCTCTAAAATCCAACTCAGCAGAAAATGGGGGACGAGAGCAAGAACAAGGAGCACAGGGGCCACTCCCCAATTCCTCCATCTTGTCTCTTCAACCCCATATACTAAGAATTCTAATTTCTATATTTATATTTATAATAAACCATCCACTACTTATTCTAAATTCTTAGGATTTGTGATTCTTCCTGCATGTGAGTGTTCACTGCCATGGCAGGGATCAGAGGCAGTGCCCTCCTGGGCTCTGTGTGGGTCTGACTGACCCCCCTGGACAGACCCCAGACCCCCCTGGACAGACCCCAGACCCCCCTGGACAGACCCCAGACCCTCCTGTACAGTCTTCAAATCCTCCAGGGCGGCCAGAGGAATATCCTGGACTCCAACAAGTCACCCCCAGCTGGTGTTTGAGGGATGCCACCACAGCCTCAAACCCAGGAGTGGGGGTTGGACCCCACCAAAACCCAGCAGAGACCCCCTTGTTCCCCTGTCCTGGGACAGCTGGGTGGGGTGGTGGGTGTTGGCCAAGGTCAGCCTGTGCTGCCCCATCCTCTCCCACACGGGGTCCAGGTGTGTCCCCCTGGGAGCGCTGTGTGACACAGCGTCACACCTGTGGCAGGTAAAGGGCGCTACGGCGAGGTGTGGCGGGGCGTGTGGCATGGCGAGAGCGTGGCCGTGAAGATCTTCTCCTCCCGGGATGAGCAGTCGTGGTTCCGTGAGACAGAGATCTACAACACCGTCCTGCTCCGCCACGACAACATCCTGGGTGAGCGGGGGGCTGGGAGGGCTGGAGAAATGGGGGCAAAAATGGACCAAACTTATAAAAATATGAAAACTGTGATCCGTTTTTTACCGAAATGTACCTGAAGGACCTTCAGTAAATGTAATATTCCCTTAATTTTGTCTGGCCTCTGCTTTTAGGTGGACCAAAAAGGGCAGGAGAGGTTTTCACCCTGGTTTGCTGTGGGGATGACCTTGACCTGCTTGGCCACCCCTCCTGCCAGAGCCAAGGGGCTCCCTGGTTATTCCAGGCCGGACCCAGCAATTCCAGGGCGCGGTGCTGAAGTGATGCCTTTGTGGGATACCTAAAAACAGAGGCCAGACAAAATTAAGAGAACAAAATATTCAATAAATATTTATTGAAGGGGCTTCAGGTACATTTCAGGCAGACAAAACCTCCCCAGAGGCTACACCCAAAAATGGATCAAACTTCTGAAAGTATGAAAACTCAAGACCCAAAATGTTTTTGTACCAAAATGTACCTGAAGGCCCTTCAGTAAATGTAATATTCCCTTAATTTTGTCTGGCCTCTGTTCTTAGGTGGCCCAAAAAGGCATCAGGAGGGCAGGAGAGGGTTTCACCCTGGGCTGTAGCGCGGCACCAGGGCGCGATGGCCGCTCCACCGGAGCTGTGGGCACGGAGCAGGGCCCGGTGGCCAAGGGGCCTCACTGGGAGCCTTGCGGGGCACGTCCCCGCTGTCCCCACAGCCCGCCGTGGTGGCAGGCGCTGGGACACCGCCGGCAGGGCCGTTCCCACGGCCGGGGCTGGGCACTTCCCGCTCCCCCAGAGCTCGCGGCACCGTGGGCAGCGGAAGCGCCGCTTCCCCTTCTGCCGCTTTCAGGGCTGTTCTTTGGGCCACCCCAATCCCAGCGGCTTCTCCAAACTCCTGCCCCCCACTCCTCCCTCCAGAGCCATCCCAAGCCCCATCCCTGTGTTTCTCCCAGCTCTTTCCCTGGCACAGTGACCCGTGGCTCCTGCATTGAAATCTCTTTCCTAACGAGGTGGCAGGGCCTGATTTCCCAAATCCCAAACCCCATCCCTGCCTTTGTGCCAGCTGTTTCCCTGGCATGCTGACCTGCTCCTTCATCAAAACCTCTTTCCTAACGAGGTGGCAAGGCCTGATTTCCCAAGCCCCAAGCCCCAAGCCCCATCCCTGCCTCTCTGCCAGTTTTTTCCCTGGCACAGTGACCTGTGGCTCCTGCATCGCAGCCTCTTTCCTAACGAGGTGCCAGGGCCTGATTTCCCAAGCCCCAAGCCCCATCCCTGCCCTTCTCCCGGCTCTTTCCCTGGCACGGTGACCCACGTGGCGGGTCTGTGACCCCGGGTGATTCTCCCTGCCCAGGCTTCATCGCCTCTGACATGACATCCAGGAACTCCAGCACACAACTCTGGCTCATCACCCACTACCACGAGAACGGCTCTCTCTACGACTTCCTGCAGAGGACAGCCCTGGACGTGGAGACCTGCCTGGGCCTGGCCTCCTCCATCATCTGTGGCCTCGTCCACCTCCACGTGGAGATTTTCGGCACGCAAGGCAAACCTGCCATCGCCCACCGCGACCTGAAGAGCAGGAACATCCTGGTGAAGAGCAACCGGCAGTGCTGCATCGCGGACCTGGGTGAGACGGAGGGGTGGGATGGGGTACCCCAGGAAAGGGGCACTGAGGGGGTGAAACCCCAGGAAAGGGGCACTGAGGGGTGTGAAACCCCAGGGTTGTGATACCCAGGGATGTGAAACCCCAGGGCTGTGGTACCCAGGGATGTGATAACCCAGGGGTGTGGTACCCCAGTGATGAGGTACCCCAGGAAAGGGGCACTGAGGGGGTGAAACCCCAGGGTTGTGGTACCCAGGGGTGTGAAACCCCAGGAATATGGCACTGAGGGGTGTCAAACCCCAGGGTTGTGATACCAGGGTTGTAGTACCCAGGGGTGTGGTACCTCAGTGATGTGGTACCCCAGGGATGTGGCACTTAGGGGGTGAAACCCCAGGGTTGTGATACCCAGGGTTGCAGCACCCAGGGGTGTGGTGCCCCAGTGATGTGGTACCCCAGGGATGTGGTGCCCCAGGAATGTGGCACCTAGGGGCATGAAACCCCAGGGTTGTGATACCCAGGAGTGTGAAACCCCAGGGTTGTGACACTCAGGGTTGCAGCACCCAGGAGCGTGGTGCCCCAGTGTGAGGTACCCCAGGAATGTGGTACCCCAGGGATGTGGCACTTAGGGGGTGAAACCCCAGGGTTGTGATACCCAGGGTTGCAGCACCCAGGGGTGTGGTGCCCCAGTGATGTGGTACCCCAGGGATGTGGTACCCCAGGGATGTGGCACTCAGGGGGTGAAACCCCAGGGTTGTTGTACCCAGGGGTGTGAAACCCCAGGGTTATGATACCCAGGGTTGCAGCACCCAGGGATGTGATACCCCAGTGATGAGGTACCCCAGGAAAGGGGCACTTAGGGGCATGAAACCCCATGTTTGTGACACCCAGGGTTGCAGCACCCAGAGGTGTGGTGCCCCAGTGATGTGGTACCCCAGGGATGTGGTGCCCCAGGAATGTGGCACTTAGGGGCATGAAACCTCATGTTTGTGACACCCAGGAGTGTGAAACCCCAGGGTTGTGACACTCAGGGTTGCAGCACCCAGGAGCGTGGTGCCCCAGTGATGAGATACCCCAGGAATATGGCACTTAGGGGCATGAAACCCCAGGGCTGTGGTACCCAGGGATGTGAAACCCCAGGGTTGTGATAACCCAGGGTTGTAGCACCCAGGGATGTGGTACCCCAGTGATGAGGTACCCCAGGGATGTGGCACCCCAGGAATGTGGTGCTCCAAGGTTGTGGAACCCCACAGATGTGATGCTCCAGGAATGTGATGTCCTGAGGATGTAAAATTCCAGGGATGTGATGCCCCTGGGGCGATGGTGCCACATGGATGTGGTGTCCTGGGGTCTTGGCACCTCTGGGATATTGAGCCCCATGAATGCAGCACCAGGGACGGCATCCCAGCATTTTATAGTTCAATTGATGACCTTCAAAGCCATCCCAAACGACTCTGCGACCTGTCCCCGCAGGGCTGGCTGTCATACACTCCCAGGGCAGCGACTACCTGGACATCGGCAACAACCCCCGGGTGGGCACCAAGCGCTACATGGCCCCGGAGGTGCTGAGCGAGCAGATCCGCACCGACTGCTTCGAGTCCTACAAGAAGACCGACATCTGGGCGTACGGGCTGGTGCTCTGGGAGATCACCCGGAGGACGGTGGTGAACGGTGAGCAGCTCCCGGTGCCGGCTCCGCTCGCTCCCGGCTCCCCGCGAGGCTCCGCGCCCGTTCCCTCCTTCCCTCCTTTTCTTGTTGCTTTTCTTTTTTTTTTTTTTTTTCCCTCTTTCCTTCGCCCAGAAGATTAGCTGTAAATTATAAACACTGTAATCTAGTGTCAGCACCCGGCTCCCTGATTAAAGGGCCCATTAGGCTCAATCAGTGCTTTGTTTGTTCAGCGCTGATTAGAAAACAAGCGGCTTCAAGCGCTGCCTGGAAAGCGGCCACGGCCGGGACCTCCGGCCGCCGGGCTTGGCTCGGGAGCTCGGGGCTGGGGCAAGGGGTAGGGTCCCCTCGTGATGAACCCAGCCGGGGCTGCCTGGCCAGTGCTGCTCATCACGGCAAAGTCCATTAAAAGCATTAATTAAATGGTGGGCGCCGGCCGGTGGGGCGGGAGGTCCCCCCAGGCGCGGTCTGGCCGGGATAATCTCATTTATGGCCCCAGGGCTCCCTCAGATTACACATTTACTCTGAATTACCGCAGCCTTGCGCAGGAATGACCTTCAGCCCGCTGGGTTTAACCCTTCCAGGATCCCTCACTCTCCAGGACAGCTTCGGGGGATCGGGGATGGGGAACTCCAGGGGACCCTGAGGTTTTTGGGGTCACCCCTTGGGGTGCAGGGAGCTGGTGGGGGTTCCCAGAGACATTAAATCCCCCAGGAACACGGACATATTCAAGCATTAAGCAGAGATTAGCTGGGCCAGCTGGCAGGCTGGCCACCAGGTGCTGAGGGGAGGTGGCCACAGTCCCAAGGGCTGTGGAGCTGGTGCTGGAGCTGATATTGGTGGTGGGGCTGGTGCTGGGCTGGTGCCAGGGTGCTGGAGCCACCAGTGGTGCCACAACCAGCTGCCACCAGGTGAGGGACATCCCGGGTGAGGGACATCCCGGGTGAGGGACATCCCGGGTAAGGGACATCCTGGGTAAGGGACATCCCGGGTGAGGCACATCCCAGGTGAGGCACATCCCAGGTGAGGCACATCCCTGGTGAGCCACATCTCAGGAGAGGCTCATCCCGGGTGAGGGACATCCCGGGTGAGTGACATCCCAGGTGAGGGACATCCCGAGTGAGGGACATCCTGGGTGAGGGACATCGCTGGTGAGGGACATCCCGGGTAAGGGACATCCCAGGTGAGGCTCATCCCAGGTGAGGGACATCCCAGGTGAGCCACATCCCACCGGCGATTCCCCACAAGCCCCTCAGGGCAGGGAGCAGCTCGGTTGTGCCGGGACCCTCCAGGGTGTGCAGGCTGCGGGTGAACCCCCCTCTCTGCCCCGTCCTCACGCTCCCCCCTCCCGCAGGCATCGTGGAGGAGTACCGGCCGCCCTTCTTCGACGTCGTGCCCAGCGACCCCAGCTTCGAAGACATGAAGAAGGTGGTGTGTGTGGACCAGCAGACCCCCGTGATCCCCAACCGCCTCTTCACCGATTCGGTGAGTCCCAGGGGGACCGGCCCCCTCCCACCCCGAGCCTTTGCTGCCCGTTAAACCCTTCCCTTTATCCCTCTTTCTGTGCCTCCCCAGGTTCTGTCGGCGCTGGCCAAGATCATGAAGGAGTGCTGGTACCAGAGCCCCTCGGCCCGTCTCACCGCCCTGCGCATTAAAAAGACCTTGAAGAAGCTGAACAATTCCCTGGAGAAGCCAAAACTGGAGCAGTGAGCGCCGGGAACGGGACACCGGAGCCACTGTCGGGCTGCACCGGGTTCGGGATGGCTCCGGTCACAGAGGGGGTTTGGTCAGAGCTCCGGCCTCTCCCACCCCTCCTTCCAGCCGGTAGAATTTGCAAGCACGGAAAAAATAGGAAAAAAAAACAACACCAAAGGAGGAATCTTCCACCCGGCCATAAAAATATCCCCTGGATCCGTCACCCGACACCGGCGCGTCTCGCTGTCCCGGCGGGGATGGCAGCTGGTCACCTCGACCAACCCGAGGGGCACCGAGGGCAGAACCACCCTCTGCAGCACCCCCCGGCCCTCGGGGCACCCACCCAGCGCCCTCGGGGCACCCACCCAGCGCCCTCGGGGCACCCACCCAGCGCCCTCGGGGCACCCACCCAGCGCCGGCCGCGGAGCTGCCCGGACCTGCCCGCCCGGCTCTGGCGGCGGCACCGCCGGGGGCTCGGCGGCGCCAGGAATTCCCCGGCAGAGCTGCGGTGCCCGGCGCGCCTCTGGCTGAAGGAGGGATGGATTTCACTGGGAAAGGATGGTCCGAGGGCAGCATCCCCCTGGCCAGGCCATGTCTGCACCCTGGATTGAGGGGACCCCAAAAATGAGGAGCTGCTGGCGCCCAGCGTGGCCTGAGCTTTCCATGTGCCACAGGCAGCTGCCAGGATGGGGGTCCCATGGTGATCCTTCCTTGCCAAGCATCCCCCGTGCCAAAGAAGTTCTCCTTTGGGTCTTTGCCAATATTTTGGTGTTTCCCGAGGTGTTTTGGCTCAGCCGGCTTCATCCCGCGTCGCTCCCTGCCATCCCCAAATCCACCCCATTCTTGGAGATGTTTGGACATGACCAGGATGGGACGTTCAGCAGAACCAGCTTTGCCACATAACTATTTAATTATTAAGATTTAATATATTTAATAAAGTGTAAAGCTATTTTATCACCAGGAGCTGCCGAACCCTCCCGTGCTGGGCAGGATGGGCCTGGGCACTCAGCATGGCACAATTTATGGCTTCACCTCCACGTCTCCACCGTTGGATCCCGTAACAAACCTGGCTCCAGCCTCTCCCTGTGCCCGTGAGGGGCCGTGGCTGCTCCAGGGGGCCACCAGCCCCCCTGCTCTGAGGGGTTTACACGGCCAAAAGCCCCCGGGATGGAAGCAGAGCTGGTGTGGGATGACGGGGCTGTTCAGCTCCAAAGTGTTGCCAGCACTTCACAGCTGCTGCCTCGGTCTGTGCCCAGTTAGAGACTGGAAGGAACTGGGCAGCAGAGGGCAGCTGCTGGTTGTGGGTGGGGCAGGAGGTTATGGAGGGTCTTGGGTGCCTTGGTCTGGGCTTGGAGTGCTCAGCCTGTGGCACCCCTGGGTAGGGGTGCCCTACCCAGAGTTTGGGGTGCTCAGCCTGGGATTTGGGGTGCCCTACTCAGAGTTTGGGATGCTCACCCTTTGGTTTGGGGTGCCCTACCCGGGGTTTGGGATGACCAGCCCTGGGGTTGGGTGCCCTACCCAGAGTTTGGGGTGCTCAGCCTGTGGTTTGGGGTGCCCTACCCAGAGTTTGGGGTGCCCTACTCAAAGTTTGGGGTGTTCAGCCTGCGGCTTGGGGTGCCCTACGTGGGGCTTGGAGTGCTCAGCCTGTGGTTTGGGGTGCCCTGCTCAGAGTTTGGGGTGCTCTGTCTGTGGTTTGGGGTGCCCTACCCAGGGTTTGGGGTGCTCAGCCTGGGATTTGGGGTGCCCTACCCAGGGTTTGGGGTGCTCAGCCTGCAGCTTGGGGTGCCCTACGTGGGGTTTGGGGTGCCCTACTCAGAGTTTGGGGTGCTCAGCCTGTGGTTTGGGGTGCTTACCCAGAGTTTGGGGTGCTCTACTCGGGGTTTGGGATGAACAGCCCTGGGGTTGGGTGCCCTACCCAGAGTTTGGGGTGCTCAGCCCTGGGCTTGGGGTGCCCTGCTCAGAGTTTGGGGTGCTCAGTCTGTGGTTTGAGGTGCCCTATTCAGAATTTGGGATGCTCAGCACTGGGTTTGGGGTGCCCTACGTGGGGGTTGGGGTACTCAGCCTGTGGTTTGGGGTGCTCAGCCTGTGGTTTGGGGTGCCCTGCTCAGAGTTTGGGGTGCTCACCCTTTGGTTTGGGGTGCTTACCCAGAGTTTGGGGTGCTCAGTCTGTGGTTTGGGGTGCCCTACTTGGGGTTTGGGATGCTCAGCCCTGGGCTTCGGTGCCCTACCCAGAATTTGGGGTGCCCAGCCCTGGGCTTGGGGTGCCTCACTCAGAGTTTGGGGTGTTCAGTCTGTGGTTTGGGGTGCCCTACCCAGGGTCTGGGGTGCTCAGCCCTGAGCTTGGGTGCCCTACCCAGCGTCTGGGGTGCTCAGCCTGGGGTTTGGGGTGCCCTACATGGGGTTTGGGGTGCTCAGCCTGTGGTTTGGGGTGCCCTATTCAGAATTTGGGGTGCTCAGCCTGTGGCTTGGGGTGCTTACCCAGAGTTTGGGGTGCTCTGTCTGTGGTTTGGGGTGCCCTACTCGGGGTTTGGGATGAACAGCCCTGGGGTTGGGTGCCCTACCCAGAGTTTGGGGTGCTCAGCCCTGGGCTTGGGGTGCCCTGCTCAGAGTTTGGGGTGCTCAGTCTGTGGTTTGGGGTGCCTTGCTCAGAGTTTGGGGTGCTCAGTCTGTGGTTTGAGGTGCCCTATTCAGAATTTGGGATGCTCAGCACTGGGTTTGGGGTGCCCTACGTGGGGGTTGGGGTACTCAGCCTGTGGTTTGGGGTGCCCTGCTCAGAGTTTGGGGTGCTCACCCTTTGGTTTGGGGTGCTTACCCAGAGTTTGGGGTGCTCTGCCTGTGGTTTGGGGTGCCCTACTTGGGGTTTGGGATGCTCAGCCCTGGGTTTGGGGTGCCCTACCCAGGGTTTGGGGTGCTCTGCCTGTGGTTTGGGGTGCCCTACTTGGGGTTTGGGATGCTCAGCCCTGGGCTTGGGTGCCCTACCCAGAATTTGGGGTGCCCAGCCCTGAGCTTGGGTGCCCTACCCAGCGTCTGGGGTGCTCAGCCTGGGGTTTGGGGTGCCCTACCCAGGGTTTGGGGTACTCAGCCTGTGGTTTGGGGTGCTCAGCCTGGGGTTTGGGGTGCCCTACTCAGAGTTTGGGGTGCTCAACCTGGGGTTTGGGATGCTCAGCCTGCGGCTTGGGGTGCCCTACGTGGGGCTTGGAGTGCTCAGCCTGTGGTTTGGGGTGCCCTGCTCAGAGTTTGGGGTGCTCTGCCTGTGGTTTGGGGTGCCCTACTCGGGGTTTGGGATGAACAGCCCTGGGGTTGGGTGCCCTACCCAGAGTTTGGGGTGCTCAGCCCTGGGCTTGGGGTGCCTTGCTCAGAGTTTGGGGTGCTCAGCCTGTGGTTTGGGGTGCCCTATTCAGAATTTGGGATGCTCAGCCCTGGTTTTGGGGTGACTTACCCAGAGTTTGGGGTGCTTACCCAGAGTTTGGGGTGCTCAGTCTGTGGTTTGGGGTGCCCTACTCAGAGTTTGGGATGCTCAGCCCTGGTTTTGGGGTGCTTACCCAGAGTTTGGGGTGCTCAGTCTGTGGTTTGGGGTGCCCTACCCGGGGTCTGGAGTGCCCTGCCCGGGTTTGGGGTGCCCCTACCTGCCCCAAGAAGATCACACACGCACACTGCCACATCAAGCACACACACACACAAATCATGCTTGCACACACATTATGCACACCTGCACACACACATCATGCACACCTGCACACACACACACGCATCATGCCTGGACACATGGCCCAGGTATGCTTAAACATGTGTCATGAATGCTCGCACACACATCATGCCTGAGCACACACACATCAGGTGTGCCTGCACACACGTCATGTTTAAAAGCACACATGACACATTGTGCACACACATCAGACATA
The DNA here is from genome assembly GCF_021018805.1 of Prinia subflava. NCBI lineage: Eukaryota > Metazoa > Chordata > Aves > Passeriformes > Cisticolidae > Prinia > Prinia subflava. Next base: position 605,321 of record NW_026961063.1, on the reverse strand, counting down.
ACTGCACACACAAACCATGCCTGAACACACAAATCATACACGTATGACCACACACCTCATGTGCTGATAAGCAGGCATCATGCTTGCACACACAATGCGTGTGCTCACACCCATGCAGGCGTGAAGATGCACAGATCATTCCTGAACACGTGCACACAGCTCACACCTGAACACGCATCAGATGTGCTTGCACAAACACGGCACGGATGCCACGAGCACCCCATGAATGCACACATACACTGTACATGCTTACAGCACACGATTGCACACACACAAATCACACTAGAAAACATGGATCAGGGATGCCTGGACACACTCGTCATGTGTGTGCACACATCACACACACAAAAATAACACCCACACATCACACACACAAAAATAGCACACATCACACACACATCACATACATATATCACACACATATCAAACACATATCACACATGTATCACACACACATATATATATGTGCGTGATACGTGCGTGATACATGTGTGATATGTGTGATATGCGTGATATATATATCACACATATCATGCACGTATATCACACACGTATCAAACACATCACGTACGTATCATGCACATATATCACACATGTATCACACATATTACACACACATCACACCTATATCAGACACATATTACACACATGTATCACACACGTTATCACATATGTATCACACATGTATCACACACCAATCCACCTCCCAGCCCGGTGTCACACAGACATATCACACACATATTACACAGACATCACACATGTATCACACATGTATTATACATGTATCATACATGTATCACACATGTATCACACCCCAATCCCCTCCCAGTCCGGTGTCTCACACACACATCACACACATTACACACATATATCACACACATGTATCACACATGTACCACACGTGTATCACACATGTATCACACGTGTATCACACATGTATCACACACCAATCCCCTCCCAGCCTGGTGTCACACAGACATATCACACACATGTATCACACATGTATCATACCTGCACCACACATGTATCACGCATGTATCATACGTGTATCACACATGTATCACACATGTATCACACGTGTATCATACATGTATCACACATGTATCACACACGTATCGCACCTGTACCACACATATATCATACATTTATCACACATGTATCACACCTGTATCACACATGTATCACACATATATAACACATATATAACACATGTATCACACACATTGTCACACATGTATCACACCCCAATCCCCTCCCAGCCCGGTGTCACACACACACATGTATCACACACGGTATCACACACATATATAACACACATATCACACACATGTATCATACATGTATCACACATGTATCACACCCCAATCCCCTCCCAGCCCGGTGTCACACACACACATGTATCACACACATATATAACACATGTATCACACACATATAACACACATATCACACACATGTATCATACATGTATCACACATGTATCACACCCCAATCCCCTCCCAGCCCGGTGTCACACACACACATCACACACATGTATCACACACATATATAACACACATTACATACGTTATCATGCATGTACCATACATGTATCACACATGTGTCACACCCCAATCCCCTCCCAGCCCGGTGTCCCCTCCCCTGTCCCGCCCCTCCCGTCCCGTGTGCGCATGCGCGGGCTGGCCCCGCCCCGCCCCTCGGCCCCGCCCCCCGCCCCGCCCCCGCTCCCCCTCCCGCCGGCGCTGCGGCCGCTCCGCTCCGAGGCCGCGGCGCGTCCCCGCCATGGCCGCCCGGGCCCCCCGCTTCCCTCGGGCTCCTCCCGCCGCCCGCCGCTCCCCGCCGCCTCCCGCCGCCCTCCTGCTCGCCCTGCTCCTGCTCCTGGCCGGGCCGCTCGGCGGGGCCCGCGGTGAGTGAGCGGCGGCGCCGGACCCGGCCCGCACCGGGCATAACATGGCGGCGCCCCCGCCCCCGCCGTGAGGGGAACGGGGAGGGCCGGGGAGGGGTCGTGAGGGGGAGCGGGGGACGACGCGGGGAACCGGCAGTGAGGCGATTCGGGAGGCTGAGGGCAGCCGGGGGAAAGAGCCGGGGCCTGCCCGGGCCCGGGGCTGGCGGGCGGCTGTGGGGCAGGGGGCGGCTGTGGGGCGGGCGGGTGGGGGGTGAGGCCGAGGGGAGATTTTAGAGGGGCTTGGGGCGGGGGAAAGGGGGTGAGAGAGGATTTAGGGGAGCTGAGGGTGTGAGGAGGCCCTGAGGAGTTTGGGGGCGGGGAGACACAGGGTGGGTGTTGCAGGGTTGCAAGAAGGACTGGGCTGGGGGGGGATCGTGGGGTGGGGGAGGCGAGAGGGCTGGAGGGACCTGGAGATGTCCCCAAGGCTGTGAGGAGACCCCAAGGCTGTGAGGAGACCCCAAGGCTGTGAGGAGACCTCCAAGGCTGTGAGGAGACCCCCGAGGGCTTTGGGGTGTGGACATAGGAGTGGGTGTTTCAGGGTGAAGAGAAGGATTTTGGGGTGGGATCCATGGGGTTAGGGGTCCTGGAAGCAGAGGGGACTCTGAAGGCAGCAAGGACGTGTGTTGGGGGTTTTGGGAGGTTCGAGCTTGGCCAGGGGCTCACGGGATGTGGGGTTTGTGTAATCCAGAGCTGGTTTGGGGCACTCACTTTCCCCCCAAGCGGAGGGGATGGGGATTTGCCGGGGAGAGGCAGCAGCAATTGGGGCTGGGGGTTGGCTCCCAGTGCCAGGGGATGCTCTGAAGCAGCCTGTGCTCACCTTGGAGGAGATCTGGGAGCCTCCAGCCTGGGGGATAACGATGGAAATTGGGATTTATGGGCTTTTCACAGAGGATGGACTTGGGCGTCTCAGAGGTGTTTTCTGGGCTTGTCACAGAGGCGTGGGTCAGCCCAAGGTGGGAATTGCCACCGTTCTGGAGTTTGTGGCCTCTTCCCATTGTCCTGTGGCCCATCCTGGGGCGAGCTTGGCAGCCCCAGAGAATGTCACTGTGTCTGTAACATCCAGCCCAATCTGGGCTTTGAAGGAAACCTTTCTATCCCCTGAGCTTCTACACTGGAACAACTGTAAATATTTGTTTGGAGGGAGGGAAAACTCCTTGTGTTGGTTGTTTGTTCTGTGTGGATCCGTTTCCTTTACCTGGCCCGGTTCTGCTGCTGGTGGGGGAAGAGTGAGGGGTCTCAGCTCTGCCTTTGGGAGGAGCAGCACATCTCAGCTCCAGTTTTAGGAGGCAAATTGGCTTGAGATGAACTCAGCTTTTATTCCCCAGAGGAAAAACCTGAGTGAGCAGCTCTCAGGGGGACAGGGACGGGCTGGTGGCCGCTGCCTCTGGTGTCCGAGGCCTCCCAGTGCAGTCCAGCTCTGTGGCTATCGAGGTGATCCCTGTTGTGTAATTTGGGTGCCTGTTCTGACAGGTTCCTCTGTGGAATATTTTTCTCCTCCCCAACCTCCCGCCGTTCGTGTTGTGCATTCCCACCTGACTGTTGGAGGGTAATAACTCTGTGTGTGTGCAGATCTGGGCTTGTTAGAGCACAGAAAACTGCTCCAAACCTCACCTGGGCAGCAGGTGAGGGTTTAGCTGTGAGTTCTGGGAATTTGGGGATGGAAGTGTGCTTTTGGGAGGAGAGTAGCTGCGTTTTGGGGTGCCCTCAGGTAAAACCCAGCCTTGCAGGGGTGTTCCAGCTCCTCTGTGATAACTGGCAGAGCAGGATCAGATGAGACTCGTGGCACGGCTGTTCTCAGGCTTTCACTTAGGTAAAAGCTGGTGTTCCTTACAAAAAAAAATCATAATTAATAAACAGGAAAGGACCAATTGACTGTACAAATCCCCTGGAAACTTGGCGACTCCCGGTGCCTTTGATTTTGGGCCCTGTGAGTGACTATTGTTTCCGCTCAGTGTGTGCAGAACAGTTTTATTCAGTACAAGGTGTGAGCTCAGGCTGAGTTTGAGGGATTTGCACTCCTGGAATGAGGTGCAGCATGGCAGGGAGCAGGGAATCACCCTGGGAATTGTTCTCTGCTCTAGCAGCCAGTTTGGTATGCCGGGGGTGCCCTCGCTATTGTGCTTCATACCAGAGATTTAACAGCTGCTTATTTCGGGAAAAGGCTGGGAAAACATCTGAATTTCTGCAGTGCTGGGGAGCCAGGAACCTCTGTGTGTCAGACAACACTCCTCCAGCCCCTTCCTTTAACAAAAAAAAGGAAAATAATCAAACCTCCTTTGCAAAGGGGGTGTTGCAGGTCAGCCTTGCTTGAAATAAATCAAAAACCCACCCTGGGGAATAATTTGGGGGCAGCAGATTTTATTATTACCACCTGCTTTAAATATTTACCCAGTTAAATCAGGCATGCTCGCTAAGTTATACCCTACAACTTTCCAAGAAAGCCTTTCTCTGACTGGAAATTAAAAACAGTGTCCAACAAGCATTCCTGAAGTGGCCCAGCTCCTTGGCCAGACAGCTCAGGGTTGTTTTTTCATTTCCCCTGGACGCTGCCAGGAGTGGATGCTCCGGAAACGCCTCTTGCGAAAGGAGCCCAGTCAAACGTCAGCTCTCTTAGCAGCAAGCAAAGTTCACTGGGTGGTGACCAGGGGGAATTTGTCCTGTCCTGAGCACAGCAGGCAGGAATTGCTTCTCTCCCTCAGGGTTTTACAGGGATGAAATTCTCCTTTCCCCAAGTGGCAGCTCCTTTGTCCTCCTTATTTAAACCCCTGGCTCTCAGCTGCTCTTTGCTTCTCTGGTGCACCCCTATTTATTTCTTTCTTTTCAGCAGAAAAGGAGCTTTCTGTGCACTTTAAATCCCCTTGATAAAGTTTTGCTGCCTGTTGTGGCCTTCCTGGAAGTACCTGTGGATTGCTGGATGTGGGAATGTAGACCACACGTTAAACACTGTATTTCCACTCTGGAAAAGCCAATTTCCAGAGAAGCCAGGCTGGGTCTGAACTGTTGGAACCTGGATAAACCTGGGTTTCAGGTGTGCAGGATGTTCTTCCACAGCACCACGGGTGTGTGTGGTCTGTTGGCTCCTAAACTGGTTTCCTGACAAGTTAAAACACAAAATAGGTGTCAGACCAGAGGGAATGAGGAGCTGTGTGTCCATGGTGGAAGAGCAACAGCAGAAACATCAAGGCTTCTTCTAATTAACCTCTTAATGATGAGACTCCTGTCAATTCCTTATTTACAATTCCCTTAGAAGCTCTTTTGTGTTCCCTGAGTAGATGCAGGGAAAGTTCTGCACTTTAAAGGCACATTCTTCCTCCTTCTTTTTTTTTTTCTTTTATTTTTTTTTGTTTCCATTTCGTGTGTTTTCTACTCGGCCGTGCTGCCTTCACGTCAGGTCCAGCCTGTGCCAGGGGACCGCAGCCAGCTCAGAGAAGTTGAGACTTTTACTTCCAACTCAAAATATCCCAGGATAATGTTGAGTTTCTGGATGAGTTGCTTTTAAAGTGCTTTGTTTTTCACAGCGCTTCGCAGCTAATTTTAACTCCATTTCGTGTAGCAGCAGTGGGTCAGTAGAATCATAAGCAGCAGCAAGAAGCAGAAGAGAGATGTTTTGATCCAAAACAGGAGGAGAAATTGAAGAGGAAGTGAGATTTAGGGAAGGTGCTGGAGGGGGTGGTGCTGTATCTGTGGAGGGGCAGATCTGTGCTTGTTTTTCCAGTAAGGAAATGGGCAGTGACAGCATCCAGAACTGGCCTAACATTTGATTTTGGAGGCAGTGGGTGCAGCTGAGCTGGCTCTGAGGGCTTGGAGGGGACACCAGAGGAGTCACTTTGGACTCCAGGGAATCCCAGAGGGATGGAGGAATCCCAGAGGGATGGAGGGAATCCCAAAGGGATGGAGGGAATCCCAAAGAGATGGAGGGGATCCCAAAGGGATGGAGGAATCCCAAAGGGATGGAGGAATCCCAAAGGGATGGAGGAATCCCAAAGGATTGGAGGAATCCCAAAGGATTGGAGGAATCCCAAAGGGATGGAGGAATCCCAAAGGATTGAAGGAATCCCAAAGGGATGGAGGAATCCCAGAGGGATGGAAGAATCCCAAAGGGTTGGAGGGAATCCCAAAAGATTGGAGGAATCCCAGAGGGATGGAGGAATCTCAGAGGGTTGGAGGAATCCCAAAGGGATGGAGGAATCCCAAAGGGATTCAGGGAATCCCAAAGGGATGGAGGGATCCCAAAGGATTGGAGGGAATCCCAGAGGGATGGAGGAATCCCAGAGGGATGGAGGGAATCCCAAAGGGTTGGAGGGAATCCCAAAGGATTGGAGGAATCCCAAAGGGTTGGAGGGAATCCCAAAGGATTGGAGGAATCCCAAAGGGTTGGAGGGAATCCCAAAGGGTTGGAGAGAATCCCAAAGGATTGGAGGAATCCCAAAGGGATGGAGGGATCCCAAAGGGATGGAGGAATCCCAAAGGGATGGAGGGAATCCCAAAGGGATGGAGGAATCCCAAAGGGATGGAGGAATCCCAAAGGATTGGAGGAATCCCAAAGGGTTGGAGGAATCCCAAAGGGATGGAGGAATCCCAAAGGGATGGAGGGAATCCCAAAGGGATGGAGGAATCCCAAAGGGATGGAGGGAATCCCAAAGGGATGAAGGGATCCCAGAGGGATGGAGGAACCCCAAAGGGATGGAGGGATCCCAAAGGGATGGAGGAACCCCAAAGGGATGGAGGAATCCCAAAGGGTTAGAGGAATCCCAAAGGGATGGAGGGATCCCAAAGGGATGGAGGGAATCCCAAAGGGATGGAGGGATCCCAAAGGGATGGAGGGATCCCAAAGGGATGGAGGAATCCCAGAGGGACGGAGGGAATCCCAAAGGGATGGAGGGAATCCCAAAGGGATGGAGGAATCCCAGAGGGATGGAGGGAATCCCAAAGGGATGGAGGGAATCCCAAAGGGATGGAGGGAATCCCAAAGGGATGGAGGGATCCCAAAGGATTGGAGGGATCCCAAAGGATTGGAGGGATCCCAGGTGTGGATCCCAAGCAGCACAACAGTCAAGGGGCATGTGAGTATGAAGGACCTCAAGATGATCAGAGGGAGGGAGCACCTCTCCTGGAAGGAAAGGATGGGAGAATTGGGATTGGGAAGAAGCTTTGGGATCACCTCATTGTGGCCTTGCAGTACCTGAAGGGAGTCTGCAAGAAAGAGGGAGGGAGAATCTTTAGAAGGGCCTGGAATGACAGGATAAGAGGGAATGACTTCCCACTGCCAGAGGGCAGGGTTAGGAGGGATATTGGGAAGAAATTCCTCCCTGTGAGGGTGGGGAGGCCCTGGAATGGATTTCCCAGAGAAGCTGTGGCTGCCCCTGGATCCCTGGAAGTGTCCAAGGCCAGGCTGGAGGGGCCTTGGAGCCACCTGGGCTACTCAAGGTGTCCCATGGCAGTAGGGTGAAACAAGATGAGCTTTAAGGTCCCTTCCAACCCAAGCCATTCCAGGATTCCATGATAATATAAAGCAAAGTAAATCTTGTTTCTTTAAAGCCTTCCTCAGGCGGCTCAGTGTCCCTGCATCATTGCCTTCAGGGAAGGGAGCTGGTTATTCCTTGGAGCTCTGCTCCTTTCTCCAGCTGAGCAAGGAGCTCCCAGGGGCTCTGGACACACCTCTGCCCCCTCAGCACGAGGGGTGGGTATTATTCCTAACCCTGTGTGATACACATTGCTCTTTATTTTGGCACAGCACACAGCCAGACACCGACAGGTAATTTTCTTCCAAGCGTGTTTACACACGTCCCTCTTCATTAAAGCATCCGAAGAAGCAGCAGAGCTCCAAAGCCAATTGTTCCCCGTTTTTGTTGCTGACATTATTCTGCTGCAGCGTGAAACTGGTGCTCCCACAGTGGGCTCGTTAAGTTTGGTGCTACACAAAGGCAAAAATCCATTGCAGCTCCTGTTTCAGAGCCTTGGAAAGGCTCAAAGTCAGGGGAATCGTTCCTCCAGCCTCGATTCAAACTGTTGAAAAAGAACAGCAGCTACAATCCCTGCAAAAATCTGTTTATCTGGTAAATACGTGGGTGGTTATTGGCAATTTTACCAATGATCGGCTTCAGGTTAATTATCCTCGTCCATATTGATCAGGTAGAGTTCAGCCCTAAGAATCTTTCTTAGGCACAGCTTCAGGAGATACTGGAAAATATATTCCAAAAGGTGGTTAGCACCATTGCAGGGGATTCTGCTGTGAAACTTTCCCCTGTCTAGCTGCAGAGACATCTTGACACATGCAACTCCGTGTGAGAATAAATATGTGCAAAATGAGCTGGGAGAGTCGCTGGGAAAGGAGGAGAAATGTTCTTTGCCTGTCAGAGCTCAGTGTTTGAGCCTCCCTGGAGCACAGAGCTCGAATCTGCAGCCCCCCACCTGTTTGTTTGGATCCATTTTGGGAATTACAGGTTGCTTTTAACGGGGGGATTTGGAGGGAGGGAGGCAGCTTTTGTTTTCCTCTTTTCTGTGGTTGATGCAGGGGGATGTGGATACCTGTGTGCCCTGGGATCCTGTAACCCAGGAACCTCGAGGGGAGCAGAAACAGCTCCTGTGCTTGAAGGAATCAAACCCTGGGCTGGGATAGTCGAGGATGGAGGAGAATTTGTTCATGGGCAGTGCTCAGTGACCTCTCAGCTTTTGGGAAACAGCAGCGAGGCCTGGCCTCGGATGGAATCACCAGCTTTGCTCAACCTGCTGCATCCCTCCAGAGAGAACAAAGCTTCACTCACAGGCTCTGCAGCTCACCCTTGGGCTTGTTCAGGCTCTCCAGCTCACCCTTGGGCTTGCACGGGCTCTGCAGCTCACCCTTGGGCTTGTTCAGGGTCTCCAGTTCACCCTTGGGCTTGTTCAGGCTCTGCAGCTCACCCTTGGGCTTGTTCAGGGTCTCCAGCTCACCCTGGGGCTTGTTCAGGCTCTGTGCTCACCCTTGGGCTTGCACAGGCTCTGCAGCTCACCCTTGGGCTTGCACAGGCTCTGCAGCTCACCCTTGGGCTTGTTCAGGCTCTCCAGTTCACCCTTGGGCTCCCACAGGCTCTGCAGCTCACCCTTGGGCTTGTTCAGGGTCTGTGCTCACCCTTGAGCTTGTTCAGGCTCTCCAGCTCACCCTTGGGCTTGTTCAGGCTCTGCAGCTCACCCTGGGGCTTGTTCAGGGTCTCCAGCTCACCCTTGGGCTTGCTCAGGGTCTCCAGTTCACCCTTGGGCTTGCTCAGGGTCTCCAGTTCACCCTTGGGCTTGTTGAGGGTCTCCAGCTCACCCTTGGGCTTGTTCAGGCTCTGCAGCTCACCCTTGGGCTTGTTCAGGGTCTCCAGTTCACCCTTGGGCTTGTTCAGGGTCTCCAGTTCACCCTTGGGCTTGTTCAGGGTCTCCAGTTCACCCTGGGGCTTGCTCAGGCTCTGTCTGAGGGCTGGGCAGGGCTCTGGTGCCGCTGTGGGGAGCAGATCCAGCTCCAGGCTCCCTCCACGCAGACGCATCCCGAGAGGGGGGAATGCGCCCGCCCCGCCTCTGGGAGCTGCTCTTTGTTTCCCTTCACCCCATCTATTTCCTTCAGCCCGGGTGGTTTCTTTTATTAAGTAGATTATACGTTTGGCTCAATAGGAGCTTTTCTTCCTGAAGGAAAAAGAATGCTGTTGGCATGAAAAATCCTTTTATCCACTCCTGCCTCCTGCTTTGCTCCTGAGAGCACCCAAGAGACACCAGCTCTGCTTCCCTGGCCACCTACTGTCCCCCACCCAAGGGCAAACAACAGTTGCTTTTTCCTGGCTTGTGTTAAGTTTCTGAGAGAAGAATTTGCCTTTCTGGTTAACCAGACTGGAGTTACTGGACCTGCATGAGTTGCTCTGTAATTCTCCTCTTTGCCAGGAGCTTCGCAGTGAGCCCCGGTGCAGACAGGCCTTTCCTCCCTGGCACACACAGAAAATTGGAGAGTTCCTGCCTGGAACCTGGAGGTTCTGGCCAACACTACCTGGAAAACCCCTCGAGGGTCTCTGATGAGAGGTGGAGAGAAGGACAGCCATGTGCTGAAGGCTCCTTTCTCTTTGTTCTAACTTCTGTCTGACCACGGGGATTTTTGAGGTGTAAACGTGACAATTCAAGTTAAAAAAGAGCAGTTGTGTCAGAGGGGGGAACAGGGTGAGGTGAAGCCGTGGGGCATCCCCCTCCTTAGCAGGAACTTTTGGCTTTCTGCACAGAGCAGATAAAGATCTTTCTGTCTCCACGCTGGGGCTCTGGTATCATACCTTGCAGGTAAACTGATTTTTTTGTTGTTGTTTTTTAATCCTGCAAATGAGACTGAGCAGACACGACCTGCTTCTCTGCTTTCCCTCTCAAAGGCATGCTCACTTTCAGGCCAGATACTTCACCCAGAAGTTTACAAAACCAGTTTTATTAGTGCATTGAAGTGTTTTGTTTGCTTTGGAGCTTCTGGAAGCAAAACTGCCACAGCCTAAATCTTGGGATTGAGACCTCAAAAATGAGTCGAACAGGAACAAAGTTCAGTTTTGTTGTATCTAAATCAAACTGAAAAGAACCTACACAGTGAAATGTGTGTGGGTTAAATGTTTTTAATTTGTACCTTGAGCTTTTGATAAGTAATAAGGGAGATGCTTTAAAAGACCATTTCCTTTTAAGTAGGCATGAAGGCAGGAATGTGCCTTGGGTGCTCTTTGCCATCTCAAATTTTCATGAAATCTCCTTTATCATCAACCTTTATTCCCCCAAGTGTATGTATTTTTCAGAATTGTCTTTTCTGCGCTCTGCTGACCATGGGAAAACACTGATCTTGGAGCTGTTTGAAGTGAATGTTAACCGAGGGGTTTTCTTCCTTTCATTATAACATTTTCTCAAAATCTTCAGGATCTGTGGATGTTCTCCACCCTTCTCAGATGAGTTTGAGAGGGTTTTTCTGTCCGTTTTCTGTGTGTCCCTTCTCACTGGCACCTGATAAAAATCTCCATTTGCTGGTGATGCTTTTTAAAAGTGTCTCACTCAACAGCTCTTCAGTTTTTAATCACAGAGTTCCAGAATCATGAAATTCCCTGAGCTGGAAAGGGCCCACCAGGATCATCCAGTCCAACTTTTGTACAAACACCTCACCAAACCCACCCTGTGCATCCCTGGGAGCAGTGGCCAAGCTCTCCTGGAGCTGTGGCAGCCTCAGGGCTCTGCCCATTCCCTGGGGACCCTGAACCTTTCCCTGATGCCTCTCCTGACACAGCTCCAGCCATTCCTGGCTCTTCTCACTGCCCTTTTCGCTGCAGATTTGAATCTGTTGGTTCCAAACTGAGCAGCCCCCACATCCAGCCCGTCTGAAACAGCTCCCAACAACAGCTGCAAAAGGAGGAGCAGCAGTCCGGAGAGAATTAAGTGAATAGTAATACAATTACCTTGATTGATTTACCCACGGCTCTGGGATAAGGGCTAATGGGTGTCTTCCTCCTAAACAAACCTTGAGTAAATCAGCAGCAGCTTGTTTTTCATGAAGCTTAGGGTGACATGGCCCCACTCAGGAGTGTTGAGGGTGACTTTGTGTGTGACTTTACACTGAGAGGATTTAGATCAGCCTGGGCAGAGCCTGGATCTTTTCAAAGCCTTCTTCACACCCTCCCTACCTGAAAGCCCATTTCTGCAGCGGGTAAGGACTTGTTTTGGATTCCCTCTGGGAAGGCTGGGAGAGCTGATGAAAGCTGCTGAAAACCCTGCGTGCTGCTAAACAAGCCCCACCCTTCTTCTTGACATTGTTGGATTCCTCTTTGTTCCCAAGGATGGCAAGGCCTGGCGATTTGCTTACAGATTTTCAGGCAGCTTGAGAAAAGTACAATGACGTGCTGGGAGGTGCAAAAAAATGTGGGAACCTGCCTCAGAGTTTCTCCTTCTCTTTATCCAAATAATCTTCGTGGAGAGCAGGCAAAAGGCCAGGATTTGATTTGACCCAAGGTGGTGTCTGGGACCAGGAAAGCAGTTATTAAATAAGTGGCTGATCCAGCCAGGCGTAGCACGCTTGGCTCGTGCAGTGGGTTGGGATCGGGTTTGGATCTTTGTCTCTGTGAGCAGGGGTGGTGGTCCCTTACCAGATCAGGCAGCTCCAGGGAGCCTGGACAGTCAGGCCAGGTGGAATTAGGGCAGTCAGTGTGAGTAATTCTTGGGTTTGGGTTGAGTCTGACCCGAGCTTGGATCTCGGTCGGATCTCGCCCGGTTTGCAGGGATGACTCGGGTCATGGCTGGTGGTGATTGCAACAGGGGCAGGCCAAGGGCTGCCTGCACAGGCACCTCCTGGAAAGGCTCCTCTGCCTCCACAGCCTGTTTCGTGCTGGAATTGGATTCCTGCAGGTCTGGAATACTGAGTATGATTCCAGGTCTGGAATACTGAGTATGATTCCAGGTCTGGAATACTGAGTATGAGTATGATTCCAGGTCTGGAATACTGAGTATGATTCCAGGTCTGGAATACTGAGTATGAGTATGATTCCAGGTTTGGAATACTGAGTATGAGTATGATTCCAGGTCTGGAATACTGAGTATGACTTGTGCCGTTCGCAGAGCCGGTTCTTCCAGAGCTTGTGAACAGCCCTCCTGAAATGGAGAATTTAAAAGAAGGTTTCCTCTCATTTGAGCTTTTGCTCTCCGTGGGTTTTAAGGAGTTGATCTTGTTTTGATTTCAGCTTTGACATGTCTGTGCTCTGACTGCAAACAAGCCAACTCCACGTGTGAGACGGACGGCGCCTGCATGGTCTCGGTGTTCAACCTGGATGGAGTCAAACACCACGTTCGGACCTGCATCCCTGAGGCAAAACTGATCCCTGCTGGGAAACCCTTCTATTGTCTGAGCTCAGAGGATCTGCGTAATACTCACTGCTGCTACTCCGATTTTTGCAACAAAATTGATTTAATGGTTCCCAGTGGTAAGTAGAGAGTCAGAAAAATCATGTGTTTGAAGTGGGAGGAGAAGAGCTGTCTGTTTGGGATTGGGAATTTGGAGTTCTCGGTCCTGTTTTCACTTCTTCCCTTCAGTTGCTGCATGAACTTGAGCGCTGGGTTTATTTCCTTCATCTGTAAAGTAGAAATAACAAACTACTTCAAATTCAGATGAGAATGCGTGCGTTCCCTTTGTCACTGAGCTGGCCCTGCCTTTATCAGCTGGTGTTACTTCCCTTCCAAGCCTCCAAATCTTCTCAGTGCTGAGCACAAGTAGAGGAGCATTGCAGCAGCTTCAGTGTGTGGGGAGGAAGGTGCCTGGGTTCAGAACACACGCAGGGGAAGCAGCCCTGCCTCTGAGTGAGGGTGTGGGAAACTTCTGCTTCTCATCCCTGGCGTGGAGAGGGCATGTGGTGCCTCCTCACACCTCCTACTTGCTGGTTTGGGCTGGTTTTTAGTGGGTGCTGGGAAGGCTGCAGAGTCGTTTTCCTTGGGAGCAGTGGGGAGGTCTCATTTGTTCTCAGCACAACAAATAATTGTCTTCAGGTTCAAGTTCACTGCTTGTTGCAGGGTGAAAGGGAGAGCAGGGAGCTCTAGTTGAGTTCAAATGGAAGGTGAACTGCAGACTGTTCTGGAAAATCAGCCCAGAACATGCTCCTGTCTAAAAGAGTGAAAGAACAGCCCATAATCCCTGATCCCACAATCCCACAAACACGTGATGCTGATCTCCATCTTCTTTTTGGGGTTCCACCTGCATTTTCCCTGCCTGATGATCAGCCCCACCTTAACACTGTTATTCTATGTGTCTCTAGGCTAAAATTATCCAGACTCTAAGAGAGCAGCAAAACACAAGGAAGCCCTCAAAGGAACATTTCTCAAAATATCTGTTTTTTTCCTCCTTTCCTCCCAAGGACACCTGAAAGACAACGAGCCCCCCTCAAGCTGGGGTCCCGTGGAGCTGGTGGCGGTGATCGCCGGGCCCGTGTTCCTCGTGTTTGTTGTCATGATCATCGTGGTGTTCGTGTTCCACCACCACCAACGGGTCTATCACAACCGCCAGCGGCTCGACATGGAGGACCCTTCTTGTGAAATGTGCCTTTCCAAGGACAAGACCTTGCAAGATCTGGTCTATGATCTCTCCACCTCCGGCTCCGGCTCAGGTATTGCGAGATGGGGTGGCCAGTGAGAGCTTGCAGTTGTCTCTGTGGGCTAGAGGTTGCCACAGCTTTGCCAAGGCAGAGGCTGCTGCCTCAGAGCCTGTTCAGGGGGTCTGTCCTGAGTTTATTCAGAGAGTCATGAGTTTATTCAGGGTCTGTCCTGAGTTTGTTCAGGGGGTCCTGAGTTTATTCAGGGTCTGTCCTGAGTTTGTTCAGGGGCTCTGTCCTGAGTTTATTCAGGGGGTCTGTCCTGAGTTTATTCAAGGTCTGTCCTGAGTTTATTCAGGGGGTCTGTCATGAGTTTATTCAGGGGGTCTGTCCTGAGTTTATTCAGGGTCTGTCCTGAGTTTATTCAGGGGGGTCTGTCCTGAGTTTATTCAGGGGGTCTGTCATGAGTTTATTCAGGGGGTCTGTCCTGAGTTTATTCAGGGTCTGTCCTGAGTTTATTCAGGGGGTCTGTCTTGATTTTATTCAGAGGGTCATGAGCTTATTCAGGGGGTCTGCCCTGAATTTATTCAGGGGGATCTATCCTGAGTTTATTCAGGGTCTGTCCTGAGTTTATTCAGGGTCTCTCCTGAGTTTATTCAGAGGGTCCTGAGTTTATTCAGGGGGTCTGTCCTGATTTTGATCAGGGGGTCTGTCCTGAGTTTTTTCAGGGGGGTCTGTCCTGAGTTTATTCAGGGGGTCCTGAGTTTATTCAGGGGGTCTGTCCTGAGTTTGTTCAGGGTCTGTCCTGAGTTTATTCAGGGGGTCTGTCCTGAGTTTATTCAGGGGGTCATGAGTTTGTTCAGGGGGTCTGTCCTGAGTTTGTTCAGGGTCTGTCCTGAGTTTATTCAGGGGGTCCTGAGTTTATTCAGGGGGTCTGTCCTGAGTTTATTCAGGGGGTCTGTCCTGAGTTTATTCAGGGGGTCTGTCCTGAGTTTATTCAGGGTCTGTCCTGAATTTATTCAGGGGGATCTGTCCTGAGTTTATTCAGGGGGTCTGTCTTGATTTTATTCAGAGGGTCATGAGCTTATTCAGGGGGTCTGTCCTGAATTTATTCAGGGGGTCTGTCCTGAATTTATTCAGGGGGATCTATCCTGAGTTTATTCAGGGAGTCTGTCCTGAGTTTATTCAGGGGGTCCTGAGTTTATTCAGGGGGTCTGTCCTGAGTTTATTCAGGGGGTCTGTCCTGAGTTTGTTCAGGGGGTCCTGAGTTTATTCAGGGGGTCTGTCCTGAGTTTGTTCAGGGGGGTCTGTTCTGAGTTTGTTTAGGGGGTCTGTCCTGAGTTTATTCAGGGGGTCTGTCATGAGGAACTTGAAGGGCTGTTTAAATTCAGTCATGCTGTGGCCTTGTGTCTTTTCAGGTAAGAGCAATAATTAAACTCCTCTTTAACTGCAAGAGGATACCTCAAACAGCTGCATCTGTTCCCAGTTTAGCCTTGGAATGGGATTTAGGTTGGAAACAGCCATTAGCTGCTAACCTGTGCATTGTTGGCATTCAGAGGAGAATGCAGATGTCATCAAAGCTGCAGGAAAATGGGGAGCATCCCAGCAGATCAACATTTTACAGTGCAAATAGTGCATGTGCACAGCCCATTTCATCCCAAAGAACCCTTGGGTCTTCCCAGTGGATGATGTGCAGTGTTTGCTTCTGTAGCCCTTCAAAGGAATCCCCAGAACTGAAAGTCACTGTTTAGTGGTGGCTTTAAACTAGGAATGTAGTTGGGTTATAGAATATAAGGAATTTTGCAGCAGATGGAAACTGTAGGAAAATCCACAGAGGCAGAGAATGTCACAATCTGATATTTGACCAGGGAATAAACCTTCAGCAGCACATCTGCTGCTATATATAAAATATTTGGGATCTCTTCTGTGCATACTGTGGGCAGGTGAGCTCCGTGCTTTCTGTAAACAATGGCAGCAATTATGTTGGGACTCCTTTCTTTAGAGAAATTTGGGGGGATTTTCTACTTTTTAGCAGAAACTGATTTCACCAGGTTCCATTCTTTGCATATTGAGGCTGCAGTTCTTTTGAAGTTCCCCAACTCCTCCATGCCAGATCTCTGCTTCAAAGCAAAATGCAGATGCTGCCCGAGCAGTGGCACATCCCACGCAGGATCTGCCACCATTCCCTGCTTTGGGTCTTGCTCAGGCTCCCAGTTGTTATCAAATGCAGAACCTGCTGGGTTTGAGGCCATCCTGCAGCCTCTGGGCTTTCAGGAGGTTTTCTGCTGCCCCAGGGATTCATTTCTCCCATTCCCTGTCCAGGCTTGCCTCTGTTTGTCCAGCGCACCGTGGCTCGGACGATCGTGCTCCAGGAGATCATCGGCAAGGGCCGCTTCGGGGAGGTGTGGCGGGGCAGGTGGCGCGGAGGGGACGTGGCCGTGAAGATCTTCTCCTCCCGTGAGGAGCGCTCGTGGTTCAGGGAGGCAGAGATCTATCAGACCGTGATGCTGCGGCACGAGAACATCCTGGGCTTCATCGCTGCGGACAACAAAGGTGAGACAGCAGGGGCAGGAGAGCAGAGGCTTCATCACTGTGCAGCCAGTTCCCGTGTCTGACCACCAGTTCCAGTGTGTGACCACCAGTTCCCGTGTCTGACCCCCAGTTCCCATGCCTGACTCCCAGTTCCAGTGCCTGACCCCCAGTTCCATTGCCTGACCCCCAGTTCCATTGCCTGGCCACCAGTTCCATTGCCTGACTCCCAGTTCCCGTGTCTGACCACCAGTTCCCGTGTCTGACCACCAGTTCCCGTGCCTGGCCACCAGTTCCAGTGCCTGACTCCCAGTTCCAGTGCCTGACCCCCAGTTCCATTGCCTGGCCACCAGTTCCATTGCCTGACCACCAGTTCCACTGCCTGACCCCCAGTTCCCATACCTGACCCCCAGTTCCACTGCCTGACCCCCAGTTCCCATACCTGACCCCCAGTTCCACTGCCTGACCCCCAGTTCCCATACCTGACCCCCAGTTCCACTGCCTGACCCCCAGTTCCCATACCTGACTCCCAGTTCCAGTGCCTGACCCCCAGTTCCAGTGCCTGACCCCCAGTTCCAGTGTCTGACCCCCAGTTCCCATACCTGACTCCCAGTTCCAGTGCCTGACCCCCAGTTCCAGTGCCTGACCCCCAGTTCCAGTGCCTGACACCCAGTTCCAGTGCCTGACCCCCAGTTCCAGTGCCTGACCCCCAGTTCCAGTGCCTGACCCCCAGTTCCAGTGTCTGACCCCCAGTTCCCGTGTCTGACCACCAGTTCCAGTGCCTGGCCCCCAGTTCCAGTGCCTGACCCCCAGTTCCAGTGCCTGACCCCCAGTTCCAGTGTCTGACCCCCAGTTCCCGTGTCTGACCACCAGTTCCAGTGCCTGGCCCCCAGTTCCAGTGCCTGACCCCCAGTTCCAGTGCCTGACCCCCAGTTCCAGTGCATGACCCCCAGTTCCCGTGCCTGACCCCCAGTTCCAGTGCCTGACCCCCAGTTCCAGTGCCTGACCCCCAGTTCCAGTACTTGACTCCCAGTTCCCGTGCCTGACCCCAGTTCCAGTGCCTGACCCCCAGTTCCAGTGCCTGACCCCCAGTTCCAGTGCCTGACCCCCAGTCCCAGTGCCTGACCACCCTTTCCAAGAAGTTTTCTCTCATACCCAATCTAAACCTTCCCTGGTGCAACTTCAGGCTGTTTCCTCTGGTCCTGTCTCTTGTTTCCCCACCTGGCTCAATCCCCCTGGCTCGATCCTTCTGAGGATTTAAACAGAATGAGAAGGTCGCCCCTGAGCCTCCTTTCCTTCAGTTTAAGCCCCCCAGCTCCCCCAGCTGCTCTTCTGGAATTCTCCAGCCCCTTCCCCAGTTCCATTGCCCATCTCTGCTCACACTCCAGCACCTCCACATCTTTCTTGTCATGGGGGACTGAAGCTGACTGACATTAACTCCTCTGGGCCTTTGCACTGCCCAGAACTGACTCCAGGATTCGAGCTGCTGCCTCACCAGTGCCTGGCACAGGGGGGAGGTCACTGCTCTGGTCCTGCTGGCCACGCTGTGGCTGATTTTCTCAGGGTTGTTGATTCCCTGAGATTCTCCGTGGGGTTGCTGTTCCCCATGGTAATAAGGATTCCCCCAAGGTTGCTGTTCCCTGGGAGTTTCCCCTGGGTTGCTGTTCCCAGGGGTAATCAGGTTTTCAGTCTTCTCTTTGCCCTGAGTGTTTCACACCAGAGGTAGAGACGACAAGCTGAGTCCCCAGTGCACATTTCCAAGGTTGTTTATTCTTCATTATCTCAGTTCTTTCTCAGTTCTGCAGGGCGTCCCCAGCAGAGCAGGACTGGGTGGGTCAGAGAGCCCCACATCTTATGTACCCCTGACCCAACCACCATCCAAAATGAACTTTTTATTTACAAAATTGTACCAATGCCTACTACCTATGCTAACATGTCATTTCTACTCTAAACCAATCTCTAAAACTCTACTCAGCACAAGATGGGGGACAAGAGCAGGAACAAGGAGCACAGGGGCCACTCCCCAATTCCCCCATCTTGTCTCTTCAACCCCATATACTGAGAATCCTAAATTCTACATTTACATTCTATGATAAACTAAATACTGCTTATTTTGAATTCTCCCAGCTTGTGATTCTTCACACACTGTGGGCATTCACTGCCATGGCAGGGATCAGAGGCAGTGCCCTCCTGGGCTCTGTGTGAGGCTGCCTGAGCCCCTTGGACAGACCCCAGACCCCCTGTCCGGTCTCCAAACCCTCCAGGGCAGCCAGAGGAATGTTCTAGACTCCAACAGATTTGAGCCATTTCTCCCTTGCCCCTGTTGATCTGCAGCCTTACACAGCAGCTCTGTGTGTCCCAAAAATGTGTGGGATGCTCAGTGGCTGTCCCTGCCTGAGCTGCATCTCTTTCCCGTTGCAGATAACGGGACGTGGACTCAGCTGTGGCTGGTCTCTGACTACCACGAGCACGGCTCTCTCTTTGACTACCTGAACCGCTACACAGTGACCATCGAGGGCATGATCAAGCTGGCCCTGTCTGCTGCCAGCGGGCTGGCCCACCTGCACATGGAGATCGTGGGCACTCAGGGTAAAAGCCGAGTCGGAAAAAGCAGTGGGAATTCTTGAGGGGAGGATAAAATTCAGGATTGCTGAAGGGAGCTGATGTGCTGTGCAGCAAAGCCAGCCTGAGTCAGCCCGGCTTCATCTGGTGGTTATTGAGCAGAAATAGAGCGATGCTTTGGCTGGCTGTGAAGTGGGTTAACCTGGCGCTCTCTCCCAGGAGTTATATCACCATTTCACATCCCATCCTAAAATTGGCGCTGCCTGGGTGGGTTGTGAGCACAGGCAGGAGCAGAATCACAAACTCCTGACGTCTGTGCCTGTGCTGGGATGTGGAGTTTACGTCCCTCTTGAGGCCTCTGAGCGCCACTGCATCAGAGGCGCCTCCAAAACACAATTGGAGCCTTTCCCTGCTCCATCCCTGATGAATCTGAACAGGAAAAAGTGTCGCAACAGCGGGTTTAACGCCCTGAAATCCGCTGCTGCCTCTGCGCCAGTTCAACAAATTGATTTCCCCAGCTTGACCCTCGCTCCTTTTAATTTTGCTCTGCTAGGAAAACCTGGGATCGCTCACAGGGACCTGAAATCCAAGAACATCTTGGTGAAGAAGAACGGCACGTGTGCCATCGCTGACCTGGGCCTGGCCGTGCGGCACGACTCCGTCACCGACACCATCGACATCGCGCCGAACCAAAGGGTCGGCACCAAACGGTAGGAGAACACCTTTGGAGGTGTTTGAGTGACTGGAAATGCCTGAGCTGCAGGGGAATCTCTGAATCCCCCTTGAGCACTGGGGGATTCTCTGAATTCAGCGTCTCCCAGTGTCCTGCAGGGTCAGGTTTGTGCCTGAGTTGATGTCAAAGGGATGTTCCAGGTGTCACCACACTGGGAGGTGACAGCCACATAAACCTGGCACCAGGAGCTCATGTAATACATGACAACAAGCTTGGCTCACTGAAGCCTTTGGGACGTTCTGTTTGGAGCCTGATTAGTTTTGGGACATTTTTACCTCTTTTCCCAGCTTGCTGTTGTTCTTGAGTTGTTTTCTTCACTCTCTTATATCACCCAGTTCTGTTCTGATGGTGGCTGTGCCAAGCAGAGCTTTTTCTGCTGGGAAATGCTGTGTGGGAATCATTTACTGTCTTGCAGAGAATTCCCTCTCAGAATGAAAATGCTTTTCCTTTCTCTGTGCAGATACATGGCCCCAGAAGTCTTGGATGAAACCATCAACATGAAACATTTTGATTCATTTAAATGTGCCGATATCTACGCCTTGGGCTTGGTGTACTGGGAGATTGCCCGAAGGTGCAATGCAGGAGGTAACAAACTTTGTGTGCTGCCTCCTGGGTCTCCCAACCTTGGGCTTCCTTTTGATCAGGTGTTTGAGGGAGAACAGGGCTGTGGGAGGATGTGTCCCTGTGTGTTGTCACCGAGGGAGGTGACACAAGTGACCCGTGGCTGCTGCTAAGCCCAACCAGCGTTGGGTCAAGGGCGTTGGTGCTCCCAGTGGTGGCTGATGTGTTTTTTTGGGTGGATTTTCAGGAAGTGGAGATTGCTGGGGAACTCCCCCAGATCAGTATAAATGTCTTGGCACGTGCAGCTGCAGCATCATCCCACGTGTGACAGCCCCAGTGCTGTGGAGGTTCAGTGACCCTGGCGCCTTGCTGGGAGGTGTTGATCCCAGCCTGCTGACTCCGTTCCAGTTTAGGCAGCTGCGTTTTATTTCCCTGAATTTTTCTTGTTAACTCCAATTCCAGATTCTTCATTTCTGTTCTAAATAACTGCAAAGTGTTGACGCATCTCAGCAGTGAGTCATGGAGCTCAAACCTCCATCGGTCTGCCTTTAGCGAGCACAGTGGCCCTGCTCCCCCTTCCCAGGAGTTTCATTTTCCCTGCTCTGCCTTTCAGGTATCCATGAGGAGTATCAGCTTCCCTACTACGACCTTGTACCCTCTGATCCTTCCATTGAGGAGATGCGCAAGGTCGTGTGTGACCAGAAATTACGGCCAAACATCCCAAACTGGTGGCAGAGCTACGAGGTAAGGTCTGCTTTCATCTCCTGTGAGGAAAGGCTGAGAGAACTGGGATTGTCCAGCTTGGGGAACAGAAGCTGATTGTGGCCTTCCAACACTTGAAGGGAGTCTGCAAGAAAGAGGGAGGGAGAGTATTTAGGAGAAGTGCCAGAACAAGGGGGAATGGCTTTAATCTAGCAGAGGGGCAGGGTTAGATATTGGGAAGAAATCCTTCCCTGTGAGGCTGCTGAGGCCCTGGCACAGGGTGCCCAGAGCAGCTCTGGCTGCCCCTGGATCCCTGGAAGTGTCCAAGCCCAGGGCCTGGAGCCACCTGGGCTAGTGGAAGGTGTCCCTGCCCATGGCAGGGCATGGAATGAGTTGGGCTTTAGGATCTCTTCCAACTCAAACCATTCCATGATGAGATAACAATTACTGAAAGGTGCACTGTCGGAGTCTAGAACATCCCTCTGGCCACCCTGGAGGGTTTGGAGACCGGACAGGGGGTCTGGGGTCTGTCCAGGGGGGTCAGTTAGACCCACACAGATCCCAGGAGGACACTGACTCTGATCCCTGTCCATGGCAGTGAACACTCACATGCAGGAAGAATCACAAATCCTAAGAATTTAAAATAAGTAGTGGATGGTTTATTATAGAATATAAATATAGAAATTAGGATTCTTAGTAGATGGGGCTGAAGAGACAAGATGGAGGAATTGGGGAGTGGCCCCTGTGCTCCTTGTTCTTGCTCTCGTCCCCCATCTTGTGCTGAGTTGGATTTTAGAGATTGGTTTAGAGTAGAAATGACCTGTTAGCATAGGTGGTAGGCATTGGTACAATTTTGTAAATAAAAAGTTCATTTTGGATGGTGGTTGGGTCAGGGGTACATAAGGTGTGGGGCTCTCTGATCCACCCAGTCCTGCTCTGCTGGGGATGCCCTGCAGAGCTGAGAAAGAACTGAGATAATGAAGAATAAACAACCTTGGAAATGTGCACTGGGGACTCAGCTTGTCGTCTCTACCTCTGGTGTGAAACACTCAGGGCAAAGAGAAGACTGAAAACCTGATTACCTCTGGGAACAGCAACCCAGAGGAAACTCCCAGGGAACAGCAACCCTGGGGGAACCCTGAGCACCTTGGGGAACAGCAACCCCAAGGAGAATCCCAGGGAAACAGCAACCTTGAGAGTGCACCCCGATTTTGGGGGATGTGAAGGCTGTGTCAATGCCCAGGCAGAGCAGCAGCCTGGCACACCAGCGTGGGGTCAGGGTTAGAGCAGAGCAGTGACGTTTGCTGTTGTTTCTTGCCCAGGCACTCCGGGTGATGGGCAAGATGATGCGGGAGTGCTGGTACGCCAACGGAGCGGCTCGGCTCACCGCCCTCCGCATCAAGAAAACCCTCTCCCAGCTCAGTGTCCAGGAAGATGTGAAAATTTAGGCTCTGAGCCTCAGCAGGAGGAAACTGCACAGGAGCTGCTGTGCTAGAGTAGACGTGTGATGGAGGCCTACCTCGTGTTTCAGCCCAACCTACTGCTACAACCAGACAGCGGGACCTGCAGGCTGCTAGGCAGGGGGACGGAGCCTACAGAGACGCTCTCTTCCCTGCTCGGGTATGAAACAATCCGAAACCTTTTTGTGATCACCTCCTGAGAGCGTGGAGACTTGAGAGGGACTTCACCCGAGGGATCTCAGCCATGATCGTAACTCTTTGTTCCTTTCAAGGAAATCCCTGTAAAGTTGAGCACCCACCGGCGGGGTCGGAGCCAGCCCCGGGTGCTCGGTGCGGGAGCGGGAAGGGAAAGGGAAGGTTTTTCTTTGCCATACTCTCGAGGATTTTTCCAGGGACTGGCACGTTCACACAGAAAAAGCAAAACAAATGGTGCTCTCTTCCAAGAGGCTGAGCCGGAACAGTTGATCAGCTTCACAAAAACCGTTCCCCCTCCTTTTCTTAAGCTTGAAACAAAAAGTCCAACTCAGCGCCCTGACGGCCGTCGGGGCACCCCGGTGTCTGCATGCGCGAGGCGCGCGTGTCCCCGTGCCCTGCCCGGTCATCTCCTCCCCGTAGCCGTGCGGTGTCTGCCCGTGGGTGGCTCATCTCTGTCCGTGCTTCCTGTGCATGTGCAAATCTCGAGTGTCCCGTTCCGTGAGCTGTTTGCGCTGGTGCTCTCCGTGCTGAGTCGTGAGCGTCGTGGAGCTTGGACAGGCTGCTGCAGAGCGGATCCCCGGCTCTCCGCCGCCGGCTGCCGCAGTGTCCCGTCAGGTTGCCTCACTGCCACCCCCTTCCCTTTTTTTTAAGACAAATAAGGAACTGAGAATGGCTCCTGGAATCCAGGTTTTTTTTGTCTCGAGCCCCTGGGGTTTGTAATTCTCGGCAGCGGGGAGCTGAGATGTGTCAGAGGTGGAGCAGGCACGTGGGGAAAGCAGGACTGGGTTCTCCTGGGAATGCAATTCCCAGCTCCACCACCCAGGCAGGTTTCTGGGGGCCTGGTGCTGCTGCAGGTTGGGGACAGAGTGGCTGCACAGTGCCCAGGCAGAAAGGGACCTGGGGACACTGGTGACAGCCCATTAAACATGAGCCAGCAGTGTGCCCTGGTGGCACCCTGGCCTGTGTCAGGAATGGTGTGGCCAGCAGGAGCAGGGAGGTCACTCTGCCCCTGTGCTCAGCACTGGTGAGGCCACACCTCGAGTGCTGTGTCCAGTTCTGGCCCCTCAGTTTAGGAAAGACATTGAGGGGAGGGCAGAGAGGCTGGAGAGGGGCTTGGAACAGAAGCCCTGTGTGGTTGAGGGAGCTGGGGTTGTTTGATCTGGAGAAAAGGAGGCTCAGGGGTGACCTTATCGCTCTCCACAGCTCCCTGAAAGGTGGCTGTAGCCAGGTGGGGATCAGTCTCTGCTCCCAGGCAAACTACTGACAGAAGGAGAGGACAGAGCCTTAAGCTGCACCAGGGGAGGTTCAGGTTGGACATCAGAAAAAAATTCTTCACTGGAAGAGTGACTGGGCACTGGAATCGCCTGCCCAGGGAGGTGGTGGAGTCACCATCCCTGGGCATGGTGGAAAAAAGACTGGACGTGGCACTCAGGGCCACGGTTTGGTTGATGAGGAGGGGTTGGGTTAGGTCACAGGTTGGACCTGGTGGTCTCAGAGGTCTTCTCCAACCTGGCTCACTCTGTGATTGTGTGATCTGAGTTCTGGGGATGCTCTGCACCTCCCAGAGGTGCGGGGCAGGATCTGACAGCAGGTGTGGGTTGGGAATTCAACATCCATCCTTTGAATATAGGTGTATAAATATCCCCTAATGTGCAAGTGGCTGTGTCTCCGTGTGGGGTGGGGGGATCTGCGTGGGTTTCTTTTGATTCAATGCCAGGTGAGGGAGAGGTGGGGTGACCACAGCAAACGTGGAGTGAGGGCTGTGGCTGCCGGGGTGACCTCGGCAGTCGGGAGGAGCCGTGGTGTGTCAGTGTCTGCAGCAGAGAACTCTGAAGCCATAACTTTTAACTGGAGTGGTTTGGATTATTATTTTTTTAATTATTATTGTTGTTGTTATTATTATTATTATTATTGTTTTCTGGGAGGGTCTGGATTTTAACTTTTTTGAATCTTGTTAATTCTTTCTAAGAGCAGAAAAACAATCTCTAATTATTACCTCTTGACCTGTTGGTTTGTAAAGAAATCACTGAAAAAAAAAAAAAAAAAGAAGAAGAAAACCAAATGCACAGCTTGATTTACACTGGAACTGTTTCTACTCTGACCTTGCTCCTGCTCTCTAAGGTGAGGTTTCATCTCTGCTCCGGCCGCCAGGGTTAAATCTTTATTTCAGTCCCTCTGTTCTTGCCGTCTGTGTCCCTGTCCGTGTGTCCCTCTCCCCCGATTCCCTGTGTGTCCATGACCTTGTACAGAGTGAGGAGTGTGGATTTTGGGTTTTTGAATCATGTTAGGAGCCGTTTTGCATCCCCCAAGGAGTTTTTGGCAGCGTGGATCTGCTGTGGGAGCAGGGATGGGGCTCCCCCGTCCCCTCCCGGCTTGTCCTGAGTCACATCTCAGCCAGAGGTTTCTGCAGTGCCCCTTAAACCAAGGGGGATTTAAACCCTAAAAGGACTCCCAGGCCACTGGAACAGGCCCTGGGGGAAGGACAGGAGGGGACATCACCCCTCTGTGGGCACCACAGGCTCTCCCTTGGCTCTGCCCTCCCAGCGCACCCATGGGTGCCGCCGGCTCCGCAACTCGCACCGAGCTCTCCCCGTCCTACTGTAGCCACACTGCACCTGCCTCAGCAAAAACCAAACAGCGCCAGCGAGCAGGGCCGGGCTGGAGGGGAGCAGGGGAGGGCAACCTCCCCACGGGCAGCGTTTTAGGAGAAGTTTTGTCCCAGAGAGGTGGGAAAAGCGCGCGGGGTCCGCGGCAGGAGCGCTGGCCATGTAGCATTTACACAGCACTTTCACCCAAACTGGTGCCCGGGGGTGCCGGTGCTTGCAGAGCTGACGGAGCACGTGGGAATCTCTGCCTGGCTCCAAAACCTGCAGCAGCTCTGGGGAAAAAGCAGCAGAATTCCAGGCAGTTTCCAGGGGAGCCCGGTGCAGGACAGGGAGGGGGTTCATCAGCGGTACGTGGCTGCAGGACAGAACTCTTGGTACTTCTCTGCCCCTTTGATTTGTTTGGTTTTGTACATTTTCTTAGCAAAGGACTGTAAGAAAATAGCCACTTAGCCACTTTACCTCTTCAGTATGCAAATGTACATACGGTGTAAGATAGGAAATCTTTTGTTTAATATAAAACCAGGCTGTCGATTTCTGCTGTACATTATTAAAAGTTTGTTTTATTCATCTGAGGTGTTGCAGTCTCAGTTCACTGGGAGGGGTGGGAATTGCAGGGCACAGCTCAGTCCCTCAGAGGGGTCGGAGTGGGGGGCCTCATCCCTCACAGCTAAAATAATCTCTTTAGAAATCCTGGTCAAAACATTTAAATGGAGAATATTCCCATTTTTAGTGAAGATGCAGCTTCCAACACCCACCAGGCACTCGGGAGGTGCCGCCAGCACAGTGGAGTTGAGACTCCACTCATGGGTGGGATTTTCCACCCATGCAGGGATGAGCAGCTCAACTTGGGGCTCCCACTCTGGGGACAGGCACAGAGCAGGAGGGGTTACAGAGAATAAATACCCTGGAGATGCCCTCAGAGCATCCCTGGGGCTGTGGTGGGCACAGGGGGTATCCCCAAATCTCCACATGGCCCCACAGCTTCAAGGACAGATAAATCTTGCTGCAAACCACCCCGAGGCCCTCTAAAACCCTGTTTGCTGCGAGGGTAAATGGTGCTGCTACTAATTCCTTAATTAGAGCCTCCTGCAAACGAGCCTGTTGTGAGCGGATCAAGGGGAAAATCTGCCGAGGCCTGGGGTCCCCCCGGGCTCAGACAAGGTGGGGAGGGGGAGGCACCATCTGGGCTGGTCCTTCCTCACGCCCAGCTTTGTCTGAAGCTCCTGCTGTGGTCCCCAGGAAAATCCAGCCCCGTCCTGGCAGCAGGGAGATTTTTAAACAAAACCTGTCTGCTCCTCTAGGAAATGGGATGGGAAACCAGTCCTGAGGTGGCTGCAGCCGAGGGGCCAAGGCATTGCCAGATTTTGGGAATAAGATGGAGAGTTCCTCTTCATTCCAGTGGTTTGGTGACTCAGGATCGGCGGTGGGCTCAGCCCCATCCTTCCCCCAGCGTTTCCAGCCCTCAGCAGCTCTGCTCCTGCAGCAAATTTGCCTCCTGGTAACCCCAGGCCAGGCTGTGGGCGGGAGGTTTGGGTGGAACGCCAGCGGGATTGTTACGATCTTCATTTTTTTTGGCAAATTTTAAGCAAAACATTTGGGCAAAGCTCTCAACTCCAGCTGGAAAATTCCCACTGCCTCCCGCCGGGGCGCAGCGAGGAGCTGCCGGAGCCACTCGACGTGTCCGCGGCCGCCTCCGGGA
Organism: Prinia subflava; assembly: GCF_021018805.1. Lineage (NCBI taxonomy): Eukaryota > Metazoa > Chordata > Aves > Passeriformes > Cisticolidae > Prinia > Prinia subflava. The sequence continues at coordinate 578,300 of NW_026961063.1, read as the reverse complement.
ATTGTTCTTCCCTCCGTGTCCCACAGCTCAGATCTGCAGGAGCAGCTCAAATCCCTCCGGCTGCCCCCGCCTGGGGCTGCGGCCACCCCTGCCCCGGCTCCTGCCTCCCGTTAAATCCCAAATGCGGCTTTGGTGGCGGGTGGTGGCCTGCGGGTGGCAGCTGTCGGGGGACAGCAGAGCCCGGCATCGCTTCTGCTCCCGGGAACCCACCGGGTTCTCCCCAAACCATCCCTGAGGTGACCCCTGGGGACCCTCCTTGGCACCCCTGGGTGCCTCCTGTGACATTCCCAGCCGCATCCCACCCTGCACCCTCAGGATACCGCCCCACACCCCTCCCCAGGTTCCTGCTGCCCCACAGAAGCCCCCAGAGCTCCACGCTGAGCCCCGTGGTGTCCCTGAGGATGTGCCCACGCAGGACCCCCCTCTAGACCCCCACGCTGGACTCCCGTGGGATCCCTGGGCAAAACTTCATGAAGGGGCCTCCCACTGGACCCCCACGCCGGATCCCACCCCTCTGGGGGTCCCTGGGCAGAACCCCCCGCTGCACCCTCAGAGGGTCCCTGGGCAGAACCCTCTGTGCTGGACCCCCCCGCTGGACCCCCAAAAGGTCCCTGGGCAGAACCCCCTGCGCTGGACCCCCCTGCTGGACCCCCAAAGGGTCACCGAGCAGGACCCCCTGCGCTGGACCCCCCTGCTGGGCCCCCCGAGCGTCACCGAGCAGGACCCCCTGCGCTGGACCCCCCTGCTGGGCCCCCCGAGCGTCACCGAGCAGGACCCCAGGCAGAACCTCCCCCCTGGACCCCCACGGGATCCCAAAGCAGGACCCGGGGAGTCCTGCTGGACCCCACCCACCGGACCCCGCTGGCCCCCCATGGGGTCCCCGAGCAGGACCCCCCCCACCGAACCCCCCCACCGGACCCCCCCACCGGACCCCCCCACCGGACTCCCACGTGGTCCCGGCTCCGGGCCCGGGGCCGGAGAGGGGCCGGACACCGCCGGACACCCCCGGACACCCCCCGGACACCGCCGGACACCGCCGGACACCGCCGGACACCCCCGGACACCCCCCGGACACCGCCGGACACCCCCCGGACACCGCCGGACACCCCCAGACACCCCCGGACACCGCCGGACACGGGGCGTGGTCTCTGCACACACCGCCCGCCGTTTAACGCCCCCGTGGGCGCGGTTCGGGTCCGAAAGGGGCGCGCCCCGCCCGGTCCCCGCCCCCGGGGTCCATATAGCGGCGCACGGGACGGCCCGGCCCGGCCATGACCCTGCGGCGGCGGCGGCGGCGGCGGCTCCGGCCGAAGGACGATGCGGCACCGGCGGTGGCACCGGAGAGCCCCGGCCCCGCCGAGCTCTACCGAGCGCTGGCGGCGGCCGGCGGGACCCTGCCCCGCGTACGCAAGGTAGGGTCGCGGGGGGAGTGCGGGAGCCGCCCCGGTGCCCCGGTTGTGCAGCGGGGCCGGAGCGGGAACCGGCGCCGCCAGCGGTACCGGGCTGCGGGGGGAGCGGGGCTGCGCCGTGTCCCCGTCCCGCCCAGCCGCTGGTGCCCGCGCCCTGCGGGGCCGCTCCGGCGTCTCCTCCTGGGCTCTGATCCTGCCCCGGGGGCCCGCCCAAGCTTTCCTCGTGTCCCCATCGCGCCTTGGTGTCCCGACCCTGCCCCGGTGACCGCCCCCCGTCTCTTGTCCTGCCCCAGCATCTCCTCTCCCCGGTCCCATCCCTCCGCAGCATCTTCCCGGTGTCCCCGTCCCGCTCCATGTTGTCCCCCCAGGCGTCACATCCTGTCCCAGATCCTGCCCGAATCCTGCCGCGGGATTATCCCTGTACCCCCATCCTGGTTTTCCCCCCAAGCCCCAGGTCATGTTCAGGTCCCTCCCCACGTTCCCTCAGGTGCCCGTGTCCCTGTGCCCCTCCCAGTGTCCCCCACAACCTGTCCTGGTCCCTCTCCATGTCCTGCCCTGCAGTTTGGGGGTGCTGGGCCAGCCCCCCACCCCACTGTGCGTGGCTCTGTCACTGGGGCAGCCGTGACCCCACAGCCCCCCTGGACTCGGGGGGATCGGCCACAGGGGACCCCCGGACCCCAGCTCTGGTTTAGGGAAGAGGGGGGACAGGTCACAAAGTACCCCAGGTCTGGTCTGGTGGAACACAGCACCCCTGGAAAAGCCCCTCCATGGTGGCGCCGGGACCGACACCGCCCTGGCGCTGCCCCGGCCCCGCGGTGCTTCCTGAGCGTGGTGGGGAAGCGACAGCAGAGCCGACATCCGGAGCAGAAGTTCCCTCACGGCTGCACTGCCACAGCCCAGACGTGCACGGTGGCCTGGCTGCCGCTCTCCAGAGCCAAGGCCACCACCAGACACGTCTCTGAGGGGTCCAGGACGTCCCACGTCACCTTCCCGTCGCTGTGGTGACGTGGGGCCCAGCGTGACAGGCGGCAGCTTTCCCTTAGGTGAACACACCCAGCTCTGGTGTTTTTGGGATGGTCAGTCATGATCTGGTGACACCTGCGGGGCTGGTGGCACCCATGTGGCAGAGCACCCAGGGCACCCAGAGCACCCAGAGCACCCAGCACAGAGGGCACCCAGACGTGCCACGTGCCGCTCTCAACGAGCACCTTATGGTGGCACTGCCTGCCCTGTGCTGGGGCTGCCAGAGCCACAGAGGGGCATTTGGGGACAGCGCTGTCACCTCCTGCCCTGCGGTGAGGGTCCTGCCTCGCCCGGCCAGTCCCTCCGCCCGCCCACGCCTCTGTGCCCGCCACAACAGGGACATTGTGTGCGCCGGGGGGGGGTGGATTTTGCATGAAATGCATGAAAAAACCCGACTTTGTGACCACAACAGGGCCCCTCTGTGCCGGGGCCCCTTGGAGCGCGGCGTGGGGTGGGTGCGGCGCGGTTGACGTCAAAGCGTGGGGCGAGCCCTGGGCAGCTCTGAGGGTGCCTTTGAGCACCCATCAAAGCCCTGTTATGCCCGGGGGGCAGCCGGGTGCTGGTTCGGTGCCGGCCTGGCACGGCGCTGCCCCGGGGTTTGGTGCTGTCCGGTGTTTTGGCTGTCCCTGGAGGAGGTGGGGGGATGTCCCCTCGCGTGTCCCCGGCTGATGGCTCTTCCTCTGCCGCAGGACGCGGGGTTCAAGTGGGCATCCCCGAGCCAGTCCCCGGAGGAGCACAGGTAGGGACAGTGGGGCTGTCCCAGGGGGTTGGAGCTGGGCCCTGTTCCACTCTGGATACTCCGAGAGGGCTGGAAATGAGGGGGATTTCATGGGGGAACTGTGGCAGTGATGAGGTCACAGCTCCCTGGTGGGCTCAGACACCCCAGACCCTGTGGGGATCCTGCCTGGCACCCACAGGATTAAGTGACAGGGCAAACTTGGGGAGGGGTCTCATCCCTGGGAGTGGGAGAGCAAATCCCATCTCAGGGAGAGCTGTCCTGCCCTTGGGGACCCCGAAGCAGCGCTTAGAGAAGAGCCCGAGGTTTGCACGGGTGGGTTTGGATGTGCCGGGGGCTCTGCCTTGTCCCTGATCCCTGTGTCCCCCAGGAGGGTGGTGACGCTGGAGAAGAAGGCAGAGGAGTCCTTTGGCTTCGAGATCCAGGTGGGTGCTGAGCCGAGCTGAGCCCGGCCGTGCCACTGCCCTGCTCCCCACCCTTCCAGCCCGCACCTCGCTTTGCATCCAGGGTATTTTTAAGTTGTCTCTGAGCTGGGGGTTATTTTTAGCCGTGTTACCGAACCTCCCCCGGCTGTGCCGCTGGGGGCAGCCAGGGGGGCACCCCGGGGTGCAGCCATCAGGGCAGGACCCCCCTCCCGAGGGCTGCTGTGCTGCCCCACATCACCCAGCAGTGATTAAACACAATTAAAACAGCAATTGCTGCCCCGTGGCTGCTGCTGGGGGGTTTCTGGGGGTCGGGGTGTCCCCTCAGCAGAGCCCCCCATTCCAGACCTACGGGCTGCACCACCAGGACAGGAACAGCGTGGAGATGTTCACCTTCGTGTGCCGCGTGCACGATGGGAGCCCGGCCGAGGCCGCGGGGCTCAAGGCTGGTGAGCACATCCTGGGGGGAGCCTGGGGGGGTCCCAGGGGTGGGGACCAGCCCCCCTGAACCCCCCGTTCACCCTGTGCTCCAGGGGACACCATCACGGGGGTGAACGGGCTGAACGTGGAGGGCGTCCGGCACCGGGAGATCGTGGAGATCATCAAGAGCTCAGGAAACGTCCTCCGGTGAGCTGGGGGGCGCAGGGGGGGCCCGGGGGGCTGCAGCCCCCCACTGCTGACAGCTGCTGACCCACAGGCTCGACACGCTCTACGGGACCTCCATCCGCAGGGCCGAGCTGGAGGCGCGGCTGCAGTACCTGAAGGTGAGCAGGGGCTGGCAGAGGGGTCCCGGGGGGGGCTGGGGACCCCTCCCCAGGGTCCTCACCTCCTCACCCTCCCCCCCCAGCAAACCCTCTACGAGAAGTGGGGGGAGTTCCGCTCACTGATGGTGCAGGAGCAGCGGCTGCTGCGGGGTGAGTGGGGGCCGGGGAGGGCTGGCGGGAGGGGTTTGGGGACCAGCCACCCCCCCTGACACCCCCGTGTCTCCCGCCAGGTGTGGTGGCCAAGGACCCCAGCATCTACGACACGCTGGAGTCCATCCGCTGGTGCCTGCAGGGGGAGGGGCTGCCGGGGGGCTCCTCCCGCGCCAGCGGCAGCGATGACTCCCTGTACCAGACCTGCGTCTTCGCCTCTTCCAGCTCCCTGGATGGGGACAAGGATGGGGACAAGGACAAGGATGAGGACAGCGGGGGTCCCGCGCCCCCTCCACCGCGGCCCCGACCTGCCCTGGCCCGCAGCGCCAGCCTCAAGTGCGGGGGGGGCCCGGGGGCTGCGGGGCGGCTCTGGGCCCGCGCCGGGGACCCCGTGGAGGGCGCGGCCGCCCCCCGTAAGAGCCGCCACAGCAGCTTCCGCCGGCGCCTGCTCAAGTTCATCCCGGGGCTGAACCGGGCGCTGGAGGAGGAGGAGAGTCACCTCTAGCCGGCGGCCCCCGGCCCGCCAGGACTATTTATTTATTTATTGCGAGGGGCTTCACTCCCTGGCGCCCACCCTTGGGGGCTGCGGGAAGGTTTGGGTTGGCCCCAGGAGGTTCCGATTTGCGATCCCCCGGGCCGTGGGGACACTGAGGGACGGACACAACACCGAGGGACAGACGTGAGGACCCTCCTGAGGCGTCTCACGGAGCTGTCGCTGCTCTGGGGAACGGGGGCCTTCCTCCCTGGAGGGGGGCACCGGGGGAGCCCCGCATTCCCCAGGTTAGGGGGGGCTGTGGGGGTGCCACCCCCGTGCCCCCCGGGCTGTTGTACCACGTCAGTGCTCGCCAATACAGAGACGATTTGCAGCGATGCGTGGCTGTGACTGAGGGGGGACAGAGCCCCGTGGGGACCAGGATGGGGGGCTGGGGGCTGGGCAGGGCGGCCTTGGGGTGACCAACCGATGTCACCTCGGTCATGAGGGAGCTCCCGCGGTCCCCGTGTCCCTGTGCCTGCTGCAGCTCCCGATGCCGCGGGCCACGTCCCGGCACTGCGGGGCCCCGGCCAGGCCCTTCCTGCCCCGTTTCCTCCGGCAGCCGGCGGGAAGTGGGTCCCACCCCGAGCCCTTCCTCCTGCGGGGGACGGGGTGCCCACGCAGGACGGGCACTGGGGTGTCCCCGAGCTCTGCCTCAGTGTCCCCCAGGGGAGTTGGGGGACACAAGGCACCCCCAAGAGCTGGGGGACTGCTGCAGCAGCAGCGTCTGTCCGCGGGTTTCCTTTCTCGAGGATTCCCTTGCTCGGTGCCCTGTGGAGCACTGGGAGCCTCCAGCCCTCTGCTCTGTGTCCCGGTTTCCCCTCTGGCGGGGCTGTTGCATGTCTGGGGACCCCAGCTCTCCCTGTCCCCTCCAGAACCCCAGGGGAGCCTGCTGGAGATCTGGGGGTGAGAACTGCAAGTGTCTGCGTGTGCCGCGGGTGGGGGGCTCAGCTGCCCCCCCACGCTCTCCTGCTTTGTCCCCGTTCCAGGACCGCTCCGTGCTGGACATTTATGGCCTGGCTCCCGCAGCCCCGGCGGCTCCCGGCGTCCTCCCGCGTGCTGCCAGGACAGGAGCACCCCGTTCCTGTCAAAGCCATCACGGGACCCCCCCGCCGCAGCTGCCGCCCCACGCTGAGCTTTTTATAGCCCCGAGCGGGGCTGCGTGTGCCCGGAAATGGGCAGGTGGTGGCCGTGGGACACCGGGGTCACGCGTGGCACCGGCTGAGCCGGGCAGGGCCGGCGGCCCGAGGCTGCGGGGTCCGGGCCGGGCACGCCCCGGAGCAGCCTGTCACTACCGATAAATATAGATAGGCCCGGGGCACGGAGCCAGCGGCAGCCGTGGGCATCAGCCGTGCTAATCTCTGCCCGGTCACGGGCACCCCGCAAGCCCCAGCGCCCACCCCGGGGTGGGGAAGGGCTGCCTGGTGGATCCCTGCGGCTGCCGTGAGCAGGGGTCCCTCCCCTGCAGCCCCGTGGCCTTGCCAGGGTGGTTGGGCTCGGGTTTCCTCCCCCGGAGCCATCGCAGTCCCCGCGACCTCTCCCGGGGTACAGCTAATGCCGGGTGCGGGGGCTGCCGGTGTCACCCTCCTGCCTCCGGTGTCGCCGCCACCAAGCGAGGGATGCGGGGGCTGCACCCGCCACGCTCCGCGCCCCGGGGGCTTTGAGACCCCCGGCAGCTCTGGGACCCCCCTGCCCGACCTGTGCCGGGGACTCCCGGCCGCATTCCCGGGCTGGCACCGGCCGCGCCCCTCGCGTGTTGCAGGGACCCCGTCGGGCCCGGGGGATCCCTTTGGGGGCGGCCCCGGTGGTGCCGCGGGATCCCCACGACGTCAGCGAGCAGGTGTGACGTCATCGGGCAGGTGTGATGTCACGGAACCCCGTCGGGGGCGGGCGGCGGCGAGAAGCGGGGCCGGAGCGAGGTAACGGGCAACGGGAGGAGGCGGCGACAGCGCCCGGCCCCGGGCAGCACCTCCGGTACCGCCGTGCGCCCTCCGGACCCCTCTGGTGCCGGGCTGCTCCTCACGGGGCCGGGGGGTTCGTGAAACCAGGCAGGGTCCCGGTACCGGAGGTCCCGGCAGCAGCACCCGCTCTGGCTGCGGCTCCCGGGGCACCGGGACACCGGGACACCGGCCCCAGGGTGGCTCCAGCCCCGCGGTGGGACCGTGCCGGGGCTCTGCCGCTGCAGAGGCACTAACGGGGACCACTAACGGCGCTGCCAGCCCGGGCACAGAGACCCCCGGTTTGTCCCCGGGGGTCGATACCGGCGGGTGCAGCAAGGGACGGTACCGACCCGGTACCGAAGTTTATCGAGTTGGTACCAGAAGATCCCAAGGGAGTACCGGGGCAGTACCGGAGGCTGGGAAGCCTTGCGGTGCTACCGGGGGGTATCGCGGGAGGCACTGGAGTCGTACCGAAGGGTACCGGGATGGTACCGGAGGCTGTTGCGGGGGTACCGGAGTGGCACCGAAGGGTTCTGAGGAGTTCGGGGTCGCTTCCGCTCACCCTTCGCCCTCCCGCGGGCCCGGGCCGGCTCCGCACGGGCTGAGCTCATCTTTCCAGCCCGCGGGCGCTGTTCCCGGCGCCGGCGCCCGCCAGCAGCCGCCGCTCTTTCCATGGCCCCGGCCAGGGGCTCCCCGCGGGGACCGGGCGGGGGCGGGACCCCGCGTCACTCCCCCCGCACCCGGCACCGAGCGGGAGGACACCGGCGGTACCGGCTCCGCTGAGCGCCGGAGATACCCAAACAGGCACCGGGCACAGCGGCACCGGGGGTACGGGAGACCACCGGGCACAGCGGCACCAGGGGGACACCGGGAATGGGGGCACTGGAGATACCGACAGCGGAGGGCTCCGGGGATGCCAACACTGAGGGGACACCGGGGATAGTGGTACCGGAGATACCGGTACCGAGAGGGCACGGAGAACGGGGGCACCAGGGTACCGGCAACGAGGGGACACCGGGGATGCCCCCACCGAGAGGCGACCGGGGGTGGGGACTGAAGTGATGCCAGCTCCGAGGGGGCACCGGGGGTGGGCGCACCGGAGTACCGGCAACGAGGGGACACCGGAAATAACGGCAGCAAGAGAGCACCGCGGATGGAGGCACCGAGGGACGCCACCCCGGGGGAACCAGCAGCGAGGAGACACCGAGGACACCGAAGGGGCACCGGCCCCGGGGACACCGGGGATACCCCTGACACCGGGGCCTCCCTCCCCCCGCCGGCGGCCCCCGGAGCCCCGGGGGGAGATGTGGGGAAGCGAGGGGCGCCCGAGCTATTTTTAGCCGGGGCCGCGGGGGTATTTTTAGCCGGGGCCGCGGGTGCGTCAATGGAACCCCGCGTGCGTCACGGCCGCGCCCCCGCCGGGGCCGCCCCCCCCGTGCGTCACCGTCCCGCACCGCCCCGCGCGTCACCGAGCGCTTAAGAGAAAGTAGTGGCGGGGCCGGAGCCCGGCGGAGCCCGCGGAGCGGCGGTGGCAGCAGCGGGAACCGGAGCGCCGCCGCGCCGGCACCCGGGTACGGGCGGCACCGGGATGCGGGCACCGGGCGGGGGGCACCGGGGGCACGGGGTCGTGCTGGCAGCGGGGGCGGGCTGCGCGCACCGGGGGCACCGAGGGCACCGGGGGCACGGGGTCGTGCTGGCAGCGGGGGTGGGCTGCGCGCACCGGGTGTCCCGGTGGCACCGGGGGAACGGGAGCCGCTGTCGCGGGCGGCACCGGAGGGATTCGGAGAGCGCGTGTCAGGTGGCACCAAGGGGATCTGGGTCCGGCATCCCGGTGGCACCGGGGGCTCAGGGCGGTGAGCGTCCTGCAGGGTGGATGTGGTCCGGTGTCCCAGTAGCACCGCGCGTCCCGGTGGAACCGGGGCTCGCGTGTCCGAGGGACGCTGTGGGAGGAACCCTCGGTGCCACCGGCGAGAGTCGGGGGTCCCGGTGGAAGGGACCGGGCTGTGCGCGCTGTGCGGGACTGCCCCTTGTGGGTATCCGGTGGCACCGGGTGGACCGAGCCGGGCGTCCCGCGTGGCGCTGGGAGGTGCACGGGATCGGCGTCCCAGTGGCACCGGGAGGAGCTGGGTCAGGACTCCCGGTAGCACCGGGAAGAGCCGGGGATCGTGCAGCCGGCAGGAGTTGGCAGAGCCAGAGGTCCCGGCCCCGGGGGTCCCGGGAAGAGCCCGACACCACTCGCTCCTCTGTGAGGAGCTGCGCGGGACCGGGAGCCGCTACTTGTGCCACGGGGGACCGGGCTGGTTCCCCCATCACGGTCCCCAACCGGGGGCAGCTGCACATGCAGAGAATCCCCGTGTCTGGGGATTGCGGGGGGCAGAGTCGCCCCATACCGGGCATCCCCCCCGGGATCCCTGAGCAGAGCGGTCACGGAGCTGCAGCGGGCAGCACCGGGGCAGGCAGGAGCGTGCGGGCAGCACTGGGACCTGGCATCGCGACCAGGGCTGTGCGGGCAGCGCCGGGACCTGGCATCGTGAGCAGGGCTGTGTGGGCAGCGCCGGGACCTGGCATCGCGACCAGGGCTGTGCGGGCAGCGCCGGGACCTGGCATAGCGAGCAGGGCTGTGCGGGCAGCGCTGGGACCTGGCATCGCGAGCAGGGCTGTGCGGGCAGCGCTGGGACCTGGCATCGCGAGCAGGGCTGTGCGGGCAGCGCTGGGACCTGGCATCGCGACCAGGGCTGTGCGGGCAGCGCTGGGACCTGGCATAGCGAGCAGGGCTGTGCGGGCAGCGCCGGGACCTGGCATAGCGAGCAGGGCTGTGCGGGCAGCACCGGGAGCTGGCAGTGGGGATGTGCAGGCAGCCAAACCCCCCCGCTGCCCACGCGGGCCTGGCAGCCGCCGCCACGGCATTACCGGGCAGCAGGTGCCGGCAGGGATGTGGGCAGCGTGAGCCACCCCCGGTGCCACCGGCTGCTCTCGCCCGCCCGCGGCCCCGGGGCCCGGTGCCAGCGGCTGCCACCCGCCCGTGCAGGCGGCAGCCTCGGGGCTGGGCACCGGCAGCTGCCTGCGCTGCCCAGCCAGGAATCCGCAAATAGAGCCCGGCCGTGGGCAGCGCGGAGGCTGCCAAGGGAATCTGTGCCCGCTCCCCGGGGGGGACAGGGCAGAGGGGACCCCAAGTGCTGTCAGCGAGTGGGTGAGAGCAAAAGCAGTGGAACAACCCCAGGAGGGCTCGAGGCATTGCAGGATTTTCACGTAGGCAAGGCAAACTCCCACTGGCAGAGACAGTGGCCCCCGGGACCGTGTCCCCAGCACAGCCTCAGGTCCTCTCGGCTTCATTTGGGGACAGGAGGTGTGGGAGGTCACTGTCCCCTCTGAACCCGGCTGGACATGCACAGACTCCACAGGGACACCAGCGGGAGGCTGGGGGCTGGTGCCATCCCGTGGGTGCCAGAGCTGGACCCACGCTGGGTATTTTTAAACCCGGCTCCTGGCGGGTGTCGGCTTTCTTGGTGCCCGAGAGAGCTGCCCAGATTTGGCTGGGGGAATCCGGGGGCTCTGGCAGCAGGGCCGTGCCAGGTCGTGGCCGGGGGCCAGTGCAACGTGACCTTTAAAGGTCTGCGAGATGAATTACATTATCATCTTGCCATTGGGGTCACTTCTGGCTTGGCTTTCAGCTGGACACGGGACCACGCTTGTCCTGTGTCTCACCAGACCCATGCACAGCCCCGGGGGGCTCCAGGGGCAGAGGGTGGGCTCCTCTTCCCCTCACCTGGGGGGCTGCCTGCACTGACATTCCCAAAAAGCCCCAAAAGGGGTTATGGGGAAAGTGGGACCCTCAAACCCCTCATTCAGCCCCAGCTCTGGCTTCCCTTGGCCAGCCCGAGGGCTTGGGAATCTGCTGGCCACATTCCTCCCTCCTTCCCTTTCGGGGGCTTTTGCTAAGCCAGCGTTTTGGGGACTGTCCTTTGCACCCATTGGCTGTGCCGTGACCTTTCCCAGGGACAGTGGTGGCCGCCACCAGCCAGCCAGTGGCCGTGGGGGTCCAGTTCCAGCACGAGGGGAGCCCTGGGGCAATTCCCACGGTTCCCACCCTGTCTCCATCCCCTGCCCGGATGACGGAGGGATGCTGACGCCGCTCTCTCCCCGCAGAGATGCCCTGCATCCAGGCCCAGTGCAGCACCACGGGCACCGGCCCCTGCGAGCGCTGCCCGGCCGAGCTGCTCTGCCCCGAGGGCGGCCGATTCCCCATGGAAGTGGCCGGGGCCGATCTGGCGACCGCCCCCGCCCTGCCCAGCTTCAGCACCTTCATGGAGGGCTACGCCGGCGAGTTCGACGCCTTCCTCTACCAGCTGCCGGCCAGCGGCCAGGCCAGCGCCGCCACCGCCTTCAAGCTGGAGGACTTCCAGGTGTACGGCTGCTACCCCAGCGCCTTCGGCGGGCAGCCGGACGAGACCCTCTCCTCCAGCGGCTCGGACTGCTACGGGAGCCCCTGCTCCATCCCCTCGCCCGCCACGCCGGGCTTCCAGCCCCCGCAGGCACCAGGCTGGGATGGCTCCTTCGGGGCGTACTCGCCGCTGCCAAACTACGAGGGTGGGCAGCCCTGGGCTGAGCCAGCCAAGGGCGGGGGGTCACAGCCCCCCTTCTTCGCCTTCGGCCCCCCGGCCCCCAGCCCCGGTGGGTCCCCTGCCGCCCTGAAGGGGCAGCCGGGCCCCTCGCCCCGCGTGGACCCGCGGCTGCTGGACACGGACGCCTTCCCCCCGAGCCAAGGAGCCCCCAGGGGTTTTGCGGGGCTGCCCCTGGTGCCCACCTCGCCCTCGCTGCTGGAGGGGCCGGCGCTGGCGCCCGCCAAGGTGCGCAGCCCCGGCGCAGGCGAGGGACGCTGCGCCGTCTGCGGGGACAACGCGTCGTGCCAGCACTATGGCGTGCGCACCTGCGAGGGCTGCAAGGGCTTCTTCAAGGTAAGGGGACCGCAGGGATATTCCCACAGTGCTTTGCGGCAGCAGGAGGATGCTGCGGGGTGCCCCGGGGAGGGGCAGGGCAGGGAGCGGGGACACGGAGCCCTCCCCACGGACACGGAGCCGGATGCTGGGCTGGAGCGGGAGGCAGGGGAGGACAGAAGGGCTTTTGTTCGGAGCTCGGCGCCCCGGGCTGAGCTCGGCCGCTCCTTCCCCACCCGCAGCGCACAGTGCAGAAGAATGCCAAGTACATCTGCCTGGCCAACAAGGATTGCCCTGTGGACAAGCGGCGCAGGAACCGCTGCCAGTTCTGCCGCTTCCAGAAGTGCCTGGCCGTCGGCATGGTCAAAGAAGGTACCAGGGTCCCACGGCGGGTGGGGGGTACCCAGCAGGAGCGGGGAGTCCCCGCTCCGCAGCTTTTTTGGCTGCACTGAGGACAGAAACTCACTGCAAGTCCCACCCGCAGTGGTCCGGACTGACAGCCTGAAGGGGCGGCGGGGCCGTCTCCCCTCCAAGCCCAAACAGCCGCCAGATGCGTCCCCGGTCAGCCTCATCACCTCGCTGGTGCGGGCACACATCGACTCCATCCCCAGTGCCACCAAGCTCGACTACTCCAAGGTAGGGCTGGTGCCACTCCAAGCCCTGCCCAGGGCCATGCCGGGGCTGGGTCTGGGTCCTGACCCGTTCCCATTCCAATTCCTCACCCATCCCCATCCCAGATCCTGATCCTGTCCCATCGCTGTTCCTGATCCAACCTTGTCCCTGTTCCTGACCCAGCCTTTTGTCAGTTCCTGACCTGTGTCCATCCCAGATCCAGATCCAGATCCTATCCTCATCCCAGTTCCTGATCCACCCCTGTCCCAGTTCCTGACTCATTCCCATTCCAATCCTGACCCATCCCAGTTCCTGACCCATCCCCATCCCAGTTCTTCACCCATTCCCATCCCAGTCCTGACCCATTCCCATCCCAATCCTGATCCATCCCCTTTCCAGTTCCCGACCCCTTCCTGTTCCTGACCCCTTCCTGTTCCTGACCCATTCCTGTTCCTGACTGATTCCCATCCCAGTTCCTGACCCATTCCCATCCCAGTTCCTGACCCATCCCCATCCCAGTTCCTGACCCATTCCTGTTCCTGACTGATTCCCATCCCAGTTCCTCATCCATCCCCATCCCAATCCTGACCCATTCCCATCCCAGTTCCTGACCCATTCCCATCCCAGTTCCTGACCCATTCCCATCCCAGTCCTGACCCATTCCCATCCCAGTTCCTGACCCATTCCCATCCCAGTTCTTCACCCATTCCCATCCCAGTCCTGACCCATCCCCATCCCAGTTCCAGGAGTCAGCGCCGTGCCCGTTTGAGAAGGAGGACTCGGTGGACGTGCAGCAGTTCTACGACCTCCTCACCGGCTCCATGGACGTCATCCGCAAGTGGGCTGAGAAGATCCAGGGATTCACCGAGCTGCCCAAGGAGGACCAGGACCTCCTGCTGGAGTCAGCCTTCCTGGAGCTCTTCATCCTGCGCCTGGCGTACCGGTGAGCCCTGGGGCAGAGCGGAGCCGGGGGAGCCCGGGGCGTGCCCGGGGGTGACACCCGGATTTCTGCCGGCAGCTCGAAGCCAGAGGAGGGGAAACTCATCTTCTGCAACGGGGTGGTGCTGCACCGGCAGCAGTGCGTGCGTGGCTTCGGGGAGTGGATCGACGCCATCCTCGAGTTCTCCCAGAGCCTGCACCGCATGAGCGTCGATGTCCCCTCCTTCTCCTGCCTCGCCGCCCTCGTCATCATCACAGGTGAGCCCCCCCAGCTCCAGGCCTGTCCCTGTCCCCGTCCCCATCCTGTGTGTGTCACCGCGGTCCCACACCCTGTGTGTAACCCCAGACCGGCACGGGCTGAAGGAGCCGAAGCGGGTGGAGGAGCTGCAGAACCGCATCGTGGGCTGCCTCAAGGACCACGTGGCAGCAGCAGGGGCCGAGCCAGGGCGCTCCAGCTGCCTCTCCAAGCTGCTGGGGAAGCTGCCGGAGCTGCGCAGCCTCTGCACCCAGGGCCTCCAGCGCATTTTCTACCTCAAGCTGGAGGACCTGGTGCCGCCGCCACCCATCGTCGACAAGATCTTCATGGACACTCTGCCTTTCTGAGTCCCGGGCAAGGGGCTGCCGTGAGCCCCTGGCCCACCTGGGCACATCTGGGACCCACCCTGGGCAACCCTGGTTCAGTCCGAGGATTCCTGGAAACCCCCTGGGTACCCCTGGGTCACTCCTGGGATGCCTGGAACATCCACTGGGTACCCCTAGATCAACCTTGGGATGTTTGGGACCCCCCCTGGGTGACCCCCAGAATGCCCAGAAACCACCTGGGCACCCCTGGATCACTCCCAGGATGCCTGGAACCTGCCCTGGTCACTCCTGGATCAATCCTGGGATGCCCAGGACCTCCCTGTGGACTCCTGAATGACCTCTGGGACACCAGGGACCCCCCTGGGCCATCCCCAAGACTGTGTACACCCCTGGATCACCACCAGAACCCCTGGAACCCCCTCTGGATCCCTCCCAGAATGCCTGGAATCCCCCCTGGGTCACCCACAGGATGCCTGGGGCCCTCTGGTCACCCCTAGATGGCTCCTGGGATGCCTGGGACCACCCCTGCGTCACTCCAGGGATGCCTGGGATCCCCTCTGGATCACTCCCAGGGTGTCTGGATCCCCCCTCAGATGCCTGAGTCTTCTTGGGGGCACCCTTGGGGGTGCCCCACGTGCCTTCGCGGCCCAGGGCACAGCCCCGGTGCCGCCTTCCCCGGGGGCATCGCCAGCACGGTGCCGCCCTCCCCTGTAAAAAGCCCCTGATGTAAATAGCGCCGGCCGGGTCCTGTACAGAGCGGGGGGCGCGGGGCGAGGGGTGGATCCGACCCCCTCAGCCTCAACCCCTTCCCCTTTATATATATTTTTCTGGGTTTCCCTCTTTTTGGCCATTTTCTGTATATAAACTTGTACGTACAGTGAGAGCCACTGGGTGGGACCTTGTTAATATTCCCCTTTAATTAATATTCAGGGATTGGGAAGGGGGGACAGAGCAACGGGGACAGCTGGGACGCTGGAGACGGAGGAAAACGGGATGCCAGAGCTGGGGAGAGTGGGGATACTGGAGCTGGGGGCAGCCAGAACTCCTGGGGGATGTTGGAGCTGGGAACAAACAGGACACTGGAGCTTGGACAGCCGGAGCTGGGGACAGCTAGACCTGGGGACAGTCCTGGAGATCAGAGCTGGTGACAGCCGGGGCTAGGACAGTGCAGATGTCAGAGCTGGGGGCAGCTGCGACACGGGCTGGATAAAAACAGGACCTGGAGCTGGGGGAAAAAAATCAGCGCGCCGGAGCTGGGACAGCCGGGGCGATGGAGCCGGGGACAGCTGGAGCTCCGGAGCCGGGATGCCAGAGCCGTGCACAGCCGGGCCGGTGGCTCCGGGGACAGCTGAGGCACCGGAGCCAGCGACAGCCGGGATGCCAAAGCCAGGGACAGCCGGGATGCCAAAGCCAGGGACAGCCGAGGCTGCAGAGCCGGGGACAGCCGGGGCCGGGGACAGCCGGAGCCGGGGACAGCCGGGGCCGGGGACAGCCGGGGCCGGGGACAGCCGGGGCCGGGGACAGGAGCCGGGGACAGCCGGGGCCGGGGACAGCCGGGGCCGGGGACAGCCGGGACCGGGGACAGGAGCCGGGGACAGCCGGGACGCCGGAGCCGCACGTTGCCCACGCCGCTGCCCTTGAACCGTCACTCACCCCGCGGCGGTGGCTGCCGCTGCCCCGCACCTGTCGCCTGCCTGATTTATCCTCCCCAAAATAACCGGGAAGCGTGACCGTGTCCCCCGCTCGTGTTCCTGGGGACGCGGCCGCTGGCAGGGCCCGCCCCGGCGGGGCGGGGGGGTGATGGCGTTCGGGGTCCCGATCCCAGGATCTGGGGACAGAGCCAGGAGTTCCAAGGTTCCAAGGGTGACACGCACGGCTGGTGTGTCCCCCGGCTTGTCCCCTTCCTCCTGCCGGGGACAGCCTGGCCCCGGAGCAGAAGTTAACGGGGATATGCCCAGGCCCGGTGCGGAACAAGGGCCACATTGAGGCGCGGGGCCGGGGGCGCCCCGCAGTGACACAAAACAAGGGTCCCTCTGTCCCCCCGCCGCCGCCCCCGCCGCGGGGACAGCGCTGACGCACGGCGGGGCCGCCAACGGGAATCGGGGTGGGGAACAGCGGAGCCGCACACAGTGGGCACGGGAGTTGGCAGCCGGCACGGCACAGCTCGGCACGGCACAGCTCGGCACGGCACAGCTCGGCACGGCACAGCTCCGCACGGCACAGCTCGGCACGGCACAGATCGGCACGGCACAGCTCGGCACGGCTCCGCTCCGGTCGTGCCGCAGGTCTCCGTCCCCTCCCCACAGCTCAGGGCTGCCCTCTGCCCACCTTGTCCTGTCTCTGTCCCCGTTCCCTTGGCAGGGGCTGCTGCAAAGTAAAAGCAGCTCCGCGGAGAGCTCAGGTCTCGCCGGCGGTCCCGGAGCTGCACGGCTCAGACACGGCTGTCCCCGCACGGTGACACGCCACGGCCGCATTCCTGCTGCTGCTTACACCGAGCCATGTGTCCCCACGGCAGCGTGGCCGATCGGTGCCCCAAATCTCCATGTCCCTGTTCCCTGTGTCCCCCATGTCTGTCCATCCATGCATTCCTCTGTCCTCATGTCCATCCATCCCGCTGTCCCTGTGTCTCTCATGTCCATCCGTCCATCCATCCATCCATCCATTCGTCCATCCGTCCGTCTGTCCATCCATCCCTCTGCCCCCATATCCCTCATGTCCCCAGGTCTCTGTTTCCAGTATCCCCTGTGCCCTGTGTCCCCATATCCACGTGTCCCCCTGTCCATCCCTATCCCCATACCCAGCCATCTCACTGTCCCTTTGTCCCCCTAGCCTTCATGTCCTTTTATCCAGTATCCCCTGCGTCCCGTGTCCCCACATCCCTGTGCCACTCTGTCCCTTGTGTCCATCTGTCCCTGTGTCCCCCTTCCTTATTTCCCCCATTGCCCTGCTGTCCCATATCCTTGTGTCCCTTCTGTCCCTCATACAGGTGTCCCCCCTGCCCCTGTGGTGCCCCCGTCCGTACCGCTGTGGCCGTGTCCCCACGCGTGTCCCCCGCGTTGTCGCCTTGTCCCCGCGGGGGTCAGCGGGGGACACGGACCCGCCCCCTGCGGTACCGCCGGGAGCCTCCAGCGCGGGGGGGGGCGCAATGGAGCCCCTGAGCCGCTCTGGGCTGCGGCACTGCAGCTCTATGGTCTGGGAACGAACCAAGCTGGGGAGAGGGGAACCCCCGGACTCGGAACGGCGATTCCACCCTGGGCGCCGCCCCGCGGCCGGAAACGACTCCAAATGGGAAAAATAATCGCGAAATCGAGTTTAGAGTGACGAAACACAGTGGTCATGGTCGGAAGTGCCGCTACGATGGCCTGTGGTGTGCTCTGACCCCCCCGCGCAGATGGGATGATCCACTTCCCTCCGTGCCGTCAGATGGTCGGGCCCGGGCGGTGAGTGGGGACCGGGGCTGGGGCCGGGACAGGGACCGGGACCGGGGGTGAGGGGCGCAGGGACCGAGGGGCATCTGGGGCCTCGAGCCTGGAGGGGACCTCAGGCGCTCCGCGGGAGACTGAGGTGGGCTCGGGCCGGGACGTCTGGGCCTGTGTGGGGTATTGGGGGGCCCAACCGGGACCCCCCGGGCCCCTGTGAGGTGGAGATGGGCCCGTACCGAGACCCCCGGGTCCCTCGGGGGTATTTGATCCCTGAGGGGACCTGACCAGGACACCCGGACCCCCTGGGGTATTGCAGAGTCCAGCCAGGACTCCTGGCGTCCCTGTGTGCTGGCGGGGGAGCCAGGCTGGGACACTGCCCTGGGGTGTGAGGGGACCAGGCCAGGACATTTGGGCTCCTCTGGGTTGTTAGAGGCTCAAGCCAGGATATCTGCGCTCCTCTGGGCTGTTAGAGGCTCAGGCTGGGATATCTGTGCTCCTCTGGGCTGTTAGAGGCTCAGGCTGGGATATCTGTGCTCCTCTGGGCTGTTAGAGGCTCAGGCTGGGATATCTGCTCTCCTCTGGGTTGTTAGAGGCTCAGGCTGGGACATTTGCGCTCCTCTGGGTTGTTAGAGGCTCAAGCCAGGATATCTGCACTCCTCTGGGTTGTTAGAGGCTCAGGCTGGGACATTTGCGCTCCTCTGGGCTGTTAGAGGCTCAGGCCAGGATATCTGTGCTCCTCTGGGTTGTTAGAGGCTCAGGCCAGGACTTCTGTGTCCCTATGGGATATTGAGGGGCCTGTACTGGCACCACAGGGCCCTTGTGAGGTGGGCAGCACTGGGGGCACCGCCCTGGGGTGTGAGGAGACCTGACCGGGATTTTTGGCACCTTCCGCACATCCTGGCACACCCGGATCCCTGTGGGGCATCCAGACCTGGACCCGTCTGAGCCTGAGATGTGCGGGAGGCTCCACATCAGTGGGATGTGAGGGACTTAAACCGAGACATCTGTGTCTCTGTGGGGATATGGGGGGGCTATACCTAGAGTGCCTGGATCCTTGTGGCGTGTGGGAGACTCAAATCAGGACAGCTGGGTCCTGTGGATTACCAGGAGTGCAGGGGGTTGGCAGAGGGGCTGCCACCCAAGCCGGGCTGCAGCCAACGCCCCGTGCCCACCCTCCTGTGCCCTCAGCAGCCGCTGCTGTGCCCCCTCCGGCGCCGCCCCTGCCATGAACTGCCGCGCCGAGGTGCTGGAGGTGTCGGTGGAGGGGCGGCAGGTGGAGGAGGCCATGCTGGCCGTGCTCCACACCGTCCTGCTGCACCGCAGCACCGGCAAGTTCCACTACAAGAAGGAGGGCACCTACTCCATCGGCACCGTGGGCACCCAGGACGTGGACTGCGACTTCATCGACTTCGCCTACGTCCGCGTCTCCTCCGAGGAGCTCGACAGGGCCCTGCGCAAGGCTGTGGGGGAGTTCAAGGTAACGGGGTGGAAATGGGGGCGTAAAGGTGTTGAGGGGGAGCCACATAGGGAGCAGAGTTAGATCTGTTCAGCTGGAGGAGACTGGGAGGAGACTCATCAGCTTCATCCCTAGAGCAGCTCTGATCTCTGGTCCCAAGTAGAGGGACAGGACCTGAGGGAACTGGGTCAGGCTGGGTATTGGGGAAAGGTTCTTCCCCAGAGGGTGGCTGGGCACTGGAACAGCTCCCCAGGTCACGGCCCCAACACTGCCAGGGCTCAAGGAGTGTTTGGACAACACCCTCAGGCACAGGGTGGGATTGTTGGGGTGCCCTGTGCGGGGCCAGGAGTTTGACTGGGTGATCCTCGGGCATCTCTTCCAACCGAGGATGTCCTGTGGTTCTGTAAAACCCCTCGGGTGTGCCCGAGGAGGGGTCAGGCAGTGCCTGTCCCCCCACGAGCCACGTGCCGTCCACGCAGGACGCGCTGCGCGGCTCCGGCTCCGACGGGATGGGGCAGATCTCCCTGGAGTTCTACCAGAAGAAGAAATCCCGGTGGCCCTTCTCGGACGAGTGCATCCCCTGGGAGCTCTGGACCATCAAGGTGAACGTGGTGAACCTGGCCAACGAGCAGGAGCGGCAGATCTGCCGCGAGAAGGTGGGCGAGAAGCTCTGTGAGAAGATCATCAACATCGTGGAGGTGATGAACCGCCACGAGTACCTGCCCAAGATGCCCACCCAGTCCGAGGTGGACAACGTCTTCGACACCAGCCTCAAGGACGTGCAGCCCTACCTGTACAAGATCTCCTACCAGATCACAGACTCCCTGGGCACCTCTGTCACCACCACCATGCGCCGGCTCATCAAAGACACGCTGGCGCTGTAGGGCTGGTGTCACCCAGGCAGGGTCACCGTGGGCTGTGGCACTTCTGGGACTGTGACTCTGCTTGGATCTCCCCTCCTTCACCTCCAGAAAGCTTCTGGGAGGAGGTTGGCTTGGCCTAGCCGGTAATTTGAGGGTTGGTGCTCCTTGGTTTATGCCACGGGGTTTTGTCCATCCTGGAGAACCGGCTCAGCGGCTCCGGCCTGGCTGATGGCCGGGGTGAGTCCTCAGGGCACGTGTGGCACCAGCTCTGAGTGGTGCTGGGGCCTGGCAGGGGGTGCTGGGGGTCAGGGTGACACCTGAACCCCACCCCTCTGCAGCAAACTTGGTGCCACACAGCCAGTGCTGGCCGTGTCCCTTATCACCACCTGTCCCCCAGTGTCACCCTTGTCCCTGGGGGGCCAGAGCTGCCCCAAAAATAAAATGTTTCTGCTTTCACATGGAGCCTGCTCACATCCTGGCTTGTGGGGGCTGTGGGAGGGGGGAAGTGGATGCTGAGGCTGAGCTGGTGGTCCCCATGACATCCAAAATCAAGGGGCTGAGCTGGGGGTCCCCACTGCACCCCGTGCTGAGGAGCTGAGCTGGGGGTCCCCATGGCACACTCATACCATGGGGCTGAGCTGGGGGTCCCCTGAGCCATGGGGCTGAGCTGGGGGTCCCCACTGCACCCCGTGCTGAGGAGCTGAGCTGGGGGACCCCAGTGTAATGGAGCTGAGCTAGGGGTCCCCATGGCACACTCGTACCATGGGGCTGAGCTGGGGGTCCCCTGAGCCATGGGGCTGAGCTGGGGGTCCCCATTGCACCCCTGTGCAGTGGAGCTGAGCTGGGGGTCCCCATGGCACACTCGTACCATGGGGCTGAGCTGGGGGACTGCAGTTCTGTGGGGCTGAGTTGGGGGTCCCCTGAGCCATGGGGCTGAGCTGGGGGTCCCCATTGCACCCCCGTGCTGAGGAGCTGAGCTGGGGGACCCCAGTGTAATGGAGCTGAGCTGGGAGTCCCCATGGCACACTCGTACCATGGGGCTGAGCTGGGGGGTCCCCATTGCACCCCACTGCAGTGGGGAGGGGCAGAATGGGCAGTTGGGCAGCCCCAGCTGCCCCCCAAGGCACCTAGGGAGGAGCTGGGGTGACTCCCCCCTCCTCACACGACTCTGCAGCCCTCCAGGGGGGCTCCAGGCCAGAGCAAAGCTGTGCCCCTTGCCCGGGGGGGCACCCAGTGCCAGCCAGCGTGAGGGGGGCACGGGAGGGAGGGATAAGACAGTCCCTGACATCACTTAAACCCTCCCCGTCTGTCGCCGCCACACTCAGCTCCCGGGAGGAGGAAGAGGAGGAG
The DNA here is from genome assembly GCF_021018805.1 of Prinia subflava. Taxonomy (NCBI): domain Eukaryota; kingdom Metazoa; phylum Chordata; class Aves; order Passeriformes; family Cisticolidae; genus Prinia; species Prinia subflava. Next base: position 557,166 of record NW_026961063.1, on the reverse strand, counting down.
GAGGAGGAGGAGGAGGAGGGGGACATGAACACTACCCGCGAGGACACGGGGGTGAGCGAGGCCGCCCAGATCGCCGTGGTCCTGGTGCTCTGCCTCGCCGTCACCTTGGCCATCCTCTTCCTCGGCTGCAACCTCCTGCTGCAGGCCGAGAGCCTGGCAGCGCCCGCGGCCCAGGGCGAGCGGCGCCCGTCCGAGCCCGACGGGGGCACCGAGGGCACGTAGGGAGCGGCCGGAGCCTCGCCCATGGACAGACGGACAGGGGGACGGCCGGACACAGCAGTGCCCTTGGCCTGTAGCGTCTCTGAGGGAGTGGGACAGCACTGGGGGCTTGTGTGGGCAGATGTCACCGAGCGCATGCAGGGACTGGGCAGGCACAGCCCAACGGATGGACAGACGGACGGACGTGGATGGACACGGCCGAGCAGCAGCGTCCCTGCCTGCAGCATCCCCAGTGAGCCTCGGGAAGGGAGCGGGATGGGCACTGGGATCCTGCCCTGAGCACTGGGGACTCGTGGCTGGACGTCACTGAGGGCAGGAGGGACCTGCCTAAACCCAGCAGACAGACAGACAGACGGATGGACGGACGTGGCTGGATATGGATGGACACAGCTGGACTGCAGCATCTTTGCTCACAGCATCTCCAAGTGTCCCCCTGGACGGAGTAGGGGCCGGTGTGGGTGGATTAAAAGGTCCCAGGTCAGCGGCGGCGCTGGGGGAGCTGGGGCCGGGCCGGATCCCACCCTGGGCGCGGCAGGGCTGGTAATCCCCCCAAGAGGATTAGGGGAAACTTTTATTCCCTGTTTCAGGACTAATCCCTGGGCTGGTGGGGCTCAGTGAGGGAGGCCAGGCCCTTGTGCTGCTGCTGCTGGGGGTCTGGGCTCGCATCCTGCCCCTCCCAGCCCCTCACGCCACATTCCACCCCTCAAGTCCTTTCTGCCCTCCTGGCCCCATCCTGCTCCTTTGGGACCTCATCCTGCTCCCCCTGCAGCCCCTCTCAGCCTTGAATCTGTTCCCAGTCCCTCATAGCCACCAAAAGTGGGGTGAGCTGGGACCACCCCACACTGGAGTGGGGCTGGGGATGTAAGGGGGGCTCCCAATTCCTCCCCAAATGGGGTCCTCCCTCTCCTTAATCCCACAGCTTTAATAACAGCACTGCAAAGCTCTGCCAAATGTCTGCTCCCTGCACATCTCTGTGCCCCCTCCCTGCCCCCCCAGACTCCTGGGCTGCCCCTGTGCCCCCACCACGTTCCCCAAATCAGGCACTGGCCGTGTAAAAGACTCCATATATTTCACATGTACAAAAAGTCACTACGGGGGGGTGGGCAGGGGGGTCCTGGGGTGGGGGGCACCATCCTGCCCCTCTCCCAGTGCCCCCCCCCAGCCTGGCTTTGGTCCCTTTGTTTTGGCACTTAGTGTTCACATCAGTGGTCAAAGTGTCGAGCGCGGGGTGTGGGGGTCCCTCTGGTCCCTGGAGTGGGGGTGGGGGCTCTGAGGCAGCGAGCCCCCCCAGGACAGAGCTGGGACACCCCACGGGTCAGCTCCTGGTGCTGGGGCCCCACCACAGATGGATTTGGCCTCTGCTTGGGTGGGCAGGGGGTGGTCTGGGTGCAGGGTCTCCCTGGGCACAGGGATGTCACCCGTGAGGATGGTGGCACAAGGACATTTTGGCCCTGTTCCCACATGGTGTCAGGGCAGGACGGAGCCTCTCTGGGGGCAGAGGGGGGTGAGGAGAGGAAACTGAGGCAGCCCCAGTCCTCTCCTGCCCCCCCGTCGGGCTCCTCCTTGCTTGGCTACAGGCGGATCCACCTTCGGGCTGTGGGGTGGAAGGGACAGTCAGGGACAGAGCCAGGGACACCTGGCCTGGCCCGAGGGGGTGCCCAGGTGACTCCCCCAGAGCACAGGCAGCACAGGGGGAGTCCTCCAGGCGCTGGGCTGGGACCCAGTAATGCACTGGGATTCGCACTCTGGGCCCCAGTAAGGCACTGGGACCATACCCTGGCATCCAGTTTTGCACTGGGACCCCACACTGGGATCCAGTTGTGCCCTGGGATCCTGCACAGAACCCAGTAATGTACTGGGACCTTGTACTGGGACCCAGTAGTGCACTGGGATACCAGCCTGGGATCCAGTATTGTGCTGGGATCCCCTCTTGAGACCCAGTAGTGCACTGGCATCCTGCCCTGGGATCCAGTGATGCACTAAGGCCCCATTCTGGGATCCAGCCTTGCAGCAGGACCCTGTGCTGGGATCCTGTGCCGGGATCCTGTGCTGGAATCCAGCCTTGCTCCAGGATCCAGTGCTGGGATCTTGTGCCGGGACCCAGCCTTGCACCATCCTGGACTGGAATCCAGTGCCAGAACCTGGTCTTGCACCTGGATCCAGCCTTGTGCTGGGATCCTGTGCTGGGATCCAGGCTTGCACCAGGATCCTGTGCTGGGATCCAGCCTTGAACTAGGATCCAGTGCTGAGACTCAGCCTTGCAGTAGGATCCTGTGCCAGGATCCAGCTCTGTGTTGAGATCCTGTGCTGGGATCCAGCCTTGCACTGGGATCCTGTGCTGGGATCCTGTGCTGGGATCCTGTGTTGGGATCCTGTGCTGGAATCCAGCCTTGCACTGGGATCCTGTGCTGGGATCCTGTGCTGGGATCCAGCCTTGCAGCAGGACCCTGTGCTGGGATTCTGTGCTGGGATCCAGCCTTGCACCAGGACCCTGTGCTGGGATCCTGTGCTGGGATCCTGTGTTGGGATCCTGTGCTGGAATCCAGCCTTGCACTGGGATCCTGTGCTGGGATCCTGTGCTGGAATCCAGCCTTGCACTGGGATCCTGTACTGGGATCCTGTGCTGGGATCCAGCCTTGCACCAGGACCCTGTGCTGGGATCCTGTGCTGGAATCCAGCCTTGCACTGGGATCCTTTGCCGGGATCCTGTGCCGGGATCCTGTGCTGGGATCCAGCCTTGCCTGCCCCAATCCAAAGGACCGGGCCACACCAGACACCCTGGGGTGACAACATGCAGGGAGGGAGCGTGCAGAGGGGGGCATGCGGGGCCAGGGGGATCCAGGGGGATCCAGGTGGGATCCGAGGGGGTCCAGGCATGCAGGTGTACCTGGGTCCTAACAGCTGGACTCGTCGTGGTGGGACGGGTCGCAGAAGAAGCGGGAGCCCCGCTTGGCCGTGCGGGCAGTGAAGGGGACGCTCTTCAGCGCTGCGGGGGGACGGGCAGGGGACGGGGGCGACAGGGACACGTCAGCCCCCGCGGCCGGCGGGGCCGGGGCAGGGGCCGGGGGCCGGGGGGGCCGTACCGGTGATGATGTCCTCGATGGTGCCGTCCTTGCCCTCGTACATGGGCCGGTGGTCCTTGGCCTGGCGCCGCCGCAGCTCCGCGATCAGCTCCTGCTGCTGCCACTTGTTCCGCTGCGAGGGAGGCACGGGGGGGTCCAGGTTAGGGACACGGAGACCCCTCGGTGCCCCCTGCTCCCCAGCCTGCCTCCTCTAACCTTCTCCTGCTTTTTAGCCTCCTGTGCCAGCAGCTTCTCCCGCATCACCTCCTCCTGCTTCTTGCGTGTCTCGTTTTCCTGCTCCGCGTCCTGCCGGGCCGCACAGGTGGGAGGTGTCACCCGTGTCACCTGTCCCCCACCACGGTGTGACTCACCTGCAGCGTGTCCCGGCCCCACCTCACCTTGTAGGAGTGGATGAACCGGACAAAGACCGGGAAGAAGACGGACGGGGGGGTGGTCTTGGGGCTCTCGCCGAAATACCGCACCACGGTGTTGTAGGCGTCCTGGCACGGGAGCGGCGGTCAGGGACGGGCAGTGCCCGGCACGGGGGAGTGCAGGGCACGGCGGGCACCGCGTGTGGGCAGAGCAGGGCAGGGGGGCACAAGGAGCGTGCACAGCCAGGTGTTGGTGGCCAGGTGTGCACAAGGAGTGTGCAGAGCAAAGTGTGGATGATCAGGTGTGCACAAGGAGCGTGCAGAGCAAGGTGTGGATGAGCAGATGTGCACAAAAAGTGTGCAGAGCAAGGTATGGATGACAAGAGATTCAAAAGGAACATGCAAAGGAAAGCACAACTGCTTTCCTTTGGGAAAGGAAAGGGAAAGGGAGCATGCAGAGCCAGGAGTGGAACCAGATGTGCACAAGGAGCATGCAAGGCAGGGTGTGGATGAGCAGATGTGCACAAAAAGTGTGCAGAGCAAGGTATGGATGACAAGATATTCCAAAAGAACATGCAAAGGAAAGCAGTAGTGCATGGCAGCATGCAGAGCCAGGAGTGGAACCAGATGTGCACAAGGAGCATGCAAGGCAGGGTGTGGATGAGCAGATGTGCACAAAAAGTGTGCAGAGCAAGGTATGGATGACAAGATATTCCAAAAGAACATGCAAAGGAAAGCAGTAGTGCATGGCAGCATGCAGAGCCAGGAGTGGAACCAGATGTGCACAAGGAGCATGCAAGGCAAGGTGTGCACAAAAAGTGTGCAGAGCAAGGTGTGGATGATGTGTGCACAAGGAGCGTGCAGAGTGAGGTGTGGATGGCCAGATGTGCACCAGGAGTGTGCAGAGCAGTGTGGATGGCCAGGTGTGCATGAGGACCATGCAAGACAAGGTGTGGATGACCAGGTGTGCACGAGGAGTGTGCACAGCCAGGTGTGGATGACCAGGTGTGCACGAGGACAATGCAGGACAAGGTGTAGATGATCAGGTGTGCATAAGGAGTGTGCAGAGCAAGGTGTGGATGACCAGGTGTGCCCCAGGACTATGCACAGACAGGTGTGGATGAGCAGGTGTGCACCAGGAGCATGCAGAGCAAAATGTGGATGAGCAATTGTGCACGAGAAATGTGCACAGCCAGGTGTGGATGATGAGGTGTGCATGAGGAGCGTGCAGAGCCAAGTGTGGATGACGAGGAATGAGCACACAAAGGAAAGCAGGAGTGCAAGAGGAGCTTGCAGAGTGAGGTGTGGATGGCCAGGTGTGCACCAGAAGTGTGCAGAGCACTGTGGATGGCCAGGTGTGCATGAGGAGCATGCAGAGCAGTGTGGATGATCAGGTGTGCACAAGGAGCGTGCAGAGCAAGGTGTGGATGAGCAGATGTGCACAAAAAGTGTGCAGAGCAAGGTATGGATGACAAGAGATTCAAAAGGAACATGCAAAGGAAAGCACAACTGCTTTCCTTTGGGAAAGGAAAGGGAAAGGGAGCATGCAGAGCCAGGAGTGGAACCAGATGTGCACGAGGAGCATGCAAGGAAAGGTGTGGATGAGCAGATGTGCACAAAAATTGTGCAGAGCAAGGTGTGGATGATGAGGAATGACAAAAGAGCACGCAAAGGAAAGCAGGAGTGCAAGAGGAGCATGCAGAGTGAGGTGTGGATGGCCAGGTGTGCACAAGGAGCATGCAGAGCAGTGTGAATGACGAAGAATGAAAAAAGAGCATGCAAAGGAAAGCAGGAGTGCAAGAGGAGCATGCAGAGTGAGGTGTGGATGGCCAGGTGTGCACAAGGAGCATGCAGAGCAGTGTGAATGACCAGGTGTGCACCAGGAGTGTGCACAGCCAGGTGTGGATGACCAGGTGTGCACAAGGAGTGTGCAGAGCAGTGTGAATGACGAAGAATGAAAAAAGAGCATGCAAAGGAAAGCAGGAGTACAAGAGGAGCACGCAGAGTGAGGTATAGATGACCAGGTGTGCACCAGGAGTGTGCACAGCCAGGTGTGGATGGCCAGGTGTGCACAAGGAGTGTGCAGAGCAGTGTGGATGGCCAGGTGTGCACCAGCAGTGTGCAAAGCAAGGTGTGGATGGCCAGGTGTGCACGAGGAGCATGCAGAGTGAGGTGTGGATGGCCAAGTGTGCCCGCGCTGGGCGCCAGGCCGGGTGCGAGCCGCCCTCACCTCGGCCGTGCGCGCGTCGCGCTGCAGCCGCTCCAGCTGCCCCTCGCTGGCGCCCAGGAAGCTGCGCAGCACCGCGCTCTCGTGCTGCCCGCACTCCCGCCGCAGCAGCTCCATGCCCCGGCCCAGCTCCTTCACATCCAGCAGCACGTTCTCCAGGGACACTGCGGGGACACGGGACGGGTCAGTGGCTGCGTGGGGCCGGCACAGCGTGGCAGGGCCGTGGGCACAGGTTGAGGGGCACCTGCCGCGGCCTTCTCCACAAAGTGCAGCTCCTGCCAGAAGGTCGCCAGCTCTGGGTACTTCTCCCGCACCGTCAGCGCGATGAAGTGCAGCAGCGTCATCTTCCTGTCGGTTGATTTGGTGTCCAGGAGCTGCGGGAGGATTTGGGGAGGGGGTCAGGGCTGTGGGGTGAGAACCCCGGGGTCCCAGGGAGCTGGGGAGGGGCTGCCCACCAGGTCCAGGCTCTGCAGTTTGAAGCCGTAGACTGCTCCGCGTTTGCTGCTGTTCATGTAGTTGCCCAACGCCAAGATGATCTGCAGGGGCGAAGCAGCGGGATTGGAGGGTCAGGAGGGATTGAGACCCCCACAAGACCCCCCTCACCCAGCCCATCCTCACATCCCCACCTCCAACATGTGCTTCAGCTTCTGGGACGACTTGACAGAGGCCGAGGCTGCAATGATGGCATTGAGCTGCTGCAGGGGGACAGAACAGGGGGGGCTCAGCCGGGTTTTTGTAGAGACCACCACGGTGGGCCTGGCATCCCCTCCCCAGCTCCGTACCGGTGTCAGCATCTGCACGTTCTCGGCGAAGTTGCCGAGGAAGGCCATGATGGCCATGCGCTGCGGCAGCCGCTCCACCTTGCTGAACTGCAGCATGAACCTGTCCTCGTCCGCCAGCTCCTCCAGCGGCTTCCGCTCGCGCTCGTACTGGCGCAGCGCCTTCGCCTCCGCCTCCGTGGGCAGGAACCGCATCAGGCACTCCACGAAATCCACCGGCAGCGTCGCCAGGTCGAACCTGCCCCGTGTCGTGGTGTCAGGGAGAGGGTCCCAGCTGGATCCTGCCCTGGCGCTCTGCTCGGCCACCCTGAACCACTGCCAGAGCCCCTGCGCCCTGCCAGGACCTCTGAACCCTGCCTGGACCTCTGAACCCTGCCAGGACCTCTGAACCCTGTCTGGACCTCCTGAACCCTGCCTGGACCTCTGAACCCTGCCTGGACCTCCTGAACCCTGCCTGGACCTCTGAACCCTGCCTGGACCTCCTGAACCCTGCCTCGACCTCTGAACCCTGCCAGGACCTCTGAACCCTGCCAGGACCTCCTGAACCCTGCCTCGACCTCTGAACCCTGCCTGCACCTCTGAACCCTGCCTGGACCTCCTAAACCCTGCCTGGACCTCCTGAACCCTGCCTGGACCTCTGAACCCTGCCTGGACCTCTGAACCCTGTCTGGACCTCCTGAACCCTGCCTGGACCTCCTGAACCCTGCCTGGACCTCCTGAACCCTGCCTGGACCTCTGAACCCTGTCTGGACCTCCTGAACCCTGCCTGGACCTCTGAACCCTGCCTGGACCTCCTGAACCCTGCCTGGACCTCCTGAACCCTGCCTGGACCTCTGAACCCTGCCTGGACCTCTGAACCCTGCCAGGACCTCCTGAACCCTGCCTGGACCTCTGAACCCTGCCTGGACCTCCTGAACCCTGCCTGCACCTCCTGAACCCTGCCAGGACCTCTGAACCCTGCCTGGACCTCCTGAACCCTGCCTGGACCTCCTGAACCCTGCCAGGACCTCTGAACCCTGCCTGGACCTCCTGAACCCTGCCAGGACCTCTGAACCCTGCCTGGACCTCCTGAACCCTGCCTGGACCTCTGAACCCTGCCTGAACCTCTGAACCCTGCTTGGACCTCTGAACCCTGCCTGGACCTCCTGAACCCTGCCAGGACCTCTGAACCCTGCCTGGACCTCTGAGCCCTGCCTGTCCCTCCTGCATCCCAGCCAGGCCTGCTGCACCCTGCCTGCACCCTCTGGACCCAAACAAGCCCCCCTGCACCCCAACCAGTGCCCCTGTACCATGCCTGGCCCCCCTGAACCCCAACCAGACCATTCATCCCTCAGCCAAACCCTCTGCGACCCAGCCAGTCCCCTGGAACCCTGCCTGGTCCCCCTGCACCCCATCCAGACCCCCCCCTGCACTCTGAGTCACTTGAACCTCAGCCAGACCACCCTGCCCAAGCCCTCTGCACCCCAAATAGCCCCTCTACACCTTGCCTGGCCCCCCTGCACCCCAACCAACCCTCCTGCACCCCAACCAGCCCCCTTGAACCCTGCCCACCCCATGCACCCCATTCCTGACCCTCCCTGTACCCCAACCAACCCTCCTGCAGCCCAACCAGCCCCCTTGAACCCTGCCCACCCCATACATCCCATTCCTGACCCTCCCTGCCCCATTCCTGGCCCCCCTCCAGCCCTGTCCCCCGTCTCCCCCAGCGCGGGGCCGTACGTGTGGATGGCCCGGCAGATCTCGTCGGCGCTGCGCCCGGCCTTGCGCAGGGTGATGGCCAAGTTCTTGGCACGGTTGGCCTCTAGCAGTGTCACCTTGGTGGCCACTTTCTGCGCCGCCTTGCTCTTGGCACACACCAGGTCCAGCGCCGGGCCCTGCGCCTTGGTCTTGAACAGCTCCTCGAAGCGCTCCAGGTCCAGGTCCTGGCAGGACGAGGGGGGTCAGGAGTGGGGATGGGGGTGCCCAAAGTGGGGAGGGGTCCCGGGCTCACCTCCAGCACGCGCTCGTCGTCCAGCTCGCTGAACACCGTCCCGCTGATCTGGCTGGGCTTCAGCGCTGTCCAGTTGAACACGGGCAGCCGGAATTTGGTCTTGATGGGCTTCTTGATCCGGATGGCTGCCGGCAGGGTGGGGGCCAGCTCAGCGCCCTCGGGGCACGGGGACATGTCCTGTGCCCACCCTGAGCCACCTGAGCCTGGTGTCACCAAGCCCTGAGCCACCCCTCCCCTTGCTGGGGTCCCTGAGTGGGTGTTCCTTGAGGATTGCAACCACAACTCCCTGTCCCCACAGTTCCTGTGTCCTCCCTGTCCCCATGGTGCCCACATCCTTCTGTCCCCTGTCCCTGTCCCCATTGTCCCTGCACTGTCCCAGTCCCCATGTCCTCCCTGTTCCCTGTCCTTAAAGTGCACAACTCCCTGTCCCCACAGTTTCTGTGTCCTCCCTGTCCCCATGGTGCCCACACCCTCCCTGTCCCCTGTCCCCTGTCCCCTGTCCCCACAGTTCTGTGTCCTCCCTGTCTGCACAGTCCCTGCATCATCCCTGTCCCCATGGTCCCCACTTCCTCCTGTCCCCTGTCCCCATTGTCCCTGCACCGTCCCAGTCCCCACTTCCTCGTGTCCCCTGTCCCTGTCCCCATTGTCCCTGCACTGCCCCAGTCCCCACATCCTCCCTGTTCCCTGTCCTTACAGTGCCCACACCTCCCTGTCCCATGTCCCCTGTCCCCTGTCCCTGTCCCCATTGTCCCTGCACTGTCCCAGTCCCCACTTCCTCCTGTCCCCTGTCCCCTGTCCCCTGTCCCCTGTCCCCGTCCCGTGGTCCCCCCTCATCCCCACGTACCTGAGAGCCCCACGGTGAGGGCGATGGAGGGCGAAGCCCCGGGCAGCGGCGGGGCCGGGGGACACTTCCCTGCGAAGCCATCAGAGGGTGACACCCCAGTTCTGGGCACTGCCCAGCCTCGGGAGTGGCCCAGGAACCCCCAGTCTGGGAGCCCCCCACCCCTGGGGACACCCAGCTCTGAGGGTCCCCACCTTTGGGTGCCCCTCCTCACCTGGGAGCGGGGGCGCGGGGGGCGGCAGAGGGGGAGGCGGGGGCGGCGGGGGGGGCGCAGCCTCCACGGGGGGCGGCACCGGGGGTCGCAGGGTCTCCTCCGAGGGCTCCGGCGGGGGAGGCGGGGGCTCGGCGCTGGGTGGGAGCGGCGGCGGCTCGGAGCCGTAGTGCCGCCGGAAAGCCTCGTCCTTCTCCTTGATCATCCTGCGCAGCGTGTGCACCTGGTGGCTCGTGTGCTCGTAGGTCTCCTGGGGACAGCCAGCGTCAGCCCGGGGGTCTCGGGGACCCTTCCCCGCTCCCTACAGCCCCCCCAGCACACCTTGACCACCTCCAGCTCCTTCTCTCGCTGCAGCAGCTGCTTCTCCAGCTCTGCCACCCGCATCATGTTCTCGTTCTCCAGGTCCAGCAGCTTCTCTGTTAGCTGGGGAGGGGGACACAGCTGTGACAGCGGCTCAGGGAACCCCCTGGTGTCACCGCTGATCTCCCTGGGACCCAGCAAGGAACGTCCCTGCATCCCCTCGTGCTCACATACGTGGGACAGGTGCTCCTCCAGCTCCTCCACCTTCTCCAGGGCCACGTTCTTGGTCTCGGCATCCTCCAGCAGCCCCCCCACGTCGAAGACGTTGTCCAGGTAGGCCTGGATCTGCACCTGCAGCTTCTCACTCTCCGTGTGCCTCGACTTCTGTGGGCACCAAGGCAGCGTCAAGGATGGGGGGCCCCCGGCACAGCTCCCCTGACCCTCGAGCCCCCCGTACCTGCAGGAACTCCTCCAGCCCCAGTTTGGTGAACTCATACTGGAGATGGACGCGGAAGTTCATGTCCTCCACCGAGTGCACCACGATGTTGATGAACTGCATGCAGGCCACCTGCAGGCAGGGCTGGCGTCACCAGGAGTTCTCCTGCCCCCCAAAAGAGCCTCCCCCTCGCCCGGGACGGGGTGTCCCACCATGAAGTCGATGCTGCTGTCCTCGTTGCGGAAATATTCCATCAGCCGCTCGAAGCGGTGCTTCTCCTTGCACACCTGAGCAGGCAGGAACAGGGTTAACCTGGCGTGGGCCCTCCAGCCACTGATCCCCCTCCTCATCTCCTGGATTTCCATTTCCCTAATCCCAGTCTGGTGCTCCCAGACCCCACATTCCTCATCTTCCCTGATCCCTCCATCCCCTGCACTCCAGACTCCTCATCCCAGCCTGGTCCTGGGAATCGTGGTGCCCCCATCGAGCCTTCTCTTGGGGTTTCCCTTATCCCAGCCTGGTCCTGGGGTCCTCAGTTCCTCCATTCCCAGGGTCCTGTTCCCCAGTCCCAGCCCGATTCTGGTGCCCCACTCCCCTCATCTGAGGCTGTTCCTGTCCCCCCCATGTCCATCCCCCATCCCAGCCTGGCCCTGTCTCCCCCCATTCCCCCCGTGCCAGCCCAGACCTGCTGTTCCCACTCCCCTCGTACCTCCTTGAAGTTGTCGAAGGCGGCGAGGATGATCTCATGGCCGCCCCTCACCAGGCAGACAGCCGCCAGCAGCTCCAGCACCAGCGCCTTCATCCTGGGCACAGCATCACCATCACCATCACCATCAGCAGCAGCAGCACCAGCAGCAGCAGCACCAGCACCACCCCCCGGCAGCCCCAGGACCCCTGTCCCACCCTGCCAGAGCCTCCCTCACCTCGGGTTCTTGTTATTGAGGCTCAGGGCGATCTCATTGACAGCGTGTGGGTGAGACATGACCAGGTTGAAGCCGTACTGTGAGGGACAAAAAAAAGTGTCAGCTGTGGTGGCAGTGGTGACAGCGGTGTCCCCACTGCGGGGTGACAGTACCTGGTAGTTCATGATGGCCCGAAGACACATGATACAGAGGTGGACGTCATCCTTCTGGCTCACCAGGCGCGAGTTCTTCAGTGCCCTGCGGCTGGGCAGTGTCCCATAGCTGCAGGGCAGGGCACGCAGTGAGCGGGGCCATCGCCCACCAGCGCTGCACCGATGGGTGGGGAACCGAGGGACAGCGTGGGGACAGCGTGGGGACAGCGTGGGGACAGCCAGGAGGGGCAAAGGCAGAGAGAAGGGCGACAGGGACAGAGTCTGCAGACACGGAGCGAAGCCATGGCGAGCACTGGGCTGGCCCCGGTACTTACCCGGCGGGCGGCGAGGTGGGCACGGAGGGGAGAGAGAGAGAGCACAGCCAGAGAGGGGCACCCCGGGCCTGGAAGCAGAGAGGGGGTGCATTACCCCGGGGCGCGGGGACAGAGCCAGAGCAGGGTGAGCGGAGGACAGGCAGGACACGGCAGCACCGGCAGCGCCAGGGCCGGCAGGGCGGGCACGGCACGCGAGGCACAACGGGGCACGGCACACGTGGCACGCGCCACGGCACAGCCACGCCGAGGGCGAGGCACAGCCCGAGCTCCAGGCACCGCGTCTGTGCCGTGCGGGTGATGTGCGTGGCACAGGACAGGGCGGTGAGTGGCACCGGGCATGACGGCACAAGCCACGGCAGGACAGGGTTTGGCTCGGCACACAGCATGGCACACCGGCACACACCGCGGCACACAGCATGGCACATAGCACGGCACACAGCATGGCACACTGCATGGCACACAGCACGGCACACAGCACGGCACACAGCACGGCACACCGGCACACACCGCAGCACACAGCATGGCACACAGCATGGCACACAGCATGGCACACTGGCACACACCACGGCACAGAACATGGCACACACCGGGGCACACAGCATGGCACACCAGCACACACCATGGCACCCAGCACGGCACACAGCATGGCACACTGCATGGCACACACCGCGGCACACAGCATGGCACACCGGCACACACCGCAGCACACAGCACGGCACACAGCATGGCACACTGCATGGCACACTGCATGGCACACACCGCGGCACACAGCATGGCACACCGGCACACACCGCAGCACACAGCACGGCACACAGCATGGCACACACCGCGGCACACAGCATGGCACAGAGCATGGCACACCAGCACACACCGTGGTACCCAGCATGGCACACAGCATGGCACACAGCATGGCACACAGCATGGCACACAGCACAGCACACACCGCGGCACACAGCACGGCACACAGCATGGCACACTGCATGGCACACAGCACGGCACACACCGTGGCACACACCGCGGCACACACCGCGGCACACACCGTGGCACACACCGTGGCACACACCGCGGCACACACCACGGCACACAGCACGGCACACACCGTGGCACACACCGCGGCACACACCGCGGCACACAGCACGGCACACACCGTGGCACACACCGTGGCACACAGCATGGCACACAGCACGGCACACAGCGCAGCGGGCAGCAAGCGGCAGCGCCGTGGGCAGCCAGAGCCCTGAAGCAGGACGTACCCCCATGGCAGGACATCCCCCCACGGTGGGACATCCCCCCGGGCACGTACCGTAGGGCGGTCTGGCGGGCAGAGCGGGCCAGGCTGCTGGTGAAGGGGGCGGGCAGGGCGCTGGGGTGCTGCAGATCCTCGATGGACCTGCTCCAGGCACGCAGCTTCTCCAGGGCGCTGTCCTCGCCGCCTTCCAGGCCCTCAAAATCCAACCTGACGGGGGGACACGCGTGGGGCGGGGGGCACGCTGCTTTGGCAGGGGCACGCTGCTTTGGCGAGGGGCACACTGCTTTGGCAGGGGCACGCTGCTGCTTTGGCAGGGGCACACGGCTGCTTTGGCAGGGGGCACACGGCTGCTTTGGCAGGGGCACGCTGCTTTGGCAGGGGCACACTGCTGCTTTGGCAAGGGGCACATGGCTCTGGCAGGGGCACACAGCTGCTTTGGCAAGGGGCACATGGCTCTGGCAGGGGCACACGGTTCCAGCACAGATGCAAGCACTGAGGCAGGTTGGCTGCAGGGTGGGAAGAGGCAGGAGGGCAGCTCTGGAATGCCCAGAGCAGGCAGGGAGGGTCGGAAAATCCCGCGTCCCTCAGAACCCCGGTGCAGACAGGTCCCCGCCTTAGGGGTGATAAGGGACCGAGCAGTATCAGGCGTTGGCAGCAGGGAGCTGCCACAGCCACCAGGGACCTCCACACTCCCCGAGGACCCCCCCGAGTTCCCCCTCACCCCAGGGACCCCCCGAGCCCACTCACATGACGGCCCACTGGGCGAAGGACAGGTAGTTCACCAGCACGTCCAGCCCCTTGTTCTCATCGTTGAGGAACTCCCGCACCCACCTGCGGCACCAGGTACCCATCAGAGCCTGCAGGACTCGGGGATCCCCCCGGCACAACCCCCTCCACCCCGGAGACCCCAGCACAGGGACGGGGAGGGGACAGAGGGGACAACCCCAGGCTGCAGTGGTGGTTGCAGCCCCTCCACTATCACTGGTGCCAGCGCCAGCGCGGGGTTATCTGAGGAGTGCAGGGCAGGGAGGGCTTGGTGCAGGCGGGAAACGGAGGTGGGTGCTGCATCTCCACCCATGGAACCACGCAGGGAAAGGAGAGGATTCACGATGCCCCGACCCTTGGGAGGGTTTTGGGGTGCACTTTTGAGGTGCTGCGCCCAAGGGCAAGGAGGGGGACAAGTGGGGTGTGGGTGCACTGAGTGGGGGATTCCCCCAGGAGCACTGGGGGTCCCCAGACCAGCCCACAGCCCTTGCGTCAGGGAGCCACGGGGGCCGCGGCCGCCCCTTTCCTGCCGCCGCCAGCCCCTCGCCTCAGCCCGTTTCCTGTCTCCGGCTGCTGCTATTTTGAGTCCGTGGGCAGGGACGAGCGGGGCCGGCGGCGGGGAACAGCCGGCACGTGCACGAGCCGCACCGGGTACAACCGAGCCGGCCCGGGCACAGCCGTGCCATCCCGGGCACAGCCGTGCCACCGGGGACCCGCCGCTGATGTCCCCAACAGCCCCGGGCCGGCCCCGTCCCGCCCGACCCCCGCGCAGCTCCGGGGCATCCCGGGGTGTCACCGGCTCGGGGATGGTGCCGACAGAGCCCTCCGGTCGGTCGGGAGGAGCCGGCCAGGATCTGGCCGCGCTGCCTCGTTCAGGGCGTCATCGCCGGCCCATCCGCCCCGGCATCCGCCCCCGGGAGCTGCCCGCGGGCCGGGGCAGGAACCGGCCCAGTTCCTGCAGCGCCTCCGGCTTCCCCTGCAGCTGTGCGGGGCTGGTGACAGGAGCCCGAGGTCTCCCTGGGATCCCACACCCCATCCGGAACCCCGCAGCCCCAGCCTGGGCTCCACAACCCCTCCCCGAGAGCCCAGGACCCCTCCCCAGGACCCCAGACTCACCCGATGTGGTTCGTCCTCAGGCTGATCTCCAGCTCACGCAGCACCTTGGTCGACTCCTGCACTCTCCTCCTGAACTTCTGGGAGCAGAGCAAGGCTGAGCCGAGCTCCCCCAGACTCCCCAAACCCCCTAAGGCTCTCCCAAACCCCCCAAGGCTCCCCCAAACCCCCCCAAGGCTCCCCCAAACCCCCCAGCCCCTCACCTTCCGTGTGACACCCGGCTCCAGGAAGCTGCGCAGCTTCTGGATGTAGGCGTGGGGTGGGCTCTTCACCTGGAACCGCTCCTGGCGGGGACAGGAGGGTGTTGGTGACACCGAGACAGCAGCACTGTCCCCTCCCCAGAGCCCCCATGGGCCACGCAGCCCCCACCTGGTCACAGATGAGGTCCCACTTCTTCTCGTTGTCGTACTGGCGCAGGAGCCGGGCTTTGTCTGGGGGCAGGTTCATGGAGCTCTAGGGACAGAGTGCGGGGTGTCACCCTGTGGGACGTGGGGACAGTGCCCCCCCAAGGGGCACCCAGACCCATGGCACAGCCTGGGTCCCCCCAAAAAGCACCCACAGCACAGCCAGGGTCCCTTCTAAGGGCACCCTGCCCCCTGACATAGCCAGAGTCCTGGCATGAGGATGCACCAGCAGGCACAGATGTGGCACGGGGATGGCAGTGCCACTGCAGCCACAACGCCAGCCACAAGCAGCACCAAATCTCGCCATCCCTGACGCATCCTTCCTGTCTGCACCCGCTTCCGAGTGACAAACCGCAGCCTCCGCTCCCGGCCATGGCACAAGGCCAGGCACCGGTGCCAGCTCCCCAGGACACTGGACATGAGGCCTGGCACCGGTGCCAGCTCCCCAGGACACCCGACATGAGGCCTGGCATCGGTGCCAGCTCCCCAGGACACTGGACATGAGGCCTGGCACTGGTGGCTCCTCACTGGGACACTGGGCACAGGTGCCAGCACAGGTGTTGGCTCACTTGGACACCAGGGACAAGGCCAGGCTCTGGTGCTGGCCCATGGGGGGACCCCAGGATCCTCAGTGCGGGATGTGGCACAGGACAAATGGGGTGCCACTGTGGGCACCAGGGATGCCAGAGGGCCGTGGGGACTGCCCTGGTGGGCAATGCCACCCCCAGGGACAGATGCCAACCCAGGTGGGTGACGTCACCCTGGTGGGAGATGCCATTGCTCTGGGTGATGCCACCCTGGTGGGAGATGCCACCCTGGTGGGAGATGCCACCACAGTGACGCAGCTCCGGGCAGCTCCATTATCAGGAGCCATCCCCACGGCTGCTCCACCCACCCCATGCCAGCTAAACTCAGCCCTCCCCTGCTCATCCCGATCCCACAGAGCCGCAGGAAACCGGGACAGAGCCTGGCCCAGGCCAAGCACCCCTGGGCACCCGAGGGCCACTCAGACTCCCACGAGACTGACACCAGCACGGAGCAGCCAAAACTGCCCCCAAAGGGGCACCCAGAGGGCTGCGGTGGTTCCCCCGTGGCCACCGGGAACATCCCGGGCCTCCCTGGGAACAGAGGCGGAAAGGACGCGCAGAGACCCCGGGTGGGGCCGAGGGGCACTCGCGGGGGGCTTTGAAGCGCAGCCGCCCGTCCCCGTTCCCGCCGCTTCGTTTCCTGCCTTTGTGGTGGGAGCGCGGCCGCTCCCGGCCGGGCACTTCCTCCGCCGTCCGCCCCACCGGGAGCCCCCACGGCTATCCCGGGGCTGAATCCCACCGGGAAACCGCGGTACCGGGGCTGGAGGCCGCCCCGGGGCTGGGGGGCTCCGGGGCGGATCCTCGCCCCCGGGGCCGCCGGAGCTTTATCACATGATGGAATATTTTCCACCCCCGGCAGCAGCCGGGACGGCACCGGGCGCTGCCGACGGCCCCGGGGACATTTCGGGGGGAGGCTGCTGCCACCACCCGGCAAACTGAGCCCCCCCCGGCACCGGTGTCGCCCGACAAGTCGTGTCCCCCCCGCCAGAGGCCCCGCGGGGACCGGCGGCCGCATCCGCCCCGCGTGGGATGCGGGACGGGCAGCGCCGCCGCGGGCGGGAGCCGCTCGTCACCGGCGGGACGCGCCCCCGCCGGGGGTGCCGCTGCCCCGCGTTGCCCCCGATTTCGTCTCTCAGAGCCCCGTGGGACCACACTCGGCATTTCCTGCCCGGCTGCGGCTTCCGCTGGCGGTGGCTCCCACCGGGATGGCGGGGCCGGTTGCCGGGGGGCACCGGTGTCACCCAGCCGTGCTGTCCCCGCCGTGTTCCCCCTCAAAACAAAGCCGGCGCCGAGGGGGGAACGGCTCGTGGGCGACCCAAGCGCCGGTGGGACGGCCGCGGTGTTGGTGGTCCCGGTGGCACCGGGGGCACTGCCGAGCCACGTCCCGGGGCCGCGGTGGCACCGCCGTGGCCACCGCCCCGGCTGTGACAGCGGACCGGAGATCGCGCAGGGCACCCGCGCCCACCGGGGACCACTGCATCCACCGGGAAACCGGGAACCCTCCCAGGCAGCGGGGAATCCCAGCCCGGCGGTCCCGCGCACCCACGGAGAAACCCAATTCCAGTCCCCGCCGCCCCGACGGGACTTTCCCGGTTTACAAAGTCCCCGGGCCTCAGGGGCCCCCGCGGTGGCACCGGGAGCGGCGTCACCCCCGGGGCTGTCCCGGGTGGGGTGCGCCCCGCGGCCCCGCGGCCACTGCCCATCCCCGCGGGCACCGGCGCTCCCCGCCCGCCCATGGTGGCTCCGGGCGGCGGTGCCGTCCCGGTGGTGCCCGATGCCCGCCAACTGGTCCGGGAGAGCGCATCGGGAGGAGTCCCGGGAAGGGATGAACCGGGGCGCGCGCGGCGGGAGCACCGGCGTAGCGAACCGGCGAAGCCCACCGAGGGGGCACACCGGGAACGGAGGGTGAGCCCCGGGAACTGGGGAGCGCGGCCTCTCACCAGCACCAGGGCGAAACGCTCCTCCAGCTCGCAGGGCTCCGGCATCGGCATCTTGCCCGGGGCGAACAGCCCGGCTCCCCCCGGGACCGACGGCGTTCCCGGGCCCCGGGGCAGCGCCTCCCCGTCCGCGCTCTCCACGTTCCCCATCCCCGGCCCAGGCACCGGGGGGCGGTGGGGGAGGTTCAGCCCGTCGTGTCCGGCGCTGCCGCCGCCTCCCGGTCCCGCCCCGCCCGCCCCGCCCGGTCCCGCCCCGGCGCTGCACGGCGGCGGCGGCGCCGCCAGGGGGCGCCCTTCAGGGCAGCGGCGCCACCGGAGGGCGCCCTAAGGCCGGAGGCCAGCGAGGCGCTCTGATTGGCCGGGCCGCGCCCACGCTGACTAATCAGCGCCGCGCTCGCGCGCGGGGGCGGGCGCTGCTGGTCCAACGGCGGCGCTCGGGCGCGGCCCGGGCCGTGACGGACGCTGTGACGAGCCCCGCCTCTGGCGCTGACGACAGCCAATGGAACGAGGTGGGAGGCGGGACTACGCGGGGTTTCAGCCAATGAGCGCCGGGGGCGTGGCGCAGAGCTCGCGGCCTGGCACGGACGGCGGACGCGGCGCAGGTGCGGGCGGGGGGCGCGGGCGGGGCGGGCCCGGAGCGGCCCCGGGGCGGCCCCGGGGGTCCCCGGGCGGCTGCGGACCCCGGGCGATCCCCACGGCACCCCCCAGAGCTCGCCCCGAGCGGCCCGGGGGGTCCCGCCCCCAGCAGGCCCCGTGCCCGGTGCGGGGGGGGGGGGGGATCGCACGGGTTCGGCCCCGGGGGTCTCCGCCCGGTTCTAACGGGAGGATGGGGCGGGATCAGGGGGGATCGGGGCGGTGGCGGGCGGGGGGAGCGCCGGGGCAGCGCCGTTGGGGGTGCAGGAAGCAGCGGGTAAAGGTCGCTCGGAGCTGGCCAGGGGCGGCAGCGGCGAAAGCGAAAGCGGCGCTGGGGGCGGGGAGGGCCCCGGGCCCGGGTCCTGCCGCCGGCCCGGGCCCCGCGCTCCGCCGGTCCCGCTGTACCGACCCGGCTGTCACTGGGGCCGGAGGGGTGGCACCCCCGTGGGGGCTGTCAGACCTCTGTCACACACCCCCGCGGCCGCCACACCCCGCCGGGGACTGTCCCCATGGCCGCCCCTCCTCCTTTGCTTTGCCCTCTGACCTCTGGTGGCACCAGCCCAGGGGTGGCAGCGGTCCAGTGTCACCCGTGTCGCTGTCCCAGGGCTGGGCTGTAACCTGTGCCCCCCTGGTGTGGCAGGAGCGGGTTCCTCTCCTGGAGCCTCCCCTCCGCCAGGGGGGCTGTTTGAAGCCCCCATCCTGTCCCCATCGGGCCCTGCTCGGTCCCCTCTGTCCCTTGGGGACACCTGGCTCGTGCCACCGGCCGGGCAGGTCGGGCTCCGGCAGGTGCCAGAGGGGACAGAGCCGGCCGAGCCGGCTGGACGAGGAGGAGGAGGAGGAAGAGGAGGAGGAGGCCCTGCCGGGAGCCTCCCGCTGCCAGAGCCACCTCTGGGGACGTCATTACGGGCACTAATAGTCACCTGGCACAAAGACATTTCCAGCTGCCAGCAGCGCTCCCGCGGCACCGGGCGCTCCTCAGGGGCTCCCCTGGCCTCACCACAGCCCCACTGCTGCATCCCCGAGCGCTTCCCCGGCCTTGCAACAGCCCTGCAACACCCCGGGCCCCCCCAAGCCTTGCAACAGCCGGCGGTGCTTGCACCAGCTGGACAAAAAAGGCTCCGGAACCCCGGCGGCTCCTGCCGCTCACTCCGCAGCTCCTGGGCACCCACTCGGCTCCTGGGGGAGGTTTGGGAGCTTTGGGTGGGCTCAGGATCCGTCCTGACCGCTCTTCCCCTGGCAGTTTGCAGCCCTGTGGAGCGGCCGTGGGCCCATCCCAGCCCGGCACCATGAACGTCTTCGACCGCAGCATCAACTTCGACGCCCTCTTCAAGTTCTCCCACATGTGAGTGACACACGGGCAGGGCAGGGGGCTCGGGGGGCAGTGCCAGCCCTGCCTGCCCCCCTCACCACCCCCTCCCTCCTCCCCCACAGCTCGGCCTCCACCCAGGAGCACCTGAAGAGGGTCTATGGCAGCTTTGCCATCTGCATGTTCGTGGCAGCTGCGGGCGCCTACATCAATGTGGTGACCCACCTGCTCCAGGTGAGGGGCTGCAGGTGGCACCCCCAGCCCTGCAGCACCCGGGCAGTGCCCAGGCGAGGCAATGCCCAGCCCTCATGTGTCTTTCCCTCTCCCAGTTTGGGCTCCTGACTGGCCTGGGCTCACTGGGGCTGATGCTTTGGCTCACGGCCACCCCACACAGCCGTGAGACCGAGCACAAGCGGCTGGGGATGCTGGTTGGCTTCGCCTTCCTCACAGGTAGGTGGGCACTGGGAATATCCCCCACATCCCTTGGGACCCCAAATCCTGCAGAGGGGCCGGGTGAAGCCCCCCAGAGTGGCTCTGGTGACACCCAGTTCTGTCCTTCCAGGCATCAATCTGGGACCTCTCCTGCAAATGTGCATTGCCATCAACCCCAGGTAGGAGACACCCCCACAGAGGGTCCTGTGGGGACCTCCAGCTGCCACACAGATCCTGTCCCCCCCTGATTGCCCCCCTCAGCTGGCCCCAAAACCCTCTGACCCCTTCTCTGTGCCCCCCAGCATCATCCCCACCGCCTTCCTGGGCACTGCCACCATCTTCGCCTGCTTCTCCCTGAGCGCCCTGTACGCCCGGCGCCGCAGCTACCTCTACCTGGGAGGTGAGAGGGGCTTTGGGGGGGACTCCTGAGGGGCTGGGGGCTCCCTCTGGGTGCTGGGGGCTCCCCAGACCTGCCCCTGACTCCCTGCCCTCACCCCACAGGTTTCCTTCTCTCCGGCTGCTCCCTGATGTTTCTCTCCTCCCTGATCAACGCCTTCGTGAGATCCACCTGGCTCTTCACGGTGAGTGCCCTGCTGCCTGCTGAGGACGGACAGACAGACAGACAGACAGGTGACACGGGCAGGGGACTGTCCCCACCTGACGCCCCTCTCTCCCCCGCAGGCCAACCTGTACGTGGCGCTGATGATCATGTGCGCCTTCGTGCTCTTCGACACGCAGCTCATCATCGAGAAGGCGGAGAGCGGGGACAAGGATTACATCTGGTGGGTGCTGGGGACACGGCGGGGGGTGACACGGGGGGCAGGGTGGCCCCTCTGAGCATCCCTCCCTCCCTTTCTCCCCCAGGCACTGCGTTGATCTCTTCCTGGACTTTGTCAACATTTTCCGGGAGCTCCTGATGATCCTGGGCATGTCCGAGGTGGGTGAGGAGGGCAGAGCAGGGGGGCAGAGCTGCCCCATGGTGTGGGGGGGACACAGGGACAGAGCTCAGGGTGACCGTGGCCACTTTTCCTCTTGCAGAACAAGAAGAAGGAGAAGAAGTGAAGCAGCTCTGGGCCGAGGCGGAGCCACCCCTGTGTCCCCATGTCCTCTCCTGTCCCTCTGTCATTAAAGGGGCTGCGCTTTGCTGCCGAGGAAGCAGCCAGAAGCTTTCGCACCTCGTGGATTTTTCTCTTGTTCAGCTTTTTTTTTTTCTTTTTTTTTTTTTTTTGATTAAAAACCAGCCAATTCGTGGATCCCGCTGGAATTTGGCTCCCCCTGGTTACCCCCGGCCCGTGGCCCTCAGAGTGGTCACCCACGTGTCGTCTCTCCTTGGAGGTTTGTCCCCAGCCCCACCCGGGGTGTCACCCTTCCCCGGGAGGCTGTGAGGCCCCAAACCCAACCCCCGGGGGGGTTGTTGGTGGGACCCCCCCTGAGCCAAACTCTTTGGTGGAGCCTCCCCTTGAGCACCAGTGCCAAGAACCGAAGGTGTGCTGGGAGGGGGCCGTGGGGACACGGCGTTCCCAGCGCTCCCAGCCCCGCCATCTCCGCTCTTTGTACACCGGGATGATTCAATAAATCGCTCAGACTCCCAACTCTTCGTGCCCCTCTTTCCATCCCCCGTGTCCGTCTGTCTGTCCGTCCCACCCTCCCCAGGGCGCAGCAGGGGACACAGCGGCTGCACCATCACGTCTATAAATAACCCAGGCTGGGGGGGCGGCTTTATTGAGTTAAAAACCCATCGGCGGGGGCTGTACAGGGCCATAGCACCATCGGAGAGAGCCGGGAGAGGGAGCGGCGGGACGCCCCCGAGCCGGGCAGCACCCTCAGAGCGGGAGCGGGGAGCAGCGGGGACGGGGGGGTGGAAGACGCGGGAGCAGCGCCGGGGCCGCTCAGCCCTGGCTGCCGCAGGAGGAGAGGCTGTCGTAGAGAGAATCGCTGAGGGACTCGGAGTGTTCCAGCCCGGCGGGGCCGTGCCCGCCGTCCCGGGAGCGCGCCTCCGTGCTGCCCTCGTCCCCCACGTCCGAGGCGCTGGGGGTGCGGCTGCTGCTAGCGCTCAGCGCGGGGGGCAGGGGCGGGGGCGCCTCCGGGGATGCCCCCCGGTGCCCCGCCGGGCTGCACACGGGGGCCTGGGGAGGGACAGCGTGGGCAGGGGGCGATGCCTGTGCTAATGAACCCACAGCCATCGCTCTGTGCCCCCCCACCAAAATGTTAGGGGGTCTATTTAAATCCCCCCCCACCGCGGGGGACATGTGGGAAGTGATCACAGAACTCCCCCCACATCCTCTCCCCGTGGCTTCTCCATCCCCACAGCACGGGCAGGAGGGTCTGGGGTCCCCCTGCCAGAGTTTTGGGGTCCTGCTCCAGAGTTTCAGTGTCCTTACTCTGGAATTTTGAGGACCCCACCAAGGTTTTGGGGTCCTGTAACCTGCCCCCTATATTTTGGGGGTCCTATAACCGGCCCTTACCTGCACAGCCTGATGCAGCCCCTCCAGCCCCTCGGGGGGGCACACGAAGGGGTCAGCAGCACCGCAGGCTTTGGCGTTGGGGAAGGTCCAGTTCTTGCTCTGCTGGACGCGCCGCGGCTTCCTGGAGTCATCCCCGGTGTCTGTGGCAACAACGGGGGGCAGCGCTGACCTGCAGGGCCCCCACGGTCCCCCAGCTCCCCACCGAGCCCCCCTTGCACCCTAACGAGGGTGGGAGCACACCCGGCACGGAGGGGGGGACACCCACCTTGGGGTGCAGCGCGGTGGCCGTGCGAGCTGGGGGGCGCCGGGAGGCGGCAGCCCGGAGCTCCCCGGTGTTTCCCGGGCACCAGCAGCTCCTCGGCGCTGGGCACCTCCCGCTCCAGCGTCCGGGCCTTGCGCGGCACTTTGGTGACAGCGGCCGGCGCGGCCCCGGGCAGCGGCTCGGGGCGGCCCCGCGGTTTGGGGGTGCTCTTGGCGGGGACCCCGCCGTAGTCGGGGGGTGGGAAGGTGCCGATGCCGCTGTCCAGCGTCCGCGTCAGAGACCCGCAGGCTGCGGCACAAGGGAGGGGTCAGCGCCGGGGAGTTCGCTGTGGTGCCCCCTCTGTGCCCCAACCTCCCCATCGCCCCCTCACCAGCGAAATGCTGCGACGTCCCCGACTCGGACAAGCTCTCGTCGGACGGCAGCTCGTCCCGGAGCCCCACGTCGGGCACCTGCGGGGATGCAGAGGCTGGATGGCTGCGGGGTCCCCCCGGAGCCGAGGCCTGGGGGGCTGCAGGGGGGTCCTCACCTTGTCCGAGGGCTCCCGCAGGTGCCCCACGATGCCGTTGCGGGGCGGGCGGCAGAGCCGGGGTTCTTTGGCGTCGGGGGGGACCCTCCGGAGGTCACAAAGCTCCCGCTTGTGCTCCAGGCGGGTCTCGTAGGGGACGTCCTTCCCGTCCACCCTGGGGGGAGGCAACGATCAGGGGGGGGTCACCCCACCCTCACCCCTACCCCGAGGGGACCCAGGTGGGAGCTGACCTGTCCAGCAGCTGCTGCATGAAGGTCTCGGCCGTCACCTCCTGGTACATGACGGGGAGGGGGCCGGGGCCTCTCGGGGGCCCTCGGGGCCGCCCCTTCTCCAGCGCCAGTCCCTGCAGGAACGCGTGCTCCTCCCGCAGCGCCTTCCGCAGATCCTCCGCCTTCTCCATCAGCTTCGAGATGTTGAGGCTCTCAGCTTCCAGCTTGCGGGCAGCCAATTTCACCTCTCGGCGGAGGGGAGCGGGGGTCCCGGCCCACTCTCGCCCGCGCCCGCCGTCCCCCGCGCCGGCTCAGCGCCGGCAATTTGCTGCGCCTCAGCCCGAACCAGCTCGCCAGCCCGGCCGCCTTGCCCTTGGCCTCAGCGCCCGGCGCCCGCTCCTGCCCCTGCAGCCGCAGCACGTTCTCCTCGATGCCCTTCATCACCTTCTCCTCGATGGCCGAGTGCCCCGCCGGGCTCGGTGCCGGCCCCGCGGGCTCGGGCTCTGCCGGGGTTTTGCCCCCGCCGGCCTTGGCGCCCGCGGGCTCCTCGCCCCGCGGTGCCCCGGCTTTGCCCGCCTTGGTGGGCAGCTTGGTGGGGCTGCCGTGAGGGCTGCGGGAGGCCTTGGCGGGGGGCGTGGGGGGGGTCCGTGAGGGGGTCCGGCCGGCGCCGGGGCGCCCCTTGGCCCCTGCCTTGCCGGGGTCGCCCATGGAGCCGGAGGAGTAGCAGCGGGCCAGGGGCTCCGCGCCGTGCGCTGGCTCGGGGTGCTTCAGGCTGCCCCCCAAACCCCCCCGGGGCGGGGGGCGTAGCTCGGCCCCGTGGCCCCGCTCGGGCCGCCCCGGGCCGGGCTGTTCCCGGCCCTCAGCCCCCCGCAGCTTGCCCAGGGCGGCCAGGCGCTCCTTGAAGGGCAGGTAGCCCGGCTCGGGGGGCTTCTTGCCAGGGCGGCGGCAGGGGGCCGAGCCCCCCGTGCCACGGCGAGAGCTGGGGGGGGAGGCGGCCGCCCGCTCCCCACCGGCCGCGGGTCCCGGTGGCCCAGGGGGCTGCTCGACCGCCTCGAAGGTGCGGGGGAAGGCGGGGGGCTCGGCGGAGCCGGGCTCGGGGGCGGCATCAGGGGACGGGCGGCGGCTGAGCGCCGGTGAGGCCTCGGGGTGGGCGCCGCGGCAGGGGATCTTGGAGGGGTGGGCGAGCTGGGGGCTGAGGCGCAGCCCCCCGGGAGGGGGTGGCGGCAGTTTGAGCACCTTGGTGGGGGAGGGCAGGGCGTTGGGGACCCCCCCGGGTGAGAGCGGGGTGAAGCCCCCCTCCGGGCTCTCCTCGCCCGGCGTGTAGAGTCCCAGGAAGGCGGGGTGCTCCCCCCGCCGCTGCCGCGGGGGTCCCCCCGGGGCTTCGCCGTTGCGCCGGCAGCAGCCCCCGCCCTCACCTCGCAGCAGCCGCTCGGCCAGGGCGCTGAGCAGAGCCCCCCGGGGCGGCCCCCCTTCCTCTGGCGAGGAGCAGGGGCTGCCCTCGGGGCCCCGCCAGCCCCCCGCAGCCCCCGGCCCCCGCAGCGGGCACGGGGGCCAAGCCAGGGCTGCGCAGGGCTCGGGGGAGCCGGGGGAGGCCGGAGGGGGCCCCAAGAGCGGGTCTGTCTCCTCCAGCTTGCGCAGCACCTCCAGGATTTGGGCTTTCTTTTTGAAGAAGGGGGACAGGGCATCCAGGGGTGGGGCGCCAGGGCTGAGCCCGGGGCTGGCCGATGGCACTGGCGGCAGCACCTGTGGGGACCGGACACCATCACCCTGTGAGGACCTGGCACTGAGCCCCCTGGTACCAGAGAGGGACACTCTGGAAACACAGAGAAGGACATAACAGGCTTTGGGGTGGGGACACAATGGGGACAGGGACATCTGGGGCAATGGGGTTTGGAGGTAGACACATCACAGATGGAGGGGCTTGGGAAGGTGGACACCATGGACCTGGAGAGGTGACACCACAGGGACCACAGGGACAGGGATCCTGTTGAAAGTATGATGCCACAGGCACATGGATGGGGACACCACAGATCCAGGGAGGGGGACAGGATAGGACACTGTGGGCTTGGGAAGCCACATGTCACAGGTGACACCACATACTGGGAAAAGACCATGGGGAAGGGGGTCACAGCCCAGAGAGGGGGACACCAGGACAGGAAGGGGTTGGGGACACTGTACCCACCTCGGGCAGGGACAGACAGAGGCTGGGGAGCAGCGGGGGCTCAGCAGAGCCTGGCTGGGGGGTGACTGGGACTTCTAGGGGCACTGGCACCGCGGGCAGTGGCAGCTGGAGAGGAGAGAGATGCTGGGTTAAGCTCTGGGGGGGGGGCTCTGCCCCATGCCCGCCCCCCAGCCCCGATGCAGCCCCAGGCACACCTTGGGGAGGGACCCAGTGGAGAGCTGCAGCTTCTGCTGGAACAGGTCGCTCAGCACCTGGTTCTGCCGCTCCAGCTCGTAGACACGTTTCTTCAGCTTGATGCACTCCTCACGCAGGTCCTGGCAGGGGTGTGGGGGGTCAGCCAGGACCCCTGGAGCCCCTCAGCATCCTCCCAGCCCCCTGGCACCCCCCTGCCCCCCTGACACCCACCTTCTGGTTGAGCAGCGCCTGCACCACGTGGTTGGCAACCTGGGGAGGAGAGGGGAGGTCTGGGGTGGGGCACGGGGCACACACAACCTCACGCCCCAGCACACACGTGTACACGCGTGTACCACGTGTGTGGGAGCTCTCCAGTACCTCGTCCAGGCAGCGTTCATAGGTCTCCCGCTGGCTCTCATTGGCCTGGGCCAGGGCTGAGTTTTCTGCCTAGAACAGAGCAGGGACAGCTCAGGGGACATCCCCGTGGCACCAAGCAGACCCTCTGTCTCCTGGTGGGACACACGGCAGGAGCAGAGGCACACGAGGGCCATGGAAAGCTGGAAAGCGTAACCCATGACCACGGTGGGCTCCATGGCACTGGCCACGGCTGGCTCTTGGCACCAGCCACAGCTGCCCGGTGGTGCCGTGTCCTGGTGGTCCCTGCGTACCTCCAGCTCCCGCAGGCGCTGCAGCAGCTCATGGCTGGTGCCCGTCTCACCCAGCACCGCTGGGCTCCCGGCTCCAGGCGCCTCGGCCACGCTCTCCGACATCCCTGCTGCAGGGGACACGCATCACCGCGGGGTCCCTGCCGGCCCCTGGCCGTGCCACCCGGCCTGAGGCACCCGCAGGCCCTGCACAGCCCGGCCCTCTCTTACCTGGCTTCTGATGTCCCCAGCCCCGTCCCTGTGCGGTGTCACCTGCCAGGGAGAACCGGGCTGAGGAGGGGGATGGAGCCTCGAAAGCCCCCGAGGGCCGAGTGCTGACCCCACCGGCAGCAGGAGCCGCAGGGACCCCTCCTGCTGCCCCCCTCCTTCCCGCGGTACGGGGGAAGCTGCAGGATCGGCCCAGGGATGCACAGCACGCCCGGGACCGGGACCGGGACCAGCCCTGGGGCACCGGGATGTGCAGCACCGCTGGGACCGGCACCGGCATCAGCCCCGGGGCACCGGTGTGCCCCAAGGACCGGGACCGCCACCGGCACGGGGTCACGAGGATGCGCAGGACCACTGGGACCGGAATCGGCACCAGCCCCGGGGCACCGGGACGTGCAGCAGCGCCGGGGTACCGGGATATGCAGCACCCTCGTGGCTGACAGCGGCCCCGGGGCACCGAGATGCGCAGCCCCGGTGCACAGGATCCCCGGCGTCCACACGGGCCCCCCCAGCGCCGCACACCCCCCGCTCCACCCCGGGCTCCCCCCGCCGCCGGTGCCGCCGCGTCCCTGCGCTGAGCCCTGGCCCCGGCCCGTACTCACGCCCGGGGCTCCCGGCGGCTCCGCCAGGCTCGGTTCAGAGCGGCCCCGGGGCCGGTCCCGGCGACGGCGGCGTTTCCATCCCGGCCCGGCCCGGCCGCGCTATTGTTGGGAGGCGGCGGCGGCGGCTCCGCCTTCCCGCCGCGGCCGGGGAGGAGCCGGGATGGAGCCACCGCCTCCCCCGGTGCGCGGCTCCGCCAGCGCCAGCCCCGGCTCCGCTGGGGCCCCCGGGAGCGGCGGCACCGGCACATCGGGAATCATCCCGGGAGAGGAAGCACCGGGAATCCCCCCCCCGGCACCGGGCGGGACCCCCGGAGGGACAGGGCAGAGCACAGAGGGGTCCCCACAGGGCATCCCGCACCCTGTGGGTTCATTTCCCGGAGCCCCGGGACCCCTCGGGGAGCCCCCCGGGGCTGCAGTCGAGCCGGGACCCCCCGGCCGCGGCCTCCGCCCCCCGCCCCTCGAGGGTGAGGTTTGGAGTTTTGGGGTTCACACGGGGCCACGCGTCCCCGGTTCACCCGGACCCCGGCGGGGATGGGGGGGCTCGGCAGGACGGGCGAGACCGGAGGGGATGAGAGGAGGGTCTGGGGGCGATGCGGGGAGCAAGAAGAGGGTCTGGGGGTGATGGAGGGACAAGGGGAAGGGCTGGGGGCCACGGGCAGACCTCGCACGTGCTATCCCCGTCCCCTGCAGCCCGTGGGGTGAACCCACGCGGGTCCCTGTGGTCCCCATTGTCCCCGAGGTGCCCGCGGGCCCCTCGCCTGCCCCCCGCGCAGGAAGCGGCCCCGGGGCCGGCGGCTCCGGCTGCGTCACGGGGGGAAGTGAGGCTCTGTCTGGAGGGGAAGAGGAGCCCGCGGCCCCCCCAAGCCCCCGGCGGGGACAGCCGGGGGGGCCCCGACAGATGGACAGCGCGGCCATCCCCTCCCCCAGCGTGGGGCCCCGCGGGGGCAGCGCGAGGGTCCCTGTGGGGAGGGGGACACCCACCCAGAGCCCGTGTCCCCTCCCCAGTACCCCCCAGTCGCTCGGTGCCTGCTGCCCTGGGCACTGTGGGGACACGGCGTGGGGACACGGCGTGGGGACACGGCGTGGGGACACGGCGTGGGGACACGGCGTGGGGACACGGCACGTGCCCAAACCGCAGCCCAGGACGTGCCAGCGTGGCTGTGACAGGCTGGCCCTGGCCTGCCCCACACCAGGGTCCCCATGCCGAGCCCAGGGACAGGGGATGACAGCCCCGAGTGTCCCCAGCCCTGCTGAGCTGTTCTGGGGACAGCCAGGACACACTGGGGACAGTCCAGGGACAGCCAGGATGCACCAGGGACACCAAGGACACCCTGGGGACAGCCGGGAGACACCGGGGACAAGTGGGATGTGCTAGAGAAACAGCCTCGGGGTGCAGGGACACATCGAGGACAGCTGGGACTCGCAGGGACACGCAGGGACAGCCAGGGATGCGGTGGGGACACTGGGGACAGTCAGGATGTGGTGGGGACAACAGAGACACACGCAGGGGACAGCTGGGGTGTACTGGAGACACTGGGGACTGGCGGGTGGGATGAAAGGCAGTGGGGGACACCCCAGGGACACCTGGGAGGCAGTGGGGACACTGAGGACACCGCAGGGACAGTCAGGATGCAGTGGGAACACACCAGGAGCAGTCAGGATGCAGAGGGGACATCAGGAATACCCCAGGGACAGTCAGGATGCACTGGGGACAGCCAGGGTGCAATGGGGACACCGGGGACACCTCAGGGACAGCCGGGGTGCGAGGGGACACTGGGGACACACCAGGGATACTCAGGATGCACTGGTGACACTGGGGACAGCCAGAAGACACTGGGGACACCCCAGGGACAGCCAGGATGCAGTGGGGACACCTCAGAGACTGCCGGGATGCTCTGGGGACAGCGGGGACACCCCAGGACGCACCGGGGACAGCGGGGAGAGCCGAGGACACAACGGGGGGCACCGGGGACATGCGGAATACCCCCGACCGGCCCACCCCCGCCGTTCCCCGGGGCTCAACCCCCACCCTCCCACGGCACGATCCGGTGCCCGGAGGCCACGGATGCCCCCCCGCCTCCGGTGCCCCCGAGGAGCGCCCCGACCCCCCGGTCCCCCCGCCGCGGAGCGACCGGACTCACCGGGGGCTACGGCGGGGCCGGGACGGCATGGCCGGGGCTGGGACCGGGACCGGGGCGGGACCGGCGGCGGCGGTGACGTCATGGCTCCACCGGGCCGGCCCCGCCCTGCGCCCCCGCCGCCGCCAATCCGCGCCCCGGGCGCCCCCCCCGAATCCCCCCTTCCCGTGATCCCCGGAGCCGCCCGAGACCGGGCCGGTCCCCCCGCCCCTCTTTGCTCCCGGCGGGAATCGGTACCGAGCCCCGGATCGCGGCTGCCCCGGGATGGGACCGCCCCAACCGGACCCCCCCCCGAGCGCGTCCCCTCCGCCACGGCACCGAGACCGAAATAACGGGTGACCCCCGGTACAGGAGCCGGGGTCTGCAGCAGCGGGGTCCCCCCTCCCCGGGAGGACACCCGGGACCCCCAGGGCTCCCCCCAATCCTTCGGTTCACCCACACGACACAGGGACACCGAGCAGCCGCCTCCAGCACTTTATTGTGGGGGACCCCCCTGGATGGAACCTCTGCCCCCCAAAAAACATCACAGGGCCACGTTATCCCCCCCGGCAGGGCACAGCAGGGCGTGGAGAAGGATTGTAGAACTCCGGAGATTTCCCTTCCCCATCTTCTGTGGCTTCTCCACCCCCACAGAGGACGAGAGAGGCTGGAGACCCCATCCCGAGGTTTCAGGGGTCCCAGGAACCCCCAAATCCCACGCTGGGGGTCCCCCGGGTGGGGAGACCCCGGTGCTGCCGGGCTCAGCTCACGGCCCCCGGCTCCAGGCTCCCGTTGGCAGCTGCTCCCCGGGCCGGGGTGGACGGGGCTGTTCCCTCCGGCTGCTGCTCATCCCTGGGTCCCGGCTGGTACGGGAGGTGACTCTGCTGGGGACAGGACAGGGACGGGGTGTTGGCCGTGGTGGGACACAGCTTGGGACAGTGTCACTCCCACACGAATTGGTCACTCCATGGGATGGGAGCACCAACAGACCGGGAGCCATTTCCTCTGGGCTCCTGCTTGAAACCAGCGGCTACAGCAAACCGGGGGTCTTCAGTCAGAGCCTGGCCCCAAAATTTGGCTTTCACCCCAGGAGGCATGACAGGAGAGGCAGGACAGGGGGTGGGTGACATCACCTGTCCCTGTGGGGACACCCCAGAGAAGCCCCAGGCTCCAGGCAGGTCAACAGAAGCAAATTCCAGTTACTCCAGTAAAAAGACTCCCAAGGAAGAAAGGAGAACCCCTGGCCTGGGAAACAACTCCCCCAAGAACCCCCAGCTGGGGTTAAGAGGTTCCAACAGCAGGCAGCCATCCCCAGTGTCCCAGACATTCCCAGGACATCCATCCCCAGGGCAAGGGTGGCACTGAGCCACCCACAGAGCCACCTCGGGGGCTGCCACCCCCACCCTGGCACTCCTAATGCCATCCAGACCTCGGGCACACCCAAGCTCTGCTGTGTGGGAATGGTGGCAGAGGAGCCCTCCAGGGCTGGAGGGAGAAGAGGGGGGGGTTCCTGCTGAGAAAAACCCACCAGGGGGGTTTGGGGCAGCCCCTCCGGCCGTACCTGCGCGGGCCCCTCGGCCGGAGGGACGGAGGAGCTGCCCCTGTCCGGCTCCTCCAGTGCCAGGATGTCGATGGGAGCCTCGGCCATGTCCCGCAGGGACGGATCGAGGGTCACCGAAGGGTCAAAGAGCAGAGGGGATGGGGGGCACTGCATCCCATCGCCCACCACGTCCAGGTCCTGGCAGGGAAAATGGCAGAGCGCCTCATCAGGAGGGGTCTGAGGAGACTCCAATGCTCTGAAGCAGCAGGAAAGGGAGAAAAGGCAGGAGGAGGAGGAGGAGGAAGATCCCTGGCCAGCAGGCAGGAACACAACCCAGGAACCTCCTCCTCCTCCTGGAATGTCATGATCCCTGCTGGCCCTGCTGAGGACAAGGTGTGGGACACACCACCTGCAGCCCAGCGTGATGTGCTGTCCCCAAAGTGTCCCTCCAGCACGTGAAACGGCTTTGACAGGGTCCAGTCACAGCCTTCTGGGGACCCCCAGAGCAGCCCCCTATCTCCAGGTTTTCACCCCATTCCTGGGGACTCCTGGAGCAATCCCTGCTCTCCAGGATGTCACACATGTCCCAGGGGATACCTGGAACAACGCCACCCTCTCCTGGGATGTCACCTCCTCCGCCTGCCCTGACACCACAGATGGGGATGGACAGGCTCCGAGGACTCCTCCATCTGCCCTCCCTGACGAGGGGAGAGGCTGGGATTCAGGAGAGGCTGGGATTTGTTTTGGCTCCAAAGGGGGTTTGACACGAGGGTGACATTCCTGTGACTCACGAGTGGCACTTCCCCAGCCTGGTGCCATGTGAGACACAACACAGATGCCCCCGGCAGCTTCCACGAATCCGCAGCGTTCCAGAGGGAGCCTGGATCCCTCTCAAAGGACAGGATGAGGGAAAACAGTCCCGTTTTTCCTTTCTAACCCCAAAAAATCCACCCCCTGTTGGCACAGAAAGGGGCTGGGATCTGATCTGAGCCCCCTCCCAGCCTGACCCTGTTTGCTCTCCCAGCTCCTGCTGCTGGAATTCCTCCTCCATCACCAAACTCCAAAGCAGATCCAGCATTTCCTTCCAACAGCAGCGCCCAGCAATCCCAGGAGCAGCCAAACACTGAGGGGACACCTCGCTCACACCAGCAGCTCCCACAGATCCTGGATTTGGTTTTGCCTCAACTCATTCCTGAGCCTTTCAAGTGTGTTGGTTTAAATGCACGATGCCACAATAATCTGGGGATTAAAATCTTTGTGTTTTCCCCATGCAAGAGAAAATGGGAGAGAGGGGGAAAATCCTCTTTTGAAGAGGCCCCTAAAGGGATTTAAAGGAGCACAGCCATTCCAAAGGAGCAGCCACCAACCCTGCAGTAGCTTCCAAACCTTCCACATTCCTGCTTTTTCAGAATCTCAGGATGCTTTGGATTGGAGGGAATGTAAGGATCACCCCGTTCCACCCCTGCCATGGGCAGGGACACTTTCCACTATCCCAGATTGCTCCAAATCCTGTCCAACCTGGCCTTGGGCACTTCCAGGGATGGAGCACCCACAGCTTCTCTGGCACACCTCCCCACCCTCACAGGAATTCCTCCCCAATCTCCCACCTAACCCTGCCTCTGCTAGTGGGAAGCCATTCCCCCTTATCCTGGCACTCCATCCTTTGTCCCAAGTGCCTCTCCAGCTCTCTGCAGACACTTGGAAGGGGCTCTAAAGTGTCCCTAGATCCTTCTCTTCTCCAGTTTGGACATCCCCAGCTCTCCCAGAGCATTTCCAGCCCTTGGAGCATCTCCACGGCCTCGCTCCAGCAGCTCCTCCTGTGCTGAGGACCCCAGACCTGGGTTCAGCGTTCCAGGTGGGCTCTCAGGTGGGCAGAGGGGAGCAGCTTTCCCACTTACATCGCTGAACTCCAGGGGCAAACTCTCGGTGGGCTGGAGCTCGGCCGCGCTCAGGTACAGCTCCGTGGGGGCAGCCCCCAGCTCCTGGGGCACGGCCAGGACCTGCTCGGGGACGTACATCTGGGGGGGCAGGCGGAGGTGCAGGGGGCAGCACGGCTCCTCTGACAGGCTCACGGGCACGGGTTTGTTGCAGGGGACTTCCTCCGAGCCCTGGCACGGCTTGAACAGCGTCTGGTTTGTGTCCTGGCAGATATCTGGCAAGAGGAGGTCAAGGAAACAGCCAGAGACGCATGCAGAGGGATAAACGGTGAGAAATGCTCCCAATTCCCCCACAAAAGGTGTTAAAGTCACCCCCGTTTCTCCCAGATCAGGAATCCAGAGGATAGAGCTGCACCCCAACTGCCCAGGGATGTGGGTGACATAATTTCCATGCTGGAAAACTGGGACACCAGCCAGAGCCCCCCCGTGGGGGCTGGGAGATGTGGCTGGATCCCTGGAAACCACTCACAGATACTCAGCTGGATTTCACAAAGGCACAGGATTAACTTTTGTTTGCAGACATCCGTGGAAAATGATCAGCTCCAGCCCCACAGGCAGGGAGATCCCAGCACACACAATGCCTTTTCCACAGCCAGGAGTTTTAGTTATGGTATTTCGATCTTCCCACTGCATTTTCCTTCCCAATGGAAAACCTGTTCCTGCCAGAGGTGTAAATGGGATTTCCTGCCTTTAATCCCAAACAGAAACTCTGCTTCAATTGCATCACACTTGCAGCTCAATCCAGAGGCAGAGGAGCTACAGATCAAAACTCAGCCTGCTCTGATCCCATCACCTCCCAACCCTTTTCCTCCTCTTCCCACTCCTTCTTCCTCTTCCCACACCCATTCACATCTTCCAAGCCCCATTCTGATCCCATCCTCCTTTTCCAACTCCATCCTCTTCTGACTACACTCCTCCTTTTCATCCTCTTTCAATTTTTCTCTTCTTCCCACCCCTTCCTTTTCCAACCCCCACTCACTTCTTCCAGCCCCTTCTTCCTCTTCCATCCCTCTTTCTCCTCTTCTGATTCCCATCCTTTTCTTCAACCCCTTCCTCCTCTTCCCACCTTTCCCCTCTTCCATCCCCTCCCAACCAGGATCGTCTCAACAGCAATTTCCTCACACACACCAGTGTGGGAGGGGGAAAAATCCCAAACCCACATAAAAGTGGGAAAAGACATCAAGTTTAAGCCAATTTCTTAAGCTATCCAGGTTTGAGATTCACCTTTCCCTCCTCTCCTCCCTACTCCAAGGATTTCTAATCCACTTCCCAGGGGGCTGTGGGGAGCCAAAATCAGCAATGTCAGAGCCCAGCCCGAGAGAGAAGGACCTGGGACACCCAAGGGAAGATGTGGTGAGGGAACAAGGGGTAGGGAATTCAGATTTTCATCTCCTGGAGCAAATCCCAGCTCCAGCACCAACTCTGCTGGTAGCCAAAAGCACATATTGCCAAGAGGACAAAAATCCAAGGCTCCATCTGGAGTCTCCCAGCCTTTCCCCATCCCTTTAGTGCCCTGTCACAAACAATCCAGCTCCTGGAAACAAACAGAGCCCAAGAGCCTCCCGAAAAGCCACAGATGTTATCAGATGTTATCTGCTGCCCGAGGAAAAGCTTGTTTGTGTCAGGGAGAGTCAGCTGAGAGCTCCCGCCAGACCCAGCTCTTCCCCTCCCTCCCGGGAGCGCCAGCTGCCAACAGCAGCTTCTCTGGCTGTTTTATGGGATTTCTCCTGTCTTTATTTTGAGGTCTGTGGTGGTTAGAGGGAAACAAAGGCAGCTTGCAGCTCCTGCTCCCTGCGCAGGGCTGGGGGAGACTGGCGACTCCAGGGACAAAGCAAACCCTGGGGCTCTCAGAAATACAGAATATTCCAAGAAATCTGAAAGCTCCTCAAGACCCAAGAGCTCCCAAAAACTCAGGAGCTCCTGCAGATCCAAGAGCTCCCACAAATCCAGAAGTTCCCACAAACCCAGGAATTCTGATAAACCAAATAACTCACACAAACCCAGCACCTCCTAGAAATACAAAATCTCCCAGAGATCCAGAAGCTCCTCCTCACCCAGCCTTTGGACCCAGCGCCAGAACTCGTTCTGACTCACCCCACTGCTCCCTCCTGCAGCTCCAGCCCAGTCCAAACCACAAGAGTGGATGGAACAGATGCACCCAGGGCAATGCTGGGGTCATGGATCCCATACTGGGAGTCACCCCTGAGCCGGGGAATCCCAGTGGAACTTTCAGTGCTGGCTCTCCAATAGCTGAGGCTGATTTGGGAAGTGGAACAGCTCAAGGTTGTTCACACACACGAGAACCTTTTTGAAGGTCACAGAGATTGAGCTGGGCCATAGCAGCTCTGAACAGGCTCAAACTACTCCTCCAGATCCTCCCAAAAATCCCCAAGGCCGTGCTCTGGTGTTTGTGTCCTCAGTTGGGGGGTAGGCTCTGCTCCCAGGGAACCAGGGACAGGACAAGAGGGAAGAGCCTCAAGCTTTGTCAGGGGAGGTTCAGGAATTTCTGAATCCCATCAGGAGGAATTTCTTCCATGGAAAGGGTGGTCAGACACTGGAAGGGCTGCGCAGGGAGGTGATGGAACCCCCATCCCTGGAGGGGATCCATGCACACCCCTCACAGCTCAGGCCTGCCTGGGTTCTCTGAGTCCAAATCCCCACCTTGTTTGGATTCTCTGGACCCAGCAGACCACAGCAGGAGCACCCCTGGGCCCAGCCCAGCCCTTTGTTGCTCCCATACGAATTGGCTGTTCCACGGGATGGGAGCACCAACAGACAGGGAGACATTTCCTCTGGGCTCCTGCTTGAAACCAAAGGCTACAGCAAACCGATGGCCTTGATTCAGGGCCAGGCAGGGGAAAAGGAGGCACAGCCACGGGGCAAAGTGCAAACAGGCAGGAACCCTTGTGGAGGATGAAAGGATACGAGTGAGGCAGTGCCGGGTCAGCGGCAGGGACGGGTTGGAGCATCGCACGTCATCGACGAAGGCCAAGCAGCGCTGGCTGGAGCGGGTGGTGTGTGCCTGAAATCACGGAATGGTTTGGGTTGGGAGAGACCTTAAAGCTCTTCAATCTCCTGATCCCATGGGCAGGGACACCTTTTACTACCCTAGGCTGCTCTAAGCCACATCTGACCTGGCCTTGGGCACTTCCAGGGATGGGGCAGGCACAGATTCTCTGGGCACTCTGTGCCAGTGCCTCCCCACCCTCACAGGGAGGAATTTGTTCTCAAAATCCCACCTAAACCTCTCATCTCCTAGTTTAAAACCATTCCCTCTTGTCCTGTCACTGTCTATTTAGAACTCCCTCTCCCTTTTTTTATTAAGTCTTCTTCAGGCATTGGAATGGACTCACTCAGACCCAGGAGCTCTCACAGACCCAAGAGCTCCCAAAAATCTGAGAGCCTTGACAAACTCACGAGCTTCCACAACTCATGAGACCCAGGAGCTCCCAAAACTCCTCAAGCCTCCAAATGCCCTGAGCCTCCTTTTCTCCAGGCTGAGCCCCCTCAGCTCCCTCATCTCCTCAGGAGTTTTCCAGACTCCTTTTGTGCTCCAGTCCCTTCCCCAGCTCCATTCCCTTCTCTGCACTTCACCCTCAGTGCCTTTCTTGCTGCAAGGAGCCCAAAACTGACTCCAGCATTCAAGGTGTGGACACCAAGAGCTCCCAGAGACCCGAGAGCTCTCAGAGACCCAAGAGCTCCTGCAGACACAGGAGCTCCCACAGATCCAGAAGCTCCCACAGACCCAAGAGCTCCCACAGATTCAAGAGCTCCTGCAGACACAGGAGCTCCCGCAGATCTGAAGCTCCCACAGACCCAAGAGCTCCTGCAGACCCAAGAGCTCCTGCAAACACAGGAGCTCCCACAGATCCAGAAGCTCCCACAGACCCAAGAGCTCCCGCAGACCCAAGAGCTCCCACAGACCCAAGAGCTCCTGCAGATCCAGAAGCTCCCACAGACGCAGAAGCTCCCACAGACCCAAGAGCTCCTGCAGATCCAGAAGCTCCCACAGACGCAGAAGCTCCCACAGACCCAAGAGCTCCTTAGACACAGGAGCTCCCACAGATCCAGAAGCTCCCACAGACCCAAGAGCTCCCACAGACCCAAGAGCTCCTGCAGACCCAAGGGCTCCCGCAGACCCAAGAGGTCCTGCAGACCCAAGAGCTCCTGCAGACACAGGAGCTCCCACAGACCCAAGAGCTCCTGCAGACCCAAGAGCTCCTGCAGACACAGGAGCTCCCACAGACTCAAGAGCTCCTGTAGACCCAAGAGCTCCCGCAGACCCAGAAGCTCCCACAGACCCAGAAGCTCCCACAGACCCAGAAGCTCCCACAAGCCTCAACAAACCCAGGAGCTCCTCCAAACCCAGGAGGGTGGCAGCCAGGGTGTGACATCTGCCAGGACCTGGGGTCACACCCAGAGGGACACAAGAGGAGAGGCCCATCCAGGACGTCCCCACGGACCTGCTGGGCCGCGCCGTCGGTGGCCAGGACCCTGCGCTCGCGGAGCTGCCGGTGCAGCAGAGCTTCCACCCCGTAGCGCTGCCGGTAGCGCCGCAGGCACTTGAGGCGCTTCAGATTCTCCCTCTCCTTGGCCATCAGCCCCTCTGGCCCTGTCAGGAGGCTGCTCCCTGCAGGAATAAAGGAAGAGTCAGGAAATCTCCACACACCCACTCATTTTTTGGGCATCAAAATCAGCCATTAAAGGCTTTGAGAGCTCCATCCACAGGACCAAGAGAAGCGCAGCTTTGGTGGTGCAGGTTTCATCCCAAAATTTATCCTGACCTCTCTGCACGCCCCAGGAACACTTGGGCCCACTGAGTATTTTTAAAACCTCCTTCAAAAATAATTCAGCCGCTCCCGTCCATTGTGATTTCAGCAGCAGAATAGAAACTTGTCAAATTCCAGGTCACTCCTGTGTGAGTTCTGGAAGCTTCCCGCCAGCATTCCTGGTGTAATTACAGGGCAACGCTCAGGATCTGCTTTTCTCTGACTCGTTTGCTAAAAAGAGTTCTGCAAAATTGGTATGTACCAAACTCCTGGTTATTTTTACTTGAGCCTGAGCTGAATTATGGCGTTTTCCAGGATGAGCTATTAAAGGATGATGCTGGAAAAAAGAGTCCTTTGCTCTGCAATGCTTGGGTTCAGTTACACAACTCGGTTTTGCCTCTGCTGAACTGGGAATTCCTGCTTCCAAGAGCATATTCTGCACAGGGAGAACGCCAGCAGAGGCAGAGGGAAAGCTGCATTGCTGCTAAGGAGGAATACACCAGTACAGCAGCACTGCTGTTACTGGAATCAACTCCTGTCCACACACCAAGGGCCTTACGGATGAATATTTTTTGTTCGTAAAAGGAAAAAACAGGAAATCCCAGTACAAAATAAGCACTTTTGTCTCAGAATTAACATTATAGCTCATTTCCTGCCAATGCTGCAAGCTCTGAAGAGCAAAGAAATGCACAAGCCTTGGAACTCCAGTGATAGGGATCTCTGGGCACAGGACCAGCACAGGATCATGGAATCCCTCAGCCTGGAAGAGCTCTCCAGGATCAGAGTCCAACCTGTGACTGATCCCTACCTTGTCAACCACACCACAGCACTGAGTACAACGCCCAGTTGTTCACTGAACATTTCCCAGGATGGAGACTCCACCTCCCTGAGCAGTTCCAATGCCTGACCACCTTTTCCATAAAGAAATCCTCTTGATGTCCAACCCAAACTTCCCCTGGCACAGTTTGAGGCCATTTCCTCTTGTGTTTTCCTCTAGGAGCAGATCCTGACCCCCACCTGGCTGCACCCTCCTGTCAGGGAGTTATAGAGAATGAAATGATCCCACCTGAGCTCCCTTTTCTGCAGGCTCAGCCCTTTCCCAGCTCCCTGAGCTCTCCAGACCCTTCTCCTTTTGCTCCACTTCCCCAGCTCCAGACATGCTCCAGCCCCTCACTGAAACACCCGCTCTGAGTGTGGAACCCTCCCCTTACCCTGCTCTGAAATTTACCTCTACAAAGGCCCAAAGCCCCATTTTTTCAGCAGATTTCTGTGCACACCCTCAGGCAGGAGGTGTGGGCTCACCGATGGCCTCGTGCTCTGCCTTCCTGCTGTGCAGGAACCGGCGTTTCTTCTCCTTCAGCAGGTGCTGCAGCCGCTTGAACTGGTCGATGTAGAGGGACTGGAGGCGGATCAGCTTCTCCCGCATGATCAGAGCCACCTCCTCGGCCGTGTACACGCCGGCGTGCCTGGAAACCCCGGAACAGGCTCTGCTTGGGAGGGTCCCTGGAGACTGATCCCCCCCAAAAGGGTGTGGGGGGCTCCTCGGGGTTGATCCCTCAAGGGTCTGGGGATCCCATGGGTTTTTTCTGCTGAAGAGTCTGGGGGTCCCTCAGGGATGAACTCTCAAAGGGTATGGGGTCCCTCAGGGCTGTTCTGCAAAAGGGCGTGGGGGTGTCTCAAGGCTGAACCCCTAAAGATGTGGGGATCCCTCAGGATCAATCCTCCTCAGGGTGTGGGGATCCCTCAGGGTCAATCCCCCTCAGGATGTGGGGATCTCTCAGGATCAATCCTCCTTAGAGTGTGGGGATCCCTCAGGATCAATCCTCGTCAGGACCAATCCTCCTCAGGATCAATCCCCCTCAGGATCAATCCTCCTTAGAGTGTGGGGATCCCTCAAGATCAATCCCCCTCAGGGTGTGGGGATCCCTCAGGATCAATCCTCGTCAGGACCAATCCTCCTCAGGATCAATCCCCCTCAGGATATGGGGATCCCTCAGGATGAATCCCCCTCAGGATCAATCCTCCTCAGGATCAATCCCCTTCAGGGTATGGGGTTCCTTCAGGACCAATCTTCCTCAGGGTGTGGGGTTCCTCAGGATCAATCCCCCTCAGGGTGTGGGGATCCCTCAGGATCAATCCCCCTCAGGGTGTGGGGATCCCTCAGGATCAATCCCCCTCAGGATCAATCCCTCTCAGGATGTGGGGATCCCTCAGGATCAATCCTCCTTAGAGTGTGGGGATCCCTCAGGCTAAATCCCCCTCAGGGTGTGGGGATCCCTCAGGATCAATCCCCCTCAGGATGTGGGGATCCCTCAGGATCAATCCCTCTCAGGATCAATCCCTCTCAGGATGTGGGGATCCCTCAGGATCAATCCTCCTCAGGCTGTGGGGATCCCTCAGGATCAATCCCTCTCAGGATCAATCCCTCTCAGGATGTGGGGATCCCTCAGGATCAATCCCCCTCAGAATGTGGAGGTCCCCCGGGGGTGTTGCCACAGAGGGTGTGCAGGTCCTTCAGGGCTAAACCCCAAATGACGTTGAGGGGTCCCACGGGGCTGTTCTCCTGAAGGCTCTCTCAAGGCTGAACCCCCAAAGGTTGGGGGGAACTCTCAGGATTACTCTTTCAAATGGTTTGGGGGTGCCTCAGGGCTGATGCCTCAAAGGATCTGGGAGACCCTCAAGGCTCGAATCTCTGAATCTGTGGGGCTCTCTCAAGATTATTATTATGTGGGGGCCCCTATGGGCTGTTCCCCGCCATAAACAACACTGACGTTATTGGGAACACTCTGGGTTACACCATCAACAAGTGATGAGCTGAAATACTCAATTTCAGGCTTTCTTTAAGAGACAGGATTCACCCAGAGAAGCTGTTGAGCTTCCATTCTGAAAAAAGATGAG
Organism: Prinia subflava; assembly: GCF_021018805.1. Taxonomy (NCBI): domain Eukaryota; kingdom Metazoa; phylum Chordata; class Aves; order Passeriformes; family Cisticolidae; genus Prinia; species Prinia subflava. The sequence goes on along the minus strand of NW_026961063.1, from coordinate 516,362 downwards.
CAGCAAGTGCTTCCCATAAACACCCAGCTCCAGGAGCTGAGAGTATCCACAGCCAACAAACCACGTGGGCATAAATCCATGAGAAATCACTGACAGTGTCACGTTTGTAACACAACCACTGTCCCCTGGAGGCACAGTGAGCCCAGAACAGGGAACATGTGTGTGGCAAGCATGTGTGGAATCCCAGAGGTTGGAAAAGCTCTTCAGGATTGTGACCAAGCCCCATTAGAGTCCCGAGTGCCACATCCAGTCAATCCTTGGGACACTTTCAGGGACTCCATCACTTTCCTGGATAGTTCCAATGCCTGACTACTCCTTCCATGAAGAAATTCCTCCTGATGGCCAACCTGAACCTCCCTGGCACAGATTGAGGCTGTTTCCCCTCTTCCTCTCCCTTGTTTCCTGGGAGCAGAGCCTGACCCCCACTTGGCTGCAGCCTCCTATCAGGGAGTTGTGGAGAACCAGAAGGTTCCACCCTGAGCCTTTCATCCAGGCTGAGTTCCCCAAAATGTAACACGGATTTAACTTCCCAACCTACTTGAGGGGATCCTCCTGGTCGCTGTCGATGCTGTCGGCTTCGCTGTCAGGGTCCCCACGCCACGTCTGCTCCACGGTGACAGGGTCCTGCTCGCCGTCACTCCAGCTGTCCTCGTCTGCAAGACACAGCCCAGGACACTGTGCCACATCCCAGGATGGCCAGGGACACCCTGGAGCTCAGCCCCATGGAGCTGAGCAGGCTCTGCCTCATGCCAAGAGGGAACTCTCCATCCCAGGAAACCTCCCAGCTTGGAACAGCCAGGACACACTGGGAATGATGCTTCAGCCCTCCCAGGAACCACGGAATTCCAGTGGTATTATTTACCTACTAACATTTCCATGCTAAACCCACAGGATCTGGGTCTGGCAGGGTGATTTCTCTGCAGGAGAGACACACCAGGCTTTACAAAATCCAGCTTTTACTCCCAGACCACGGGATCTTTTTCCCACTGGACTGAAGAAGGGATATTGCTGGTTTGCCCCCACAAGACCAGAGCAGCCCAGCACTGCCTTTGGGTTTGATGCCTTGGAGTGGCTATCTAGAACAGAAGCTAGCCAAGGTTAAAAGAATAAAGTGGGTATTTATTAAAGGCCTTCAATAGGTACATCTTGGGCAGTCAGAAGCCTTCCAGAGGCTACACACAAGATGGACACGAGTTTTTCAGACAGAAATAAGTTTGATCCATTTACATATCAAGGGTTAATCTTCCAATACAGCTTCAAGTAATGAAGTCATATTCCCCCATTTTGCCTCCCCACTTTTGTTCACACTTTTAGGCCTGAGGCTGCAGGGTGTCCTTCAATATCAGGCCTAGAGGAATTGTTTTGTCTGACCAAAATGCAAAGACAGTAGCCAACACTCTATTGGAGTTTAGAGTAATGTACTAATGCAGTGCAGGATCTGAAAAATATCTGAAAAAGGCTAAAATCCCGAGGCACAATGTCCAGTCCTTACCCAGGATGGCCTCAACGACAGCAGCCATTACTCTATTGCAGTTTAGAGTTATGCACTAACACAGTGCAGGATTTGAAAAATATAAATGCTAAAATCTTAAGGTATCCTGTTGAATCCTTACCCGGGATGCGGCTGGCCTCAAAGAGAGCAGCCAACACTCTATTGCAGTTTAGAGTTATGCACTAATACAGTGCAGGACTTGAAAAATATAAATATTAAAATCCTAAGGCATGATGTCCAGTCCTTACCCAGGATACAGCTGGCCTCAAAGACAGCAGCCATTACTCCATTGCAGTTTAGAGTAATGCACTAATACAGTGAAGGATTTGTAAAATTTATTATAAAGGCTAAAATCCCGAGGCATGATGTCCAGTCCTTACCCAGGATGGCTTCAAAGACAGCAGCCATTACTCTATTGCAGTTTAGAGTTCTGCACTAATACAGTGCAGGACTTGAAAAATATAAATATTAAAATCCTAAGGCATGATGTCCAGTCCTCACCCAGGATATGGCTGGCCTCAAAGAGAGCAGCCAACACTCCATTGCAGTTTAGAGTTATGCACTAATGCAGTGCAGGATTTGAAAAATATAAAGGCTAAAATCCTGAGACATCATGTCCAGTCCTTACCTAGGATATGGCTGGCCTCAAAGACAGCAGCCAACACTCCATTGCAATTAGAGTTATGCACTAACGCAGTGCAGGATTTGAAAAATATAAATATTAAAATCCCGAGGCATGATGTCCAGTCCTTACCCAGGATGTGACTGGCCTCAAAGACAGCAGCCATTACTCCACTGCAGTTTAGAGTTATGCACTAACACAGTGCAGAATTTGGAAAATAGAAATATTAAAATCCTGAGACATCATGTCCAGTCCTTAACCAGGATGTGGCTGGCCTCAAAGACAGTAACCATTACTCTGCTGGAGTTTAGAGTTATGCACTAATGCAGTGAAGGATTTGTAAAATTTATTATAAAGGCTAAAATACCGAGGCATGATGTCCAGTCCTTACCCAGGATGGCCTCAAAGACAGCAGCCATTACTCTATTGCAGTTTAGAGTTATGCACTAACGCAGTGCAGGATTTGAAAAATATAAATATTAAAATCCCGAGGCATGATGTCCAGTCCTTACCCAGGATATGGCTGGCCTCAAAGACAGCAGCCAACACTCCACTGCAATTAGAGTTATGCACTAATGCAGTGCAGGATTTGAAAAATATAAATATTAAAATCCCGAGGCATGATGTCCAGTCCTTACCCAGGATATGGCTGGCCTCAAAGAGAGCAGCCAACACTCCATTGCAGTTTAGAGTTATGCACTAATGCAGTGCAGGATTTGGAAAATAGAAATATTAAAATCCTGAGACATCATGTCCAGTCCTTACCCAGGATGCGGCTGGCCTCAAAGACAGTAACCATTACTCTGCTGGAGTTTAGAGTTATGCACTAATGCAGTGCAGGATTTGAAAAATATAAAGGCTAAAATCCCAAGGTACCAGGTCCAGTCCTTACCCAGGATACGGCTGGCCTCAAAGACAGCAGCCAACACTCTACTGGAGTTTAGAGTTATGCAGTGCAGGATTTGAAAGATATAAATGCTAAAATCTTAAGGTATCCTGTTGAACCCTTACCCAGGATGCGGCTGGCCTCGCTGCGGCTGCTCTCGGTGCTCTGGGAGCCCAGCTCTGCCCGGGCATAGGAGCTCAGCTGGCACAGGAGGGTCTCGCCCACGGGCCCGGGGTTGGATTTCTTCAGCTGGGCCTGCAGCGCCAGCGCGTTGCGTCGCGCGTGCTCCGCGCAGAACGAGGTGCTGCGGGACAGACCACAGGTACAACACCCAGCCAGGCAAGGAATCATGGAATAATTTGGGGAGGAAGAGCTAAAAGCTGATCTGAGCCCCCTCCCAGCCTGACCACGTTTGCTTTCCCAGCTCCTGCTGCTGGAATCCCTCCTCCACAAACTCCAAAACAAATCCAACGTTTCCTTCCAACAGCAGCACCCAGCAATCCCAGGAGCAGCCAAACACTGAGGGGACACCTGGCTCACACCAGCAGCTCCCACAGATCCTGGATTTGGTTTTGCCTCAACTCATTCCTGAGCCTTTCAAGTGTGTTGGTTTAAATGCACGATGCCACAATAATCTGGGGATTAAAATCTTTGTGTTTTCCCCACGCAAGAGAAAATGGGAGAGAGGGGGAAAATCCTCTTTTGAAGAGGCCCCTGAAGGGATTTAAAGGAGCACAGCCACTCCAAAGGAGCAGCCACCAACCCTGCAGTAGCTCCCAAACCTTCCACATTCCTGCTTTTTCACAGAATGCCAGGATAATGTAAGGATCACCCAGTTCCACCCCTGCCATGGGCAAGGACACCTTCCACTATCCCAGGTTGCTCCAAATCCTGTCCAACCTGGCCTTGGGCATGGAGCAGGGATGGAACAGCCACAGCTTCTCAGGGAAAACCATTCCAGTGTCTCCCCACCCTCACAGAGAGAAATTTGCTCCAAATATCCCACCCAACCCTGCCCTCTGGCACTGGGAAGCCACACCCTCCTTGTCCATCCCTTGTAAATTGTCTCTCCATTTTTCCTGCAGCTCCTTCAGGCCCTTTAAAGCCACAATTAGGTCATCTCTGATCTTCTCTTCTCCAGAACAACCCCAGTTCTCTCAGCCTTTCCTTCTAGGAGAGCTGCTCCATCCCTCTGCTCAGCACCTCTCTGAACTGCTCCATGTTTTTCCTGTGCTGGGGGCAGGGCTGGAGGCAGCTCTGGACGCAGGGATTCACCTGAGCAGGGCAGGAGGGCAGGGAACAACCCCTGGCACCTGGAATCTCTCACAGGGAGCTGCCTGCAGGTCCAGCTTGGGCGTGCTGAGAGCCCACCCACCGCTGCAGGAACATCACCTCTGGCACCAGCAGCAGGGAATGGAAAGAGCTTTTAGTTAAAGCCAGTGAGGTGGGGGAGTTTTTGAGCTCTTCTGCTTCCAAACATTCTCACTGGATTCTACCTTCCCTACATTTTATGGCACAGGGATCAGGGTGGAGACAACACTGTCCACATCCCAGTAAATCCTTGGAAGCAGCATTCCCATGAGGAATCTGCTCTATCACCCATAACTGTTCCATCCATTCCATCCCTGCCACTTCAGCATTTTAAAGGCCTTAGGGAAGCAGCAGCACAGCCAGGTCAAAGCTCCACAGGGATGTGAGTGGCTGCTCTGGGGATTATCCACTGGCTCAGGCAGTGGGATGTGCTGGGATGAGGGAGGGACAGCACACACGGATCCAGTGCGGGGCCTGGAGCACTGCAGCCACCTTCTGCTGGGCCAGGGCACAGCCCACGGGCCCAAAATAACTCCGTGGAGTCTTTCCCCAGCTCAAAAATACTTTGAAAAAAGGGAAATGTTTCTCAGAGGTAACCCAAATGCAGCAGCTGAAAGAGGAGAATTATGGAATATTCTGAAAGGGACTCACAAGGATGACCAAGTCCAACTCCTGGCCTTAAACAGGACATCCAAAATCCCACCACGTTCCTGGGTGCATTATCCAAACACTCCCTGGGCTCTGGCAGAGCTGTGAATGCAACCACTGCCCCGAGGAGCTGTTCAAGTGCTCAGCTGGGGGAAGAACCTTTCCCCAAAATCCAACAGAAATCTCTCCTGACACAGTTAAAGCTTTTCCTTCAACAGGGAAGGCAAAGAAAAAAACCTTCCCCTGCCTGTTTTAATTCCACAGAGTTTGGAACTGGAAAATCAAGATGCAAAGCCACTCACCCATCCTTCTTCTCGGGTTTGGGAGCAGCGTTGGGACAACGCTTCCCGTTCTTTGTGGACACATAGCTGCACTGTTTGAAGGGAGCATTCCTGTCCTCGAGGATGTGCTTGATGCAGAATTCCTGCCCCTCCAGGCGGGGCTGGGAGCAGGGCCGAGGGGCGAAGGCGCAGGCCAGGGGCTCCTGCGGCCGCGGCACCGGGGTCAGGCGGCCTCGGCTCGTCGGCAACACGTGAATCCGGATCCTGTTCATGCCCACGCTGCAGGAGGGATGCAGAGCAAGCAAAGGGAGTGGAATAAAACGCTGATAAAATGAAAAGTAGCAGCGGGAAAGAATTTGGATCAAAGTCTGACCCCTTCAGCAGAAAATGAGGCTGCTCCTATGGAGGTAATTCCCAATAATGTTCGAGGGAACTTTTAGCCCTGCAGGAATCTGGGGGAGGATTTTCTTCTCTCAGTGCACCCCCAGTGCATCTCCTCGGTGCTCTCAGTGCCTATTGTCGCCTCTATCCCGACATATCCCGGTGTCCATCCACGCCTCCACACCGGTGCATCCCCGCTGTCCATCCAGCCTCAACCACGGCCTATCCCGGTCTTTTCCGGTGCTCATCGCGGTCTATTCCCGCCTCTATCCCGGTGCCCCCCAGTGCGTGTCCCGGTCTATCCCCGGGTTTATCTCGGTGCCCATTCTGATCTATCCCCGTCTCTATCTCCGTATGTCCCGGTCCATCCCAGCCTCTATCCTGGTATGTCCCGGTATATCCCGGTCTATCCCAGCCTCTATCCCGGTATATCGCGGTCTATCCCAGCCTCTCTCCCGGTGCCCATCCCGGTCCGTCCCAGCCTCTATCCCGGTATATCCCGGTCTATCCCAGCCTCTATCCCGGTATATCCCGGTATATCCCGGTCTATCCCAGCCTCTATCCCGGTATATCCCGGTCTATCCCAGCCTCTCTCCCGGTATATCCCGGTCTATCCCAGCCTCTATCCCGGTATATCCCGGTCTATCCCAGCCTCTATCCCGGTGCCCATCCCGGTCCGTCCCGGCGCCCCCGCCCGCGCACGTGCTCTGCCGCCGCGCTCCCGCGCATGCGCGCTCCCGCCGCCCCGGCGCCGCCATTTTGTCCGCGGGCGGCGGGCGTGAGGGGCACCCCTGAGGGGCGCCCAGGCAGCGCTGCCGGAGCGGAGAGCGGGAGGAAACCCGCCCCCGGGACGGTGCAGGACGGAGGAGCCCCGGAGAAGCACTCGGGGGCCGCGCTGAGAGGCAAACCGGGCCCCATCGCGAGCAGGAGGAGCCGCCGCCATCTTACCTCTCTGCCGCCGCGGCCTCCGCGCTGCCGCGCCGTGAACCCACCCCGCCGCCTCACTGGCCCGCCCGTCCGCCAATCAGCGGCGAGCACGGGGGCGTTCCCGTTTGCGATTGGCTGAGCACGCAGTCACTCACGCAGGGAGCGGCCACACCCTCCTGCAGTCACATGGGGGCGGCGCGGCGGGAACGCGACACGTGGGGGCGGCGGGACCGGGGCCGGTTCCCGGGCCAGGACCCGGTTCGGGGGGAAAGGGGCGGTGGTCCCGGGCTGGGACACTATGGGGAACGGAGAGTCGCGGGCCAGAACACCGGGGGGTCCCAGGGGTTCGTTAGCCCCGAAAGCGGTGGGGGGCGAGCTGGGACCGGGCACGGGATTTGGCTCCGGGTCAGGAGACGTTCGTGGTAGGCCTGGCTTGGTGCCAGAGCAGCACCGTGAGCTTCCCCGGCATCACTCGGTCCTCTCCGGGTTTCCCAAGCCGGCCATGAGCCGACACTGCTCCCCACTGGGAAGGGCAGAGCCTCGACATCCCGGGAGGAGCCGCCTCCAAGAGGGGCTCCAAAAGAGGGAAGGGAACCAAGGGATGGGCCTTGCCCAGAGCCTGAAATCTAAGAATTGATCCCAAAACTGGACCAAATTGGTCCCCAGATTGTTGGAGGGGGTTTGGCAGCAGCAATTCCTCCTAAAAGCAAGCTCGACGTGGAACAAGAGTTTCCCAAAACCATCCAGAGACCACCCTTTTATTGAAGGTCAGAAAAGTCAAGTCTAAAAAGAAAGGAAATAGGGCTTTCCCAAATATTTAACCCAAACCCTGGCAGGTCCCCTGGCCCTGGGCTGAGGCTCCAGGAGAAGCTGCTTCCAGCTCAGCTGAGAACAGCCTTGTGCCAGTGTGATTCCCTGAAGAGCTGCCCTGGGCATGGTGCCTACAGGACCAGCCTGGCGCTTTCTCATCCCATATCCCACAGGGAATGTGGCCCCTGAAATCCCCTGTGCCCCCAGGGTTTCCAGTGGAAGTCCCGGGATCTGCAGGAAGGGAGCAAGGGATGGAGATCAGATCCCAAACCTGAACAGGTGCGGGGGCAAGGAAACAGCACCCATGGGAGGGAGAACAGCTCCCATCACCTGGGATTCCCTCAGCCCCCCACATCCCTCCATCCCCCCCAAAACTCCTGAATATCAACACCTCCCTGGGATCTGCCACAGCCCCTCGCAATTAAAAGGAACCAAGCCACTAAGATATAAGTTAATGCTTAAATTATTTGTAAAACATCTTAAATTTTCTGTGACATATTTTAAATATCCCCCATATTCCCCAGAGGGGGGGTCAAAGCCCAACACTAACTGGGAGCCTATGGGGGAAAAGGGAGGAATAGAGAAAGGGTTCCTTATCCTTTCACAGCTTTAACAACTAAATATCAATAATAAAAGTTATATTATAATAAAATAAGTTCTTCGTGAGGCAGTGGAGAACAAAAAGCCCTTAGAAAAGCCCCACACGTTCGGGCTCGGGCTCTGGACTCAGTAGTAAAAAGGGGGTTATTTGGGGAGGGGAGGCAGCGGGGGTGGCGGTTCCGAGGGCAGGGGGGGCGGTCGGGGCTTGTCCGTGTTGGTGGCAGCTCTGGAGCCGCTGGAAGCCCGGGGGTTCAGGAGCTCGTAGGAGGGGAATTCAAAGGCAGGGGGCTGGGTGGGCTGCATGCCCTGCGCGCTCAGCAGCGAGTGCAGCATGTTCACCGTGTCCTGATAGTCACTGGCCTGGCTGACGTTGTGCCCATTGGCCCCCGAAGGCCCCTTGTCCGATTTGTGGGTGCCCCGGGCTTTGCTGGGCTGGGATAAATCCGAGCTGTGCCCGGGGAGATGGGCGGCCCCGGGGAGGTGGGCGTACGGGAACGGCACTCCGGGGCCTTTGGAGACTTTGCCCACCTTGGGCTGGTGCTCGTGGGGCATGGCCGGGGGCTCCTCGGGCACGGGTCTTTTGCGGGTGGGGGCAAGAGGCCCGTAGCCCTTGTGGGGGGCGGCAGTGGCGCCGGGTTGGGCGCTGTGTTTGGAGTCCCCCGGGCGCTTGGCCGCGGTGCTGGGGCCGGCGCCTAGCTGGGCGTGCAAGTGTTTGTGCGAGTGGTGGTTGTGGTGGTGGTGGTGGTGATTGGATGAGTGGCCCTTGTGCTTCTCTTTGTACTCCCGGCTCTTCCCGCCGCTCTCATCCGCGGAGCCGTGTCTGTCTCCGGGACCCGGCACTTTAATCCTCATCTTGATCTCCTCCTGCTTGGAGGGGATCGGCCTCTCCCCGCCTGCCCCCGCCGCCGGGATCCTCATCTTGAGGGCTTTGTCACCCTTGTCGGCGCCGGGCGGGCGCTCGGGGTTCTCTGGCCCTCCCATGGGGATTTTCAGGACGATTGGCGAGGGGTTGCTGTCCTGCTGCCCTTCCCTCTCGCGCTGCTGCTGCACCAGGAGGTTCTGCGCGGCGTAGGCGTACTGGGAGCGCACGTTGGCTTCCATGTTCTCCAGCTGCCGCTTCTGCGCCGCCAACTCCTCGGCGTGCTTGGCCCGGTACTCCTTGAGGGACACCTTGGCCGAGGGCGCGTTCTTGGTGCTCTGCTTGGGGTAGGCAGCGCCGTCCTGCTGCGGGTGCTCGGCGGCCGACGCGCTCTCGCCTGTCCTGTGGATGTCCAGCTTGGCTGGGGGATGCCAGTGATCGGCCTGGGACGGATCCGCGGCGCTCGGCTCCCCGGGGGAATCGGCGGCGGGCGGCAGCGCCGGCCCCGCTCCGGCGGTGGAGGACGTGGACATGCTCATGAGCCCGGCGATGTTCATGTCCGAGCTGTTGTTCCTGGAGATCATGTTGAGGATCGTCTGCTCTGACAGGCTCTCGTCGTCTCCGTGGTCGTCGGGTTTGGATTTCCTGGCTGCTTGAGAGGCCTGGAATTAAACAAAGAGGTGGGGATTTAATTGGGGTGTCGCTGGTTTAATCCAAGCAGCTCAGCAGAATCTTCTTTAAAGACAGATCCACTCTGCTCCCATCCCTCCTTGTGGGAAAATTCCCAACCCCTGGAAGCAGGGCTGCTAATGCAAACCAAAGTTCTGCACGAGTTAATTCACAACAGATGAACTCGAGCACCACAAGCACCCCAATTCCACACACACCTCCCTTCCTTGCTGTCCTGCATTGTGATTCCCCAAAGAAATCACAGCCCATGTCCAAGGTCCTTACCCGCCAATTCCGGATCCGTTTGAGCCGGCTGGGAGTTTTCTCAAGGATTTGCAGGAATTCATGAGTCAGTTCTGCAGAGGAGACACAAACGCAAGCAGGAGAGTCAGAGCAGCCCCAGTCCATCAGGACAACCCCCTCACCTGACAGATGGAGCTACTGGTGGGATGGAGCTGCGCCAGGAGGGAAATTCTGAATTACTGACCCATTCAAACTCATTTCTCTAGAGAAAACTGCTGCTGTTGCTGCCCTGGAAAAACCTCAGCAAGCCCTGAACTCCTGGAGCCCGTGAGGTGGTGTTGGAACATCAGCCCCAGGACCAGCGATGCCAAAATAATTTAAGAGCCTTTCGCAGGGAAAAAAAATCTCGCTCCCAAACTTACCATCTAAGAGCTCCAGAGTTACAGTGCCATCAACGTATTCCCACCAGTGCTTCCCGTCCGTGGAGACTGGGATCTCCCAGTTGGACCACTTACAGGCCAGGTGGATACAGACGCAGGCCACAACGGGCGGGGTGTACTGCAGGCTGAAGGTGGTCAGGTGCAGGCTGACGTCACCGGGAGAGAAAACAAAAAGCCATCAACTCCCACGCCTGAGCTGCGGATCCACGCGGGACACGGGGGGAATGTGGCCCTCTGGATGTCCCCACAACGAGCCTGGGGCACAGCCAGCTCCATCCTGCTCCAGCACAGCGGGGATTTGCAATTGCTTCGCTCCTTCGGGCCTGGTTTTGCTACGGGGGATTTGTGTTCTCCTCCACCAGTTTGTTTGTGGTTTTTGTAAAGGTGATTTGGGAGCTTCTCTAAAAGTGAAAGGCACTGGGGGCCTGCCAGCTCCACCTGTGCTCTGAGGAGGAACTCATCCCTGTTTGGCTACAGGAAATTCGGGATGTCCTCCAAAGGAGGAAAATCGGTGCTGAGGTCACCTGCCAGCCTCTGCTTTGAGGAGAAACTCATCCTTGTTTTACTACAGCAAATTCGGGATCTCCTGCACCAATCTCCCTCTTTTGATGCAGGAAATTTGGGATTCCCCTCCAAGGAAAAAAGTCACTGGGGACCAGCCCCACTTCTGCTCTTGAAGAGAAACTTGTCTGGTTTTTTCTCATCCCTGTTTTGCTACAGGAAATTCGGGATGTCCTCCAAAGGAGGAAAATCAGTGCTGAGGTCACCTGCCAGCCTCTGCTTTGAGGAGAAACTCATCCTTGTTTTACTACAGGAAATTAGGGATCTCCTGCACCAATCTCCCTCTTTTGATGCAGGAAATTTGGGATTCCCCTCCAAGGGGAAAAGTCACTGGGGACCAGCCCCACCTCTGCTCTTGAAGAGAAACTTGTCTGGTTTTTTGCTCATCCCTGTTTTGCTACAGGAAATTCGGGATGTCCTCCAAAGGAGGAAAATCGGTGCTGAGGTCACCTGCCAGCCTCTGCTTTGAGGAGAAACTCATCCTTGTTTTACTACAGGAAATTCAGGATCTCCTGCACCAATCTCCCTCTTTTGATGCAGGAAATTTGGGATTCCCCTCCAAGGGGAAAAGTCACTGGGGACCAGCCCCACTTCTGCTCCTGAAGAGAAACTTGTCTGGTTTTTTCTCATCCCTGTTTTGCTACAGGGAAATTGGGATTTCCTCCATCTCTGTTCATTCTTGGTGTGCTACAGGAGATTTGAGATCTCCTCCATCAGTTTCCTTGTTCATCCCTGTTTTGCTACAAAAAAATTGGGATCTCCAGGGACAAAAATCAGTCCTGGGGTTACCTGACAGCCCCACCTCTGCTCTGGGGAGAAACTTCCAAGCACAACTCCTGGATGGCATTCAAGGAGCAAACCTGCCCTTTTCAGCTTTAGGAAGGGTCTGATCTCTCCCAAAGGATTTTTAGGAACACACTTTATGCTGGAGTGACTCAGGAGAACCTGAGCCAGATGACCTATTGAATATTTTCATTAATAAATTGATTTTCCACGTGGCCATGAGTGCTGGGAGGTGTGGGCAGCACCAGGAGAACTGAGGGACTGCGAGGATCCTGCAGGAACACCAGAGCTGAAGGAAACACAGGAGCAAGTCTTGAATGTGTGGGATTTGTCCACTCCTGAATGGGCCCTTTGGGAATTCTACATGGCACCATCTCCTCATCACCCATTTCAACATTTTTTCATCAGTGAAAAGTAGACAAAGCTGAAGTTTGGCATCTACAAAAATCTTTAAGTTTCATGGATACTGGGTTTATCCAGAGAAGTCAAACCCAGGAAATTCAGAGCCTTGGCAGAGCAAACTCGAGGAAAACAAAGAGCCTCAACTCTGCCCCATAACAAAGGGAACACAAGGATAAATCCAGTTCATCCCAGAACTGCCTCTCTCAGCCAAAACTGAGCCTTTCCTTCACACTTTCTGCCTGCATTTCCCTCAATTACAGCCTTAACTCCTAATCCCACGGCTTTGAAATTCTTGCTGCAGGGATAAAACAGGTTTGAGGGTTGTGTTTACCCAAACATCACCAACACCACGTTCCCAAGGCTGGAAATCCACGGGCTGCCCTTTGGAACACCCTCAGCAAACAGGGAAGGTGAGCAGGGAACACCTCCCAGGTGGAAAAGGGAAACCCAGACATCCCCAGCCAGGGCTTCACCTGTTTTGGCACCTTTCCCTCCATAATTTCCCAAAAACTCAATGTTTTCCATGTCCACAATTTTATCTGTTCCAAGCATTAACCCCATGGTTTGTCTGAAGCTGATTAGGAAATTAAATTTAGAAATACTCCCAGCAAAAGTGCTGGCATCAGGCTGGCAGCAAAAATTTAGGGACAAAACGAAACAGAGAAAGAATCCGAGGCTGATTTTTGTTTCCAGGGAAAATTTAAGCTCAAAACAAGCCAAACTAAGAATTTGGGATTGATTTTCCTTTCCAGGGAAAATGTAGGGACAAAACCACCCAAATGAAGAACCTGGGACTGATTTTCCTTTCCAGGGAAAACTTAAGAGCAAAACAACCCATACAAAAAAATTGGAGTTGATTTTTCTTCATGTATGTCCCAAATCAGCCTTTTTTGGGGTACAAACCATATTCATGGACAATTTCCACAGCACCTTGTTGGGTGAAAACTTTCCAACACCAAGGAATAACCAAGGAAAAATTAATGTATTATTTTCCCCTCCATCTTTTTTTTTTTTTTTTCAAATTTTCACAACTAAATTCATATCAAATAAGCACTGAAGCTCCTGAATACTCCATCTGCTTTATTTTCCAGCTCATTTTACCCAGCAGCTGGCAGGAAAAATGGTTGGAACCCTTTCTTAAAGCTCTTCCTGTGGGATTCCCAGCTGCTCCCAGGCTGAGCGATGCCTCTGGGGCCACAGGCAGCAGATAAATTCTGAATCAATTAAAAAATTAGAAAATAATTACCTGTTTGTAGCCATGAAATAGGAAGTTTGTGCCAAGTCCTTGCTGGCTGCAAGAAAAAAAAATGAAAGGTCAGGGTGTGATTTGCATATTTTTATATTCTCATATTTTAGTGCAAGGACTGTGTGGCCACCAGCAAGCCACAGCCACAGCCACAAGGATTTTGAGAACTGCTGCTCACTGAGAGCTTTGTGTGGTTCACAAAAGCCAGAACCATCTAAAACTGCCTCTGTTTTGAGAATCAGAGGATGGATCAGCTCTCCTTGGAGGAAAAGCTGGGAGAACTGGGATTGTTCAGCCTGGAGAAGGCTTTAGGGTGACTCTTGTGGCCTTTCAGGTTCCAAGAGAGCTGAAGTGGGACTCTGGATGGGAGCTGGAGCAGCAGGACAAGCAGAAATGGTTTTTTACTTGGAAAAAGTGAGATTAAGATGGGATATTGGGAAGAAATTCCTCCCTGTGAGGGTGGGGAGGCCCTGATTGTCCAGAGAAACTAGGGCTGCCCCATCCCTGCAAGTGTCCAAGGCCAGGTTGGAACAACCTGGGCAAGTGGAATTTGTCCTTGCCCACCCAACCCAACCCATTCCAGGGTTCTGGGAAGCTCTGGAGCAATCCCAGTTCCCGTATTTCCCTCCCAGTTCCCTCTCACCTCGGACAAGCTGAGTGCACTTCACCACGTGGGTGTGAGGGTGGTCAATAGTGATCTCAAAGCCTGCAAGGACACAGGGAAAGCACCATCAGAACCAGCAGCACAGCCCTGGATCCACATTTCCTGCACCCCTTCCCTCCTACAGCCCTGCTTGGAGCCAGGCAGGAATAGGGGAGCCTGATAAATTAGGAGTTTTTCCTATATCCAGAAGCTTTAAATTCTCCAGCTACAAACCCAGAAAGTCTCTGGTGCTGCCAGACCTCCCAGCTTCTGAAAGGCCTCATTGGGAAAAAAACAACTATTAAGGATTTTAAAAATAGCAGGACAAAGCCTCTGGAAGCAGCTGGGAGGAAGGCAAAGACAATGGCATCTGCTCCAAGGAATTTCTCTCACCCAAAAAGCTGAGAGGAAGCAGATTGTTTTCCCTTTGAATGGGCCTAAAGCGTTGAGGACAACTGAGTTTAATCCTCGCTCCCGCTTCCTCCTCAGTTTGGGAATTATGTTTGAAAGGGGAAAAAAAATGAATTCCAATTGGTTCATGTGCTCAGCAGATCTGCAGATTATTCTGGGAGAACTGGGATGTTTAAAAAGGCCTCTGGAGAATTGAGAGGTTGCAGAACTGGGCTTGGTTTAGCCACAGGCTTGTGGCCCACGACACCTCTGCCCCTACTGAAGGAGGGCATCTGCTCTGAATCCAGTCAGGACTAACAAATCCTGCTTTTGGAGGGAAAAAAATCTACCTACAAACTGCCTCTGAAACAGAACATTTGTTAGTGAACACAACTTTTAACATTTAGTACCTTTGATAAAGAAAATGTACACCAGCTCCACCAGCCACAGCCCTACATGAAGATTCCCACTTCCAAAAAAACCCAGCAACTGTTCCTGGTTTGTTGAGCTTTGGGGATTTTTCCCCCCCCATTTAATTATTTGATCAAAATATTCACTTTTAACTGATTTTTAAAACATCTCTCAGTACAAACTGCTTCCTGCAACAGAACTGGAACATTATGGCCTGGAATTGGATGGTCTTTAAGGTCCCTTCAAACCCAAAGCATTCCATGATTCTGTGAAAGCACAACCCAGGGCAAGGATCAGTGTCCAAGCAGCACAAATCCTGATTTTTTTTAGAGAAAAAAACACCCACAAACAGACAAACCACACTTAGATCTCTAGGCTTTGAGCCTGGCACAAGTTACACCTGAAAAATTGACATTAAAACAGGAGTCAGGCTGAAAAACAGGGTTTGTTGTGTGGACTCTGTGGAAGGGCCGAGGCTCTCCAGCCTGTGGAATTCTCCTGGCTCTGGGATTCGTGTGGCAGCCCGGCCGCTCCAAGGAACTTACCCAGGGTCTGGAGGATTATGCTCTCTAGAATGACCAGGTCTTGGGCTTGTTGCAGGTAAGCCTGGGGTTGAGAGGACAGGCAGGTTACTCACGGAGAGGCACTCGGATCAAGCCTGCACATTGCTAACACCCTTCTGTCCTGGGTAAAAATGGGAATTTCCCTGCATGGGGGAACTGGAGATTCCCTGGAAGTGTTTGAGGCCAGGCTGGATGGAGCTCAGAGCAAGCTGGGCTAGTGGAAAACAACCCTGCCCATGGCAGGGGGTGGAATGGGATTTAATGTCCTTAAATTAAGGATTTAAGGTCCTTCTAACCCAAACCATGTGGAGATTCTAAGAAAGAGGGATCAGAGTGTTTAGGAGGGTGCTGGTCCCCCAAACTCCTGGGGTGGCACACGAGCAGTGCAGGAATCAGCTTTTCCTGCTTTTTTTGGATTTTTATTTTCATTTTCTGTACCAGGGACTCGCTCAGCTCCAGGTGAAAGGGGCTGTCTGGAGAGATGAGGGATCAGCAACATTTTTTAACATTTTTAACATTTTAACTGAGACAAACTGCTCACACAGCTGAGCTCCTCTGATCCACACCCTCCTCAGCAGCGTTCCAGGGGCACGCAGCACACCTGGATCCAGGTGTGCAGCAGAGGAGAAATGGTTTTGTGCAGAGCAGGGAAGCCCAAATCTCTCTGCAGCAGGAGAGGTTGGATTGAAAAGCTGCCCCTGAGCCCTTCAGGAGGGTCAAGGAGGATTCTGGATGGAATTCCCACTCCTTGGGGCTCACAGCACATCCCAAGGCTCCAGCCCCACACTCACCTCACTCTTGGTGTCGAGCAGAGGCTCCTGGGGGTGCAGACAAGCGTGTGCCACCTTGATGACATGCTCCAGCTTCCTGGGCTGCTCCTCCACCTTGGCTGCCAGGAAAAGCGCTGCTGGCACCACCGACTGTGGAGGGAAAGGCTCTGTTTGCTTAAAAACGCCACTAAATTCAATATTAAAGCAAATAAATCGGGTGGGTTCTCAGTGTTTCTTCAGGGAATGAAGGCTGTTCAAGTGTGGCCACCACCAGGACAGAGAGAAGAGTCCCTGTCCCTTCCCAAACCTCCTCACAAGGTGGGTCTCCCACACAGACAGCAGCAGGAGGGGATTTGGGGGCTCCCAGCACCCAGACAGCAGCAGGAGGGGATTTGGGGGGCTCCCAGCACCCAGACAGCAGCAGGAGGGGATTTGGGGGCTCCCAGCACCCAGAGAGCAGCAGGAGGGGATTTGGGGGGCTCCCAGCACCCAGAGAGCAGCAGGGGGGGATTTGGGGGGCTCTCAGCACCCACACCCACCCAGACAGCAGCAGGAGGGGATTTGGGGGGCTCCCAGCACCCAGAGAGCAGCAGGAGGGGATTTGGGGGGCTCCCAGCACCCAGAGAGCAGCAGGAGGGGATTTGGGGGGCTCCCAGCACCCAGAGAGCAGCAGGAGGGGATTTTGGGGGCTCCCAGCACCCAGAGAGCAGCAGGAGGGAATTTGGGGGGCTCCCAGCACCCAGACAGCAGCAGGAGGGGATTTGGGGGGCTCCCAGCACCCAGAGAGCAGCAGGAGGGGATTTGGGGGGCTCCCAGCACCCAGAGAGCAGCAGGAGGGGATTTGGGGGCTCCCAGCACCCAGACAGCAGCAGGAGGGGATTTTGGGGGCTCCCAGCACCCAGACAGCAGCAGGAGGGGATTTGGGGGGCTCCCAGCACCCAGAGAGCAGCAGGAGGGGATTTGGGGGGCTCCCAGCACCCAGAGAGCAGCAGGAGGGGATTTGGGGGTACTCCCAGCACCCAGACAGCAGCAGGAGGGGATTTGGGGGGCTCCCAGCACCCAGACAGCAGCAGGAGGGAATTTGGGGGGCTCCCAGCACCCCACAGCCCCCAGATTGCAGCACTTACGTTCCTGTGGAACTGGGTGAAGGACTGCACCATGTAGAAGCGATGCATGTACACGATGGCTGTGTTGATGGTGAGCTGGGAGCTGGGAACGGGGTTAAGGAAAAGCGCAGAGACCCCCGGGCAGGCCCAGGGGAGCCACTGGAACAGACCCCACACACCAAAGCAGCAGGACAGGCTTTCCTCATTCCCAGGGCAGAAGTTCCCTGCAGCCCAGCACAGCTCTCCCCACTCCTCAATCCCAAAACGGGCTCAGCACTCCCCATTCCCAAGCTGAGCCTTCCCAACACCTCAGGAGAGCCCTGCTCCCAAACAGGCTCAGCTCTCTCTGCTCCCTGGAGTCCTTCCTGACAACCTGGCACAGCTCTCGCTGCTCCCAAAATCCTTCCTGGGATCTCCCTGGACCTAAAACACACTCAGCTTTTTTGGGAACTCATAGGCAGAGCCTTACTGAACCTTCACAACAGCCCAGTACAGCTTTTCCCACTCCTCTTAACCCGATTTCCTCAATCCCAAAACGGGCTCAGCACTCCCCATTCCCAAGCTGAGCCTTCCCAACACCTCAGGAGAGCCCTGCTCCCAAACTGGGGTCTCCTCGATCCCAAACAGGCTCAGCTCTCCCTGCTCCCTGGAGTCCTTCCTGACAACCTCTCTGTCAGCTCTCGCTGCTCCCAAAATCCTTTCTGGGATCTCCCTGGACCTAAAACACGCTCAGCTTTTTCGGAAACTCATGGGTAGAGCCTTACTGAACCTTCACAACAGCCCAGTACAGCTTTTCCCACTCCTCTAACCCGATTTCCTCAGTCCCAAAACAGGCTCAGCACTCCCCATTCCCAAGCTGAGCCTTCCCAACACCTCAGGAGAGCACTCCCTGCTCCCAAACTGGGGTCTCCTCGATCCCAAACAGGCTCAGCTCTCCCTGCTCTCTGGAGTCCTTTCTGACAACCTGGTACAGCTCTCGCTGCTCCCAAAATCCTTTCTGGGATCTCCCTGGACCTAAAACGGGCTCAGCTTTCCCAGGAACTCATGGGCAGAGCCTTACCGAAGCTTCACAACACCCCAGTTCAGCTTTTCCCACTCCTCTAACCCGATTTCCTCAGTCCAAAAACGAGCTCGGCTCTCCCCACTCGCAGGCCGGGCCCTCTCCACACACCAGCACAGGTTTCCCTGCTCGTGAAACGGCATTTCCGCGATCTCCAAATGGGTTCGGCTGTCCCTGCTCCCGGTTTGGCCGCGTCTTCCCTTCCCCGCATCCCGGCCCTGCCTTCCGCACTCCCGAAACCTCCTCGATCCCCGACCGGGCTCGGCGCACCCGGGGCGGGCCTGCGCTCCCTTCCAAGCACTCGGCACAGCTCTCTCCCCGCTCCCGGGCCGGCTAAGCCTTCCCAAGCCTTCCCAACACGCCAGCACAGCTTTCCCTACGCCCGAAATGGCAATTCCCGAACAAAACCGGGCTCAGCTTTCCCCGCTCCGACAGCCGGGCCGGGCCTTCCCGACAGCCCGGCACTGCTCTCCCCGTCCCGGGTTCTCCCCGATCCCCAAACCACTCGGTTCTCGCCGCCCTCGCTCCCGGCTCTCCCCGTACCAGCTCCCGGCTCTCCCCTCAGCCGCTCCCGGCTCTCCCCTCCCGGCTCTCCCCGCCCCGCCCCACTCCCACCCGCGGCCTAGCGCGGCCTAGCCCGGCCGGATACACGTTGAGGCGCTGCCCCATGTCCTGTAGCAAGTTAGCCGCCTGCTGCCGGTACGAGAGCTCCTTGTCGGGGTCAAGACCGGCGCGGCGGGATGGGCTCCGCTCCAGCTGCTCGCGGCTGAAGTACCAGCGACGCCCGGGCCCGGCTCCGCCGCCGCCCGCCGAGGCCTCCATGGCGGCTCTGCGCCCGCGCGGGGGACGCGGCGTGCGCACGCAGCGCGGCGGCGTGCTGACGTCATGCGTCGGGTGGGCGGGCGCGGGGGGCGCCGTTGGAGGCGCGAGCGTTCCAAAGCAGGGAGGGACCATTGAGTGGGCGGGGACTGGGCAGGCCACGCCCCTCGTAGAAAGCCACGCCCCTTATAAAAGCCCCGCCCGGCCCGGTGCCGCCCGCGCCCCCCCCACCCCTCACACCGTGAGGGGCTCTCATTTCAGCGGGGCCCGCAACACCCCCGCACCTCGGGGTGCTCCCTGTGGCCCCACAACCGGCTTCTCAGCCCCCCCTTACCGGCACTTCTACGCACTGACACCCGAGGACGCCCAGGATACCACTGTGTCTCTCACCCCCACCCCTCACACCGTGAGGGGCTCTCATTCCAGCGGGGCCCGCAACACCCCCGCACCTCGGGGTGCTCCCTGTGGCCCCACCACCGGGTTGTCAGCTCCCCCTTACCGGCACTTCTACGCACTGACACCCGGGGACGCCCAGGATACCACTGTGTCTCTCCACTCCGAGAGCCCTTCCTCACCGGGATCTCGGTGTTTCTCTCCACTCGGGACTCCGGTATGTTTCCCCCTCACGCCAGGTCTGTGAGATCCCCCAACCGCTCCAAGATCCGGTTTTACCGGGGTCCCGCAGCCCCCCGCACCTCAAGACGTTGCCTGGATCCCCGAACCGACTTCTGAGCCCCCTTCCCGTACCGGGACCCCTCCTCACCCGGAGCCCCTCGCACCGGGACCCCTCCTCACCGGGATTCCGGTGTTCTTCCCCCCTGGGATCCCGGGATCCCCTCCCAGCCACCCTCTGCCCCACAGGCCAGGCCACAGCTCGTATCCAAAGTGTTTTATATATAATTTATCTGTACACACGAAGGACAAAGTACCTCAGGTCTGCGCTGGGGTGAGGGGGCCAGTGCCTCCCACACTCCCCCCGGGCTGAGCCCACCCCCCGCCCAAAAACTGCTTCAAAAAAAAAAAAAAAGAAAAGAAAAAAAAAAGTCACTTCATTAGGTTTTTTTTGCATTTAAAAGGGGGAGGGTCTGCCCCCCCCTCTCCCCGCCACAGCCCCCCCGGAGGGAGCTGGGACCCCCGGGGGGTGAGGGGGCTGCGGAGATGCTGGGCCTGCGCCTCCCCACCCCCCGCAGGCGGCACTTCAATTTGGCACATGGAAGGGGCTGGGGACCCCCAAAACCCCCTGCAGTCCCTTTCCTGGGGGGGGCCCATCTCCCCTCTTTGGCACATGGGGGGTTTCAGCAAAGGGATGGGGGTTACCATGAACCACCCCCCCAAAAAACACCCCGGTGCAGGGCTGGGAAACACCCCCTAAAACACCCATAGAGGGGGGGCACAGGGTTACCTCCCCACACCCCCCAACCACCTCCCTTGTGTCCATTTCTCCCTTTTATTTTTAAATATGTGGATTTGGGGATTTTTCCTTTTTTTTTTCAGCCTGAGCTTGGCACAGGCTGGGGGAGTCCCTGGCGTGAGGGGACACCATGGGGACCCCCCCTAACTGCCCCCAGGGCCCGCATTGAGGAAGTAGGTGGTCATCTCCCCCTTGCCCTTGACCTTGACCAGCCCCCGGCACTCCAACACGTAGCCCTTGGCTGCCAGCACCTGGTACAGGTCCGTTGTCACCTGGAGGGGGGACACAGAGGTAAGGGGGGGGGTCCTTGGGGGTCTCTGGGGGGTGTCCTGTGCCCCTCCCACTCCCGGCTGACCTGGATGCGGTCGGGGACCCCGGTGCTGTCCATGCGGCTCGAGACGTTGACGGTGTTGCCCCAAATGTCGTACTGGGGCTTGCGAGCCCCGATGACCCCTGCGACCACTGGGCCCATGTTCAGGCCTGGGGGGACACGGCTGAGAGTCAGGGACGACCCCCACACACTCGGGGAAATGGAGGGAAGGAAGGGGAAAAAGGGGAAAGAGGAGTGAGGGGTTGGAATTGGAAAAGGAGGGAGTGATAGGGAAAAGAGGGGTGCGAAGGGGGAAAAGGAGGAGGTGAGAGGGGGAAAAGCAGGTGGGGAAAAGGGGAAAGAGGTGAGGGGTGAGGGGGAAAAAGAAGGAGTCGAGGGGGTGGAATTGGAAAAGGAAAGAGTGACAGGGAAAAGAGGAGTGTGAAGGGGGAAAAAGAGAAGGTGAGAGGGGGAAAAGGGGATGGGGAAAAGGGAAAAGAGGGGTGAGGGGGAAAAAGAAGGGGTGGAGGGGTGAAATTGGAAAAGGAAAGAGCGACAGGGAAAAGAGGGGTGTGAAGGGAAAAAAAGAGAAGGTGAGAGGGGGAAAAGGTGGTGGGGAAAATGGGAAAGAGGAGTGAGGGGGGAAAGGAAGGAGTGGAGGGGTGAAATTGGAAAAGGAAGGAGTGACAGGGAAAAGAGGGGTGTGAAGGGGGAAAAAGGGGACATGAGAGGAGAAAAGGAAGGAGTGAGGAGGGAAAAGGAAGGGGTGAGGGGGGAAAAAGGGGGTGCAAGAGGGAAAATAGGGCAGAAGAAGAGAAAAGGGATTGCAAAAGGAAAAGGGGGGGTGAGAGAGGAAAAAGGGGTGCAAGAGCCGCCAGGCACAAAGCCACGAACAACAGCGTGGGATGGCTGGAGGTGCAGCGGGGCATGCAAGGGGCGTGCAAGGGGCGTGCAAGGGGCGTGCAAGGGGCGTGCAAGGGCTCACCGATCTTCATCTGGAAGTTGTTGAAGGAGTGCTCGTTGATGTACTTCATCTGCTCCATGAGGTGCATGGCGTAGTCGGCCAGCGCCGCGATGTGGCTCCGGCCCTCGCGGTCGTAGGTGGCCGCGTTGAGCCCCGACGCCGCCATGTAGGTGCTGCCAATGGTCTTGATCTTCTCCAGCTGCCGGTACTTCTGCTCGCTGATGATCTGGGGGGACAGGGTGGGCTCACCCCCACAGCACCTCGGCAGGGCATGGGGTACCCCAAATCCTGCACCCCGTCCTGTGGCTCTGGGAATGCTGTTCCGTGGCTTTTCCAGCACCTCCTGCACTGTGGCTCCTCAAATGCTGCTCCACAGCCTCTCCAGCAGTCCATGACCATATCCCCTGCACCCCAAGCTCCTCCATGGTGTTCCACAACCTCTCCAACACCCCATGGACACCATCTCCTGCACCCTGTCCCCAAACCTGGTGTTCCACAGCCTCCCCAACACCCCATCTTCCTGCACCCCATTCCTGTGCCCCTTATCCACGCTGCTCCACAGCCTCTCCAGCACCCCATGACCATATCCCCTGAACCCCAAACTCCTCCATAGCATTCCACAATCTCTCCAACACCCCCTGCACACCTTTTTCTACACCTGGTCCCCACACATGGTGCTCTGCAGGCTCTCTATACCTTGTGCATCCCATCTTCTTGTAGCTCATCCATGGTGCTCCACAGCCTCTCCAGCACCTCATGCACACCATCTCCCGCACCCTGTCCCCAAACCTGGTGTTCCACACCCTCCCCAACACCCCATCTTCCTGCACCCCATCTTCCTGCACCCCATTCCTGTGCCCCTTATCCACGCTGCTCCTCAGCCTCTCCAGCATGCCCTGCACCATCCCTGTGGCTCCATGAAAGCTGCTCCACGGCTTCTCCGAGGATGGAGCACAGGATGTACTCACCCCACTGCTCCACTGCCCTCCCAGTACCTCGTGACCACATTCCCTGGACCACAACCTCACCCACGCTGCTCCACAGCCTCTCCAGCACCCCATGAACCCCATCCCTGTGCACTTCACCCCTGTGCACCCCATCCTCTCTACCCTTCTCCACCCCAGCACCTCATCGAAGTCGGCGATGATCTCGTTGAGCAGCCGCAGGCACTCCACGCCCTCGTTGTTGGCCTCCAGCTCCACGTAGAACTCAGAGAAGTTGCTGATGGAGGCGAACATGACGGCCACACACTCGCAGGACTGGTAGTAGAGCTCATCATTGCGCCGCTCCCGTGCCAGAAAATGCGCAGCCACGTCCTTGGGCAGGATGTTGTGCAGCAGCCGCCGGTTGTAGGCCTGCAGCTCCTCCATCTCCTCCTTCTCTCCCGTAGCCTGTGGGCACAGACCCAGGGGGGAGCTGCCACAGGACCCCATGGCCACCCCGGCATCAGGGTGTGGGGATGGGATTGGTCCCTGCCCCACGGTCACCCCAGTCCTGGGTGCAGGGTCACTCCCAGCCCTGTGGCCACCCCAGCATCAGGGTGTGGGGAGGGGATTGGTCCCTGCCCCACGGTCACCCCGGTCCTGGGTGCAGGGTCACTCCCAGCCCTGTGGCCACCCCAGCATCAGGGTGTGGGGAGGGGGTTGGTCCTGGCCCTGGATTGGTCCCTGTCCCATGACTGCCCGGGTTTTGGGCTGCAGAGAAGGGTCGGTGCTGGTGCCAAGGTGTAAGGAAGGGGTTGGTTCCAGCCCCACAGTCATCCTAATCCCAAGGAGCAGGGGAAGAGTCAGTTCCCATTCCATGGTCACCCCAATCCCAGGGAGCAGGGTCAGCCCTGGTCCCACAAACTCCTTGGTTCTGGGGTACTGAGAGGGTTCAGTCTTGTCCTAGAGTATGGGGAGGGGTCAGTAGTGACCCCATGGTCAGTCCCAGTCCTGGGGTGCAGGGAGGGGCTCAGTCCCAGTTCCGGGGTGCAGGGAGGGGGTCAGTCCCAGTCCCGGGGTGCAGGGAGGGGCTCAGTCCCAGTTCCGGGGTGCAGGGAGGGGGTCAGTCCCAGTCCCAGGATGCAGGAAAAGGGTCATTCCCAGCCCCCCAGCCCTTGGCTGTACCTGGAGCTTCCAGAGGAAGTCGAGGCGGGCGGTGGACTCGACCTGCTGCGCGTGCAGGTACAGGGCGAGCGCGAACACGGCCAGGACCACGGGGGTCACGTAGCGCAGGGCCACCTTCCCCTCCGCAGGGCTGCAGGACCCCCAGGACCCCTGAGGCAGGCTGAGGGACCCATCCCTGCCCACCCAGAGATCCCAGACTGCGCCCAGATCCCAAAGATCCACCCACCCACTCCAGGGACACCAAATCTGCACCCAGACCCCAAAGATCCACCCACCCACTCCAGGGACACCAAATCTGCACCCAGAGCCCAAAGTTCCACTCACCCACTCCAGGGACACCAAATCTGCACCCAGAGCCCAAAGATCCACCCACCCACTCCAGGGACACCAAATCTGCACCCAGAGCCCAAAGATTCACCCACCCATTCCAGGGACACCAAATCTGCACCCAGACCCCAAAGATCCACCCACCCACCCAGGGGAACCCCAAATGTGCACCCAAACCCAAAGATTGACCCACTCACCCAAGAGACCCAAAACCTGCACCCAGACCCCAAAGATCCACCCAGACCCCCAACATGCATTCACCCTCCTCAGTGACCCCAAACCTGAATCCAGACCCCAAACATTCACCTTCCCATCCCAGGGACCTTAAATCTGCACAGTAACCTCAAAGATCCACTCAACCCCCCAAAGGAGCCCCAAATCTGCACCCAGACCCCAAAGCTGAACCCACACAAGAAGAGACCCCCTAGGGTGTACCCACCCCCTCAACACTGCAGCACAGACCCCCAAGGGACCCTCCTGCTTCTGCCCACCCTCACCCCCCTTCGCCCAGGTCCCCACTGGTTCCAGTTGCCCACTCACCACTCTCCCTGGGTCACGTTGAAGGAAGGCCTGTGGGGACAAGAGCCAGGGGTCAGTGGGGTGGGGACACAGCCCCGAGGTGGGGACCCCTGGGGGACCGGGGGCACTCACAGGGCGTTGGCCACGACCAGCAGGTCGGCGTTGTCAAACAGGGCTGCGTGAGGCCCCTCCACCAGCAGCAGGAACGTGGCCTCGATGCCCACCATGAGCAGCAGCTTCCCGATGCTGCTGATGTGCAGGAAGACGGAGCAGGCCAGCAGGCTGAGCACCACGCTGTAGCTGAAGTACTGGGGGGGACATGGTGGGATGCAGCGGCACCCCAGGAGCACCAGATGGTACCCAGGGACACTGGATGGCACCCCTGGGATCTCTGCAGCACCCTGGGAACCCCAGATGATACCCCAGGAGCCAGGACTGGCATTCCAGGAACCTTGGGAACCCTGGATAGCACCCCTGGAATGCTGGATGGCACCCTGGAAACCCCTGTAGCACCCTGGAAAAAGTGGATAGCACCCCTGGAATGCTGGATGGCACCCTGGAAATGCTGGATAGCACCCCTGGAATGCTGGATGGCACCCTGGGAACTCCTGATGGCACCCCAGTAACCTCTGCAGCACCCTGGGAACCCCAGATAGCACCCCAGGAACCCCAGCCCTCACCCCAGGAATCCAGGATGGAACTTCTGGGGAACCCTGGACAGCACCCATGAGAACTCTGCAGCACCCCAGTAACTCTGCAGCACACTGGGAACCCCCCATGGCACCCCTGGGAACACCAGCCAGCACCACAGGACTCCTGAAGCACCCCAAGAACCCCGGATGGCATGCAGGAATCATGGATGGCACCCCAGGAACCCTGAATGGCACCCTGGGGATCCCTCTGCCACCTTGGGAACACCAGCTGGGACCCCAGGAGCTCCTGCAACACCCCAGGGATGCCAGACAGCATTCCAGGAACCCCTGCAGCACCTTGGGAACACTGAACGGCACCCTTGGGAACCCTGCAGCACCCCAGAATCGCAGCACCTCCCCATGCCCACAGGGACCTTGCACCCCTGGGGACACTGTGGCAGCACCCAGCAACCTCAAGGGCTCAGTGCCAGCACCCACTGAGGACCTTGGACCCAAGCGACCTGTGCCAGCACCCCGTGTGTGTGGGGACCCTGTGCTGGCACCCTGCACCCCTGGGGACCCAGTGCCAGCACTCTGGGGGACACTGAACCCTCTGGAACCCTGTGCCAGCATGTTTGGGAACACTGTGCCAACACCATGGGGCACACGGCACCCATGGGGACCCCGTGCCAGCACCCTTGGGGACACACCTACAGAGATCCATGCCAGCATTCCTGGGGACTCTACTCCCATGGGGACCCTCTGCCAGCACCCAGGGAGCCCCTGGCACCATCAGTGACCCCTGGGGGGACACTGACCCCATGGGGGGACCCTCTGCCAGCACCCAGGGAGCCCCTGGCACCATCAGTGACCCCTGGGGGACGCTGACCCCAGGGACCCCTGGCACCATCAGTGACCCCCGGGGGACGCTGACCCCATGGGAACCCTCTGCCAGCACCCAGGGAGCCCCTGGCACCATCAGTGACCCCTGTCCCCGTGCCCTGGCGGTGCCCACGGCCGCTCACCTCGGGGAAGTCGCAGGCCAGCCCGTCCCCGTGGCAGGAGCCCGCGGCGGCGCCCAGGGTGAAGTTGAGGGCGCGGAGCTGGCACGGCCCCACGGCCCCGGGGGTGACGTTGAGCTCGCGGGCGGCGCAGTCCCGCAGGGCCACGCGGCTGCAGGAGAACTGGGGGGCCAGAGGGGTGAGCACAGCTCCCCAAAAACCCCCAAAATCTCCCCCCACAATCCCCCGTGACCCTACCATGTTGACGAAGGCGGCGATGAAGACGAGGAGGATGGTGAAGACGGCGATGCCGGTGCTGCGGGCACGGGACTGGACGATGCTGCGGGAGAGCTGCTGCAGGGCGGCGGGGAAGAGCTGGGGGGGCACCAAGAAGCCTGTAAGGCACGGCCCAGCCCCCCAAAAACCCTGCCAGCCCTCAGGTACTCACAGTGACGCAGGAGTAGATGGCACAGATGAAGAGGATGGCAGCAAGGAGGATGAAGATGCTGACGTAGACCCCGAGCATCAGCGAGGAGCTGAGGAGAGGTGGGAGGTGAGGGATGGGGTTGATGGATCAGAGCTGGTATTTCGGGGGGCTGTGGCACTTACTGGGGGAACACCAGGATCTGGAGGCAGCAGATGAAGCAGAAGACAAGGAGGGTACAGGCCACGTAGCCACCAAAACGGTCATCAACCTTCTTGGAGTACTGAGGAGACAGGGGGAGGGGAATGGTTGGTGGATGGAGGGGGGACCCCAGGAACCCCAGGGGGATCCCAGGGGAAGAATGGAGGCAGAACTGAGGGGACACCAGTGAAGGGGGTGCAGGGGAACGGGGGGAACCTGGGGGACAGGATGGAGGGAAATGAGAGGACCCCAAGGGATGCAGATGAAGAGGGACTGGGGACATGCCAGAAGATGGGATACAGGGGGACAGGGACAACCCCAAAGGGTGGGATAGAGGGGAATGGGGAACCCCAGGGGATGCAAGGAATGGGAGAGAGGGAGAGGGGGGGATGGGATGGAGGGGGATGCAGAGATGCATCCAGAGATGCAGGGAAGGGACCCCAGAGGATGGAATGGTGGGAGACGAGAAGACCCCAGGGGATGGGAGGGGACAGAAAGGACCCCAGAAGATGGAATGGAGGGGGTGAAGAGAGAAGGTGGAAGGACCATGAAACCAGCACAAAGAAGCCCCACCCCAAGGCATGGAGGGAGATGGAAGGACAAAGATGCTGATGGGGCCAGGGCAGAGGGGACTTCAAGAGACAGACGGAACAGTGGGTCCAGAACAAAGGGAACAGAGGGCCCCCCAACCTTCTTCTCCAGCTCAGGGGTCTGGAAGGTGAGTAGGAACTTCTTGACGTGGTCCTTGCGGAGCTGGTCGATGCTGCGGGCATCAATGGCCCGGCTCAGGAACTCATCCACCTCATCCTCGGGGTTGAGGGCCTCCTGGGCACCACGGCTGTGGAATGAAGGGGTCAGGACCCTCCCAGCCCCCCAGGTCTGCCCCAGGGAGGGGCTGGGCACGACAGCCCCAGCAGCCCAGCATGGGAACACTTACTTGTCCTTGCTGGAGTCATCAATGCCCTGGGAGACACAAGGAAGAGGTGTCAGAGACACTGGCATGGGTGGGGACAACCCTCATGAATGACAAGGACATGGGACGTCCCCAAGAGTCACCCAGGATGGGGAACAGAGTTCCAAGGGTAAATGGGGCAGGAGTGTCCCCAAGGGTTCTTGGCAAGGACAAGAGAATCCCAGGGGTCTGCAAAGGAAGGAGGGAGGGGTCTAGGGAAGATGTCCAACCCCAGTGAGGATGGGACACCCAGCATGGGACTGGTGAGAACAGGGAGGATCTCCAAGATCTGCTGAGCACCAGGGGTCACCCAGGAACTCCCCGAGGCCCGTAGGCAGCAGCAGGAAGCCATAAGGGCTGTGGGCAGGGTTGGGGAAACCACTGACAAGCACGGAAGGGCAGGGAGTGGCTGATAGCACCATGGTGAGGCTGCCCCGTGCCCGATGCCCTCCCCGGGGCTGCTCACCATCTGCCGGAAGGCCTTGGAGTCCTTGGTGCGGGAGAAGGAGCGCTCGGGCACCCAGCGTGGCACCAGCCCCTCGGTGGAGTTGGCACGAGTGCGCTGCAGCTTGGCCAGGATGGCTTTCTCCTCCTTCTGCAGGGTGGCACGGCCATGAGGGGGTGACCCCAGCCTTCCCTCTGCCCCCCAGACGACCCCCCCAACTCACGCGCTTCTGGCTGCAGCCAACAATGAGGAAGGTCTCGATGTTGTGCTCCTTGAGGTAGGCGTTGCGCTCGCCGCCGTGGCCCGGCTCCACCTCATAGTCGCCGTTCAGGTACTGCAGCGTTGCCCAGGTGATGTGGATGCGCCTGGGGATGGGGGGATGAAGGTGCTGAGCCCTCCCTGCCCAGCGCCCCCCACCCCAGAGCCCAGCCCAGCCCCCCAGTCCCGGCTCACCCAGCTTTGCCACCCGCTTCCATGTGGTTGGCGAGGGTGACGTCGTTGGACCAGACGTCGAACTGCCACTTGCGCAGCCCCAGGACGCCGCAGTGAACCCGCCCGCTGTGGATGCCCACACGCATGTTCACGTTCACCCCCGTCACCTCACGCACCAGCCTGCGGGTGGGATGGGCACCGTGTTACCCCCGGGCACGCCATGGCACCCCAGGGTGCCTTCAGGTGTCCCCAAGCAACCCTTTCGGGATTTCCAGGCACCACAGCACCCTGAGGTGCCCCAAAGCAGCACTGGATTCACAGGCAGCTGAGACACCACAGCACCCCATGGCACCCCCAGGCATTGTGGCACCCCCAAGCACCCCATGGCACCCCCCATGGCACCCTGAGGCACCCCTAGGCACTGTGACCCAGACTGGCGAGTACTGGGGATGAGCCAGCACTAGGAATAGCTGTGGCAGCCCCTGGGATTTGCCAAAACTGGGGAAATTGCAGCCCCCCCAAGCTGCAGTGACACCACGGACAGACACACCAGTACCAGGCACAGCTCCTCAGGGTTGTGGCAGCACTTAGGACATGCCAGCCCAAAGGATGGGCACAGGCCCCCAAATTGTGGTGGCACTGGAGATGTGCCAGCCCAGGAGATGGGCACAGCCCCCCAAATTGTGGTGGCACTGGAGATGTGCCAGCCCAGGAGATGGGCACAGCCCCCCAAATTGTGGTGGCACCATAGATGTGCCAGCCCAGGGGATGAGCACAGCCCCCCAAATTGTGGTGGTACTGGAGATGTGGGGGGATGGGTACAGCCCCCTAAATTGTGGTGGCACCGGGGATGTGCCAGCCCAGGGGATGGGCACAGCCCCCCAAATTGTGGTGGCACGAGAGATGTGCCAGCCCATGGGATGGGCACAGCAGGATCAAGTGCAGCCCTCCAAGCTGTGGTGGCACTGGGGACGGGCACACAGCTCTGCCCCACTCACGAGATGGCCTCGATCATGTCAACGCCCATCTCCACACAGCAGTGAGCGTGGTCCCCGCGCGCCTCCGGCAGCCCCGACACGCAGTAGTAGCAGTCCCCCAGGATCTTGATGCGCAGGCAGTGGTTCTCCTGGGGGGCACCAGCAGGTTAGGGGGGCTCCAGGACCCCCCAAAGTCCCCCCCAGCCCCTCCACTCACCGCAGCCAGCTTGTCAAAGCGGGCAAAGAGCTCGTTGAGTGTCATCACCAGCTCCTGGGCCGTGCACTGCGAGGCCAGGCTGGTGAAGCCCTCGATGTCCGCAAAGAGGATGCTGCAAGGAGGAAGAGCACGGGCTGGGGGTGGCCCACACACTGCCCCAGACACTCTCCCTTGGTGATGCCTCCCCCAGGACCCGCCTGCACCCCCGTCCTCACAGTACCTGACGTTGTCGTGCTTCTGGATGTAGATCTTGTGGAACATCATGTCCTCCTTCTTGGTGTTGATGTCCTCCTTCATCTCCATGGCCACGTGCTGCGGCAGCACTGACAGCAGCAGCCGTTCCTGCAGCCAGAGCGGTCCCGTCAGCAGGGCTGGGGTGCTGGAGGACCCCCAGGCCGGCACAGGGACCCCCGGGACCCCCTGTCCCACCTGCTGACGGTTCTCCCGCTGGAGGTGCAGGCGTGCCTGGATGTAGCCGCGGGTCTCCTGGAAGGCCTGGCGCTGCGACACCTCGGCCGGGTAGTGGGTGCAGACCCCCACCACGTTGGTGCAGAGGAAGATCAGGGCGTTGGCGCTGAGCTGGGGGGAGAGGTGGGCTCGGTGTGACCACCTGGGGACCCCCAGCCAGCTCTGCCACCCTCCTCTGCACCACAGAACCTGGGCTTTGGTACAGTGGGTGCTGCTAAGGGGAGAAGAGGGGGCTGCAAAGGGAACACGGGGGCTCAAGGCAGGGGGACATGGGGGGTCTGGGACGCAGGGCAGGGAGGATGCAGGGACATGGAGAGAGGGGATGTGGGGCACACAAGGACGTGGGAAAACAGGACAAGGGGGCTGCAGGGACATGAGGGACTTGGGGCTGTGGGAAACCAGGGAACAGGGGATGCAGGGACCTGGGGACACAGGGTGAAGGGTCAAAGGGGACATGGGGACACAGGGTAGGGGGGGCAAAGGGGACACAGGCTAGGGGGATCACAGGAGCCTGGGGACACAGGGTAGGGTGGCAGAGGGACTTGGGGACACAGGGGACATGGGTAGGGTGAATGTGGAGGACCTGGAGATGCAGGGCAGGGAGAACATGGGTGTGTGGGGATGTGGAAAACCAGAGCAGGGGGGATATGAGGATACAGGAGCCCGAGGCCGGGGCTACACGGGGGCCTGGAGCATGGGGGTCATGGGGACGCCCTCGGGAAGCAGAGGAAGTCGGAAAGCGGAGATGACTGCGGAGGGAGCTGTGGTTTCCCTCCGTCCCCATCCCCCGGGACCGGGGCCAGGGCTATTTATAGCTCTCCAGCACACTGGGACACTGGGAACAGAGGCCTCGCATCCCCTCCCCGGCCCCTCTGCATCCCCCTGGAGCCCCATCACTCCTACCCTGAAGGGGTGAACCCTACCCAGGGGGGCGGCCCCTCCCGTGACCCCGCTGGCCTCGGATGTCATTGTGTTCCTCGCCCTGTGCCCCGCAGGGACGGCACGTGGTGGCCCCAGCCCTGGCCAGGCAGGGCGAGGGTGACGGCTGCTGAGTGGCTCTGCTCAAGGAGGGGGAGCTGCCGGAGCTGGGAGCACCCAGCCCTAGGGATGGGGGACCCTTCTGCACCCCCTGTGCAAGCAGGAGCACCCACCACCTCCGAGGGGCAGGACAGGGGACCCTGGCAGTGTCCCAGCCCCCCTGGGTGACAGCCCTCCCCTGCCCTGCTGCCCTGGACTTGCGTCCTTCCCCGGGGGTTTCCGCCAGCCCTACAACGGGGGCTTTGTGGGTGCCCCTTCGTCCTGGTGCAGCCCACAATGGGGGGTCTGTGCCGGGATGAGGGGCCCATCCAGGCTCCCGGGGGCTCTGGCACTGTAGAGACCCCCGACCCCACCAGGGGACACCAGCACAGGACCTCCCCTGGGGCCCCCTATCCCCGAGTAGCCAAGGGGCCTCTCTTGCATCTAGAACTTTCCAGCAGCAGAAACATCAAGCGCAAGAA
This sequence comes from Prinia subflava, assembly GCF_021018805.1. Taxonomy (NCBI): domain Eukaryota; kingdom Metazoa; phylum Chordata; class Aves; order Passeriformes; family Cisticolidae; genus Prinia; species Prinia subflava. The sequence goes on along the minus strand of NW_026961063.1, from coordinate 484,552 downwards.
AAACAAAACCCCCAAATCTGCAGAGCGGGGATTCAGGGCCGGGAGGTGCCACCTCAGCCCCTCCCAGGTGTGTCCCTACCTGCTTCCAGAGGAAAGGGTCGGCGGCGTTGCGGTGCCAGGCGATGGCGAGGTGCAGGGCGGAGAGCAGCACCCCGGCCAGCACGGCCGCCCGCATCCGCACGGGCAGCAGCGTGTAGGTGATGTAGATGAAGAAGACGCTCCACCAAACGCCCTCGGCCGCGCTCCGGGGAGCCACGGCCACCGTCCCCAGCGCCTGCACGCCGGCCAGCAGCCCCAGCACCACGTAGCTCACCACCCACATGTAGTCCTGGGGGAAGGCGCTGCGGCTGCACAGCACCATGAGGAGCAGGAACAGGCCCGTGGCACCGGCCAGCGCGGCGGCCGCCGGCACGTGCGGGGCACCGGGCAGGCAGAGGAAGAGCAGCATCACCCCGCAAACCAGCACCAGCACCCCCATCAGCACCGTCAGGCTGCTCTGGTTCATCTGGAAGAAGTAGCGCTGGTAAAGCCGCTCCAGTTTGGCCGACTGGAAGCGTTTGGAGCGGAAAACCTGCAGCAGGCGCCGCCAGCACTCGCCGGCCGACGGCCGCCCCGCCGTGTCCCCCGGCTCCCTTCGGCCCCTTGGCCTCGCCGTCCTCCAAGCTCGCGTCCACTGATTTGAGTCCCAGGTCGCCCGCAGGGCCCTTCTTGCCATAGTGATCCTCCTGCCAAGTGCAGCGCAGCCCCCGGGGGGGTCCCGCGCCCCGCTCCATCTCAGGGTCCTGCAGGCAGCTCATGTAGCGGGGCCCACAGAGGCCGGCTCGGGGCCGGGGGCCCTTCTTGCCATTGCGCTCCCCCCATGCCGTCTTCCGCTCGTCCACCTTGGGCACCAGGATGCCGCTGAACCACGACATGCTGTGGGCACCGAGGAGGGGTCAGCGCTTGGTCACCCACCCCGACACCCCCAGAGGGGCCCTGGTGTCCACGGGGGTGAACAAGGAGTGGGGGGTCCTGATGTCCCCTGCACCACCCTGGGGAATGCAGAGCACAAGTCCCAGTTCTGCCACTGCACCCATGGCCCCCGTGGGAACGGCCCGTGCTGGGTTCCCGGTGCCCCAGCGTCCCGGGTGCCCGGTGCCCGAATCCTGGTGCAGGGCGCTGGGCTCCCGGTGTTGGGTTCCCGTTGTCCCGGTGCCCAATGTCCTGGTGCCCGGTGCGTGGCCCTGCCGAGGCCGCCCCGAGCCCGCCCTTCCCGGTGCAGCGACCTGCGACAAAGCTGGGACCGACCCGGGCGTCCCGGCCCTGTTTGTCTTGAACGGCGGCCAGCGGGCTGTACCGGGCACGGCCGCCCCGGGGCACCGGGAACCAGCCGGGACGTGGCAGCCGGTCCCTGCCCCGGGCGAGCAGCGGTGGAGAATGGCCACCGAGAAGGGCCGGCCCCGGTGGCGGCGGCCGCCTCCCTCCTCCCTTCCCTCCCTCCCCTCTCCGGGCACGGGAGCCCCGCCGAGCCCGGCCCGTACGCCGAGACCCACCAGCGCCCTCCGGCCGCCGCACCGGACGCTCCCACCGCACCGGCAGCTCCCGCCGCACCGGACCCCCCCGAGCACCGCGCAGCTCCCCGGGGCCGCACCGCTCCCGCCGCCCGGGGGCCCAGCCCGGTGTCGCCCCCCCAGCCCTGATCCCAGTCCCGATCCCGGTTCCGGTCCCGCTCCCGATCCCCAACGACGCCGCCGCCCCGATCCACCCTCCCCCGCGTCTCCCGCCGCTCCCGGTGCGCCCGAGCGGCCCCGCTCACCTCCGCCTCCGGCGCTGCCGCCCGCGGGGCCCCGCGCCCCGCCACGGCCCCGCCGCCGCCCGCTTCTACACGGCGGCCGCGCCGCGTCCCCGCCGCCCCATCCCGCGCCCAGGCCGGGCCCCCGGTGGCGGTGGCGGCCCCGGTCCCGGTCGCGGCCGCGCAGCCCCGGCCCGCCCCGGCCGGTGCCCGCCCCCCCTCCCCCCCCCCCCGCCCGGATCCGCTCCCGGGCGCTCCCGGCCGGGGCCTTAAAGGCGCAGCGGCGGCGGCGGGAACGGCCCGGTACGGCCCGGAGCGCTGGGGGCGGACTCGCACCCCCGGGGCTGCGCACACACGCGCGGACACGGACACGGACACGGACACACGCACCGACATGGCGGGGACACGCGCGGCGGGGCCCCCCGTGCCCGCACAGCCCCCCGAGTGTGTCACTTGCACGCCCACCCCAGTGCCCCCCGTGCCTTCCCCTTGCACACCCGCCTCGCTCACATCCCCGTGCCCCCCTTGCACACGTCGCACTCCCTGGCACACGCGTGTTGCACGCACATATGTGTTCACACGTGCATGAATCCCCCTGCACACCCGTGGCGCGCGCCCACACCCCTGCACGCACACACATCTCCTTGCACACGCACACACGCGAGAACACAAACCCTTGCACACGCGTTTTCTATGCTGCACACAGGTTTTGGACGTACACACCCTCCTTTCACACTTACACGCCCTTGCACATCCACACACCCTTGCACACTCAGCCCTGTTACACACTCACACATAAGCCCCTCTATATCCGTGTGCAAATGAATCCCCGTGTTCACACACCTGTGCCCCTCTTAGGTATCGCGGGTGTGCATGCGTGTGCAGGTGCACGCACACTTTGCACACACACTTTGCACACACATAGGCGCTCACAGGGGCACGCACCCCCCTTATCCACACCCCACACGCTTCATGCACACTCCCTTGCACACACACGTGCACTCACTCCTTGCACACACACCTTCACACATACACAGCCCTTACACACACCGCCCCCACCTTCATGCACACAGTCCTTGCACACACGCCTTACACACCCCTTACACAATCACAGCCCCCTTGCATGCACTCTCACCCTTACACACCCCGTACACACTCACAGCCCCCTTGCACACACTCTCACCCTTACACACCCCTTGCACACTCACAGCCCCCCTTGCACGCACTCTCACCCTTACACACTCACAGCCCCCTTGCACACACTCTCACCTTACACATCCCTTGCACACTCACAGCCCCCTTGCACGCACTCTCACCCTTACACACCCTTTGCACCCTCACAGCCCCCGCTGTATGCACACACACACACACACGCCCCTTGCACAGATGCCCCCCCATTTCCTCGCACCCCCGTGCCCAGCCTGGCACAGGGCACCCCCTCACTGCGGTCCCACCCCCCCCGTACCCCCCGAGCGAGCCCGGGACCGGCCCTGCCCCCCCGGCAGATCCTCCCGTGCCCCCCTTCCCTCCCCCGCAGCGGCGGCGCCGGGCCCCGGGGAGCGCTGATTAATCATTAATTAGGAGCCGCCGGCGGGGCCGTGTCCCTGCGGCCCCACGCGGAAGTCCCGCCGCGCGGGGGATGGGGGGGCCCACGCGGGGGGCTCCGTGGGGCTCCCGCTCCACCCGCGGTCCCGTTCTGCCCCTCCGGTCCAGTGATGCCGCAGCACCGGAACCGGCGGCCACCGTGGGGACACGCGTGGGGCGGGTGGGCTGCGTCTCCCCACGGCCCCGCCTGCCCCACGCGGGGGTCTTTGGGGGGTAACCCCGTGGGGGGTAGGGGGTGATACCCCGGCGTGGGGGTGGCAAAAAAACCCTGTGGGAGCGGCGCGGCGGCCGCGGGAGCGATCCCGGGGGGATGCGGGCGGAGGGGCTCGGGCTCCCGCATCCCCGCACACGCGTGGGCAGGGCCGCGGCGGCCCCCGGGGGGCTGCTTTTCCCCGGTACCGCGCGGCCGGTCGCCGCAGCACTGCGGGTTGTGGGCAGGGTCCGTTCCCGGTGCCTGCCGGTGGCTGCCCAGCTGCGGGGGCGCGGACCGGTCGCCACGGGGATGGGCGCGGGGGCGGGCAGGCGGGGGCGGGGACGGCCGGGACGCCCTGGCGGCCCCGTGTGATGCGGAGCGCGGCGGTGGCGGCAGCGCGGCCCTTCCCCGCGGAGCGCCGCGGTCCGGTGTGGGGCTGCCCCGCCGGCGTGCCCGGGGCTCCGGTGGGTGCCGCCGGGGATGTCCGCCCCGGCGCAGCCTGACGCTTCCGGCTCCTTCCAGGTGAGCACACCGGAGCATTCCCGGCCGCCGCGGAGCCCGTGCGGCCCGGTTCGGTTCTGCCCGCAGAGCCGGGGGCCGCCGGTGGCAGCGCCGCGGCGGGGCCGAGCCGCCCGGGGCTGCCCGGTGCTCACCGCCCGCTCTCGCCGCAGAGCCCCCGGAGGCTCCCGAAGCGCAAGAGCCGCTTCAAGCGCTCGGACGGCAGCACCTCGTCCGACACCACCTCCAGCATCCTCCGCAGGCAGGTGAGCGGGCCGGCACCGGCACCTACACCGGCACCGACACCAGCACCGGCACTGGGGCGGGGCAGCCACGCCAGCCCCGGGCCCGCCGCTGCTGCGGCTCCGCATTAAAGCACGGACCTGGGGTGGGGAGCGGGGAGCGGCCGAGCATCTCCCACCTCAACCTCCGCACTGGAGGGAGCTGGGGGCCCGCCTCCGCCCCGCCGCTCCCCCGGGACCGGGGCTGGGCGCCGGCACCGGGCGCCGGTGGCATCGCAACAGCCGCTCCCCGCGGCTAAAAATAGCGAGTGCTGCGTCAGGGCCGGGCCGGCGGCGGGCACCGGCACTGCGGCGCGGGGGGCGGCCCCGGGAAACTGAGGCAGCGGGAGGGGAACGAGGCCGGGGGGGCTGGAGAAGGGACCGCGGGGCTCCCGTCCCGCTCCCTCAAGCGGCGCTGGGCCGCCTCCTCGCGCTGCCAGGGAGAGGCACGGACCTCCCGCCGCCTCCCCTCCGCTGCTTCGGTTTCCTCCGGCCCCGAGCTGCGCCCCCCTCCCCGGCCGCCGGCGGGAGAGCGGGGACCGGGGAGGCCCCGCGGAGGGCGGGGGGTTTCTGTCGGGGCGGCCTCCGAGCGGCCCGAGCATCCCTCGTGGGGTGGCACCTGCTGTTCCGGTACTCCCCGGGACCCCCCGGGACCCCGCGACCCGGCCCAGCACCCGGCGCGGCCCCTTCAGCACCTCGGAGAGGGCCCGGCTGGGTCCCGCCATGTGCCCGGTACCGGGGCCGGTGCTTTAACGCCCGGTGCCCGGTGCAGGTGTCCGCGGCCGGTCCCGCCGCTGTCCTAAGCCCCCACCCCGCCGAGCGCTGCCTCGATGTCCCCGCGCCGGCCGTGAGCTGTCCCGGGCCGGGCCCGCCGGGGCCCGTCCCGCTGCACGGTAACGGGGCGGGCCGGCCCGGTCCCCCGGGGCCCGTGGCTGCCCCCCTCCTCGGGGGCGGGGGGGGGGCGCGGCGGGGGGGCGGGAGCGGCTCCGGCCCCGCCGCAGGGCTCGCCCTGCAGACGGGGCTGCTGCCGGCTCGGGGCAGGACCGGAGCCGCTGCACCGGAGCATGGAGGTACCCACCGGGACTCCCCCGCCGCCGCCCCGGAGCCCCGAGCTGCTGGCCGGGGGAGGCTGACAGCCCCTCCGCCGCTGCCCCGGGACTCCCCGCTCACCCAGAGCTCTCTTAGCAAACTCTCCCCCCCCTCCGGGCCGCCGGGAGCTGCGCCGGTGACCCGTCCGGTGCAGCTCACCGGGACCGTTCGGGACTCCCGGCTGCCAGCCCAGCCCCCCCGCGGCCCCCACCGGAGAGAGGGGCCGGCACCCCCCGTCAGCACCGGGAACGGCGACCCCCAACAAACACACACACACCCCCGGGCTGAGCGGCGGGGGCGGCTCCGTGCGCCCCGGGGGGAGCGGTGGGAGGCGGGGGCGGGGAGGGGCGGGGAGGGGCGGTGGCGGCGGAGCGGGCAGGGCCAGCCGGAGCCCGAGCCGCAGCCGGAACCGGAGCCGGTGCCGGTGGAGCGGGGCGGGGGGGGCGCGGGCGGCTCGGCTCGGCTCGCCCCGTCTATGTCGTTTTCTGACTCCAGCGCTACCTTCCTGCTCAACGAGGTACCGGCTCCGGTACCGGCCGCGGTATCGGGGGGACCGTGCGAGGGGGGCCGCGATGGGTTTGGGGGGGAGCTGCGTCCCCCGGGGTGGTGATGGCGCACGAGGGGGCTGCGCCTCAGGGGGATCCGTGCCCGGCGCGGGGGGTGCTGTGCAGCCCCCCGGCCCTTTGTTCCTCGCTGCCGCCACCGCCGCCGCTCTCGGCCCCCCCGGTACCGCCGGGATGAGGTGGGAAGAGAATCCCGGTACCCACGGCCGCGGACCCCGCGGGGGGCGATGCTCCGGGCCGGAGGGGTTGCGTGGGGGGGGTCGTGCATGAGGGGGGGCTGGAGATGCTGCACTGGAGGCCTCACTGGGGATGATGGGGATGATGGGGATGATGAAGGTGCCGCGCTGAGGGGCCGCACGGGAACGCTGCGGAGCCATCCCGGGGATGCTGAGGGGTGGGGGATGCTCGGGGCGCGGTGACGGCGCTGGGGGGACCGTGCTGGGGAGGCCATGTTGGGGGGGGCTGTGCTGGAGGGGGTTGGAGGAGGCTGGAGGGGGCTGGAGGGGGTGCCGGGCTCCCCCCGGTGCGGGATGTGCCGGTTCGCCGGGGGCGGTGCCGGGCAGCGGCGCTGAGCTCAGCCCGGCAGGGCCCGGGGGGCCTCCAGGCGGGGCGGGGGGGGCTCAGCCACATCCAGGGACCTATAAATATTTCACCGCAGCTTCTGCGCCTGTTCCAGGCGCAGCGGGCGGTGGGTAAATACCGGCGCGGCGGGGAGGGGGAGCCGGGGGTGCTGGGCTGAGCACCCCAGGGTGGGGGGCGGCAGGGGCCCATCCACATCCCAGGGGGACAAGGGTCATCTCCCCATCCCTGGGGCTGCGGGGGTCTCCCCTGTAACTCCCCCAGCACGTGGGGGCTTCCCCCTAGGGCAGCTGTGCTGGGTGATGCCACAACACACCCGGCTCGATGCCACCCTGGACCCCCGAGAGCCGGAGGGGGGTCAGAGGGTCCCCTCCCGAGGCTCAGCACGAGATCCCTCCCTGTGGGGGTTCCCGTCCCAGCCCCCCGGCACTCAGCCCCCTTCCCCCAGGGCTCGGCGGACTCCTACACCAGCCGCCCATCCCTGGACTCCGACGTGTCCCTGGAAGAGGACCGTGAGGGCGCCCGGCGCGAGGTGGAGAACCAGGCTCAGCAGCAGCTCGAGAGGGCCAAGGTATGGATGGGGAGACCCCCAGGGCACGGCCCGGGGTTGCTGCCAGGGCTCGGGGGTGCTGATCACCCCCCAAAACCCCCCAGCACAAGCCGGTCGCCTTCGCTGTGCGCACCAATGTCAGCTACTGCGGGGCTCTGGACGAGGAGTGCCCAGTGCAGGGAGCCGCCATCAACTTTGAAGCCAAAGATTTCCTGCACATCAAGGAGGTCAGCTGGGGTGCTTGGGGGGTCTGTTCAGCGCCAGGAACCTCCCCTGGCCTCACCTCTGCCCTGTCCTCACCCAGAAATACAGCAATGACTGGTGGATCGGGCGCCTAGTGAAGGAGGGGGGGGACATCGCCTTCATCCCCAGCCCCCAGCGCCTGGAAGCCATGAGGCTCAAGCAGGAGCAGAAAGCCAGGTAGGGATGGGACCCCCTGGCCCCACTCTGGGACCCCCTGGTCCCCCTCTGGGACCCCCAACACTCGCTCACCCCCTCCTCCCCTAGGAGAGCTGGCAATGCCTCGGGCCTCGGCGACAGCGGGAGCCGGCGATCGCCTCCCCCCTCCTTAGGTAAGGGCAGATCTTGGCCCGGGGGAATCGTGGGCGTCCTGAGGGGGTCCCCACTTTACTGTCACCAACCTCTGTCTCTTCTCTCCCCAAGCCAAGCAGAAGCAGAAGCAGGTGAGTCCCAGGTGCAGGGCTGTGCCCTGGGCAGGGGGTGTGGGGAGGGGGCTGCAGGCAGGGCCAATGGTTGCTGATTCTGGGGTGGGCTGGAAGCAGAGACCCCCGCTCCCTTCCTGGGTTATGGGGCTGGGAGGGCTCCAGGAGGCTGTGACTGTCTGGAATGGGCTCATTAACCCCTTCCTGGCTGGGGTGGGCACTGACACCCCCCCGTGTACCCCTGCAGACGCAGCACATCCCACCCTACGACGTGGTCCCCTCCATGCGGCCCGTGGTGCTGGTGGGGCCTTCACTGAAAGGATACGAGGTATGAGGGGGACTCAGGGTGGCCTCGTTGTGCCCTCGGGGTGGTGGCCTGTGCCCCTTGTCCCTTCCCTGCCCCCTGTGTGGTGGCAGCGGGCAGATGGCAGGGCCGAGGGCGGCTGGCAGGGTGCTGAGCAGCTGCCACCTCCCCGCCGGTGCCATCTGCCGTGGCTCACCGGGCTGGCGGCCCCACGGCAGGTCACCGACATGATGCAGAAAGCGCTCTTTGACTTCCTCAAGCACAGATTCGATGGCAGGTGAGACCCTCACCCCGCACAGAACCCCCCCTCCTTCCACAGCCTGTGGGTGCCCACTGTGTCCCTGTGCTCCCCAGGATCTCCATCACCCACATCACCGCTGACCTGTCCCTGGCCAAGCGCTCCATCCTCAACAACCTGGGCAAGCAGGCGATCCTGGAGCGCTCCACCACCCGCTCCAGCATTGGTGAGGGGCCGGGCTCACCCTGGGGGCACAGGGACCCCCTCCCAGGGCCAGCCCAGCCTGACACGGCCCCCCTCATGTCCCCCTAGCTGAGGTGCAGAGTGAGATCGAGCGCATCTTTGAGCTGGCCAAGTCCCTGCAGCTGGTGGTGCTGGATGCTGACACCATCAACCACCCAGCCCAGCTGGCCAAGACCTCGCTGGCACCCATCATCGTCTACGTCAAGGTGTCCTCCCCCAAGGTGAGGGGTGACCACGGCTCTGGGGAGGGGTCCTGGCTGTCCCCCGTGGTGCTGTCACTCCCCTGTCCCCTCCCCAGGTCTTGCAGCGGCTCATCAAGTCCAGGGGCAAGTCCCAGGTGAAGCACCTCAACGTGCAGATGATGGCAGCCGACAAGCTGGTGCAGTGTCCCCCGGTGAGCCACCGGTCCCCCCATCCTGGGGGTGTCTGGGGGGAACCCAGAGCCCTCCCTGACCCCTCTCACCTGTCCCAGTGTCCCCCGGTGAGCCGGCTGTCCCCCGCCCTGGGGCTGCCTGGGGGGAACCCAGAACCCTCCCTGACCCCTCTCACCTGTCCCAGTGTCCCCCGGTGAGCCACCAGTCCCCCCATCCTGGGGGTGTCTGGGGGGAACACAGAGCCCTCCCTGACCCCTCTCACCTGCCCCCCAGGAGCTCTTCGATGTGATCCTGGATGAGAACCAGCTGGAGGATGCCTGTGAGCACCTGGCTGAGTACCTGGAGGTTTACTGGCGTGCCACGCACCACCCGCCCCACGCCCCCCACGCCGTCCCCTCGCCCACCGGCCTCCCAGGCCTGCAGGTAACCCCACGGGCCCCTCCCTGCTCCCCAGTGGCAGCTGCCACACAGGGGAGGGCATGAGGGGGACACACAATCCCCCACTGTCCCCACGGGGACCCAGCACAAGGGTGCTGGGGCTGGGGAGGCCACACAGCCCCCACACTGTCCCCACACTGTCCCCACAGCCCCCTCCCTGCTCCCACAGCCCCACAGAGCAGGGAGGGGGTGCACAGGTCAGAAATGGGGGCACACAGCCCCCACACTGTCCCCACAGTGTCCCCACAGTGTCCCCACACTGTCCCCACAGCCCCCTCCCCGCTCCCACGGCCCCACAGAGCAGGGAGGGGGTGCACAGGTCAGAAACGGGGGCACAGCCCCGTTCCGTGCTCCTCATGGGGACCCAGCACAGGCTGGAGGGGACGTGCAGCCCCCCAGCGCCCTCCCTGCCCCCTCTGGACAGCGGGCACAGGGGGCACAGACGGGCAGGGGGACACACAGCCCCCTCCCCGCTCCCCACGGGGACCCAGCACAGGGTGCCAGGGCCGGGGGAGGGGGGCACACGCAGCCCCCACCGCAGCCCCTCCGTGCCCGCAGAGCCAGCAGCTGCTGGGCGAGCGGGGCGAGCACTCGCCGCTGGAGCACGACAGCCTGATGCCGTCGGATGAGGCGGGGGACACCTCGCCCCAGCCTTGGGGGGCCACATCCCAGCGCAGCTCGCGGCACCTGGAGGAGGAGGAGGAGTACGGGGACCCCTACCCCGACCTGTACCAGCCCCACCGGCACCACGGCAGCGGTCCCGGCACGCCGGAGCGCCCGGGCGAGCGCAACCATGACAGGAACTGGCAGCGCAGCCGGCCCTGGGCCAAGGACAGCTATTAGGGGTGGGGAAGGGGGGGCACGGCTGGGAACCGGCCCCTCCCCAAACCCCGGGCGCTCCCGCCTCGCCCCAGCCCCGCGCTGGGGGTGCTCAGACAATCGAACTCCGCACCGGCAGCTTCCTCTGGCCCGGGCCCCCGGGCACGTCTTCAGCCATAAAAGCACAGCGGGGCGGGGGCCAAGATGCCCCGGGACTCCCCGCCGAAGGTGTGGGGAAGCCGGGGACTGACACACGCCTTCGCCCTGCCTCAGTGTCCCCGCCCCGGGCCCTGCATCACAGGCTGGCTCATTCTCTGCAGGGCAGCTGCCATGGAGAGTGGGTGCCCCCCGCCCTAGAAAGGGGAGGGAAGGAGGTGGGGAAGTTGTAGCAGCATCTCCCACCCCGCATAGACCCGAGGAAGAAAGGGAAGGTGCCTGCTCCCCGCCCCGGGACCTGGCCTGCCCCCTCCCCACCCCTGCATGGGACCCCCGGGAGGAGCGGCTCTCACCACTCGCTTCGCTCTGCACCGATTCCCCCGCCCCGGTCACTGCAGCCGCGCCACTCCCGCCCCCGGGACGGGGAGGACGGAGTGGGGGGTCCTGCCCGGGGTGTGGGGGCTGCTCCACGCTTGCACCCACTGCCCCCAACCCGCTGTCCCCTGGCCATGCTGTCACCGCACGTCACCACAGTCCTGTAAATACAGCGCCCACTGCCCTCGGCCGGGGGTCCTGGCGTGGGCTGAGCCCCCCCCGGGGCCATGACTGGTGGGGAGGGGGGGGATGTGGAGGGGGCCACAGATTTGTTATAATTTCTTTTGTAGAAAGCACTGATTTCCCTGTGATTGGTTTCAGAAACACACGAGTGCTCAGAGGTGTCGGTGTCCGTGTCTGTGGAGGGGACATGGAGGGACCTGGTCTGGGGGAGGAGAGGGGTGGTGCTGGTGGGTGCTGAGCACCTCAAGGTGCTCCTTTTGGGCACTGCTGGCTTCTTCTCCGTGGGAGGTGGCACCCAGGGGCTGGGCAATGGCACCCAGGGACGGGAGATGACGAGGAGGCGACGCTGTTAACGCCGCTGCCGGTTTATTCCTGCAGCCTGGAGCTTCAGCTACAAAAAAACCCCCAAAAACCCAAAGGATGAAGTGCAGACAGTTCCCAGGACAGCCCAAAAAACAGCCCCGCCCTGGCTGCAGGGCAGGACCGGCCCTCAAACAGCCTCCAGCAGCTCCTCTGTGCCATGGGGAAAGTGGGGAGGGGGACTGGGAGAACAGGGGGGAGATTTTGGGATAATCCCAGACCCAATCTCTGCATGTGGGCAGTCCTTGGGTTGCACAAGGAACAGGGAAAAGAACAGCCAGATCAGTCCTGGCAGCCTTGCTGGTCCTGTTGTCCCCAGAGGGGTGACGAGGAGGGGCCTCAGGCGAAGATGGTCTCCTCCCGCCGCTTCTTGGTGAGGATGGTGCCCGGCTTGTGCTGGGCATCGGGGTGGTTGGCCAGCTCGGGGGGGCACGAGGACACGGGGCTCTCCAGGATGGCCTGTTTGAGGTCGTAGAACACCGTGGAGTCCTCCTTGGTGAGGAAGGTGATGGCCACGCCGCTCTTCCCCGCTCGGCCCGTCCGCCCAATGCGGTGGATGTAATCTGGGGGAGGAGGTGAAGGGCTCAGTGTGGGCAGTGCCAGGGCTGGGCACTCCCTGCAGCCATCCCTGCACCCCCAGTACCAGGGTGGGCACCCCAAAGCCCCCTGGGTGTGGCAGGACTGGGGCAGAGCACACCATGCACTGCCAGTACCGGGGCTGGGCATCCACAGTGCACCCCAGCACCAGGGCCAGACACTCCCTGCACCCCCAGTACCAGGGTGGGCACCCCACAGCCCCAAGAACCAATGCCAGGAACCCCCCTCATGCCCCTGACACAGCCCCTGGCACCCCCATGCCCTCAGCACTGGGGCTGGGCACCCCCCATACCCTCAGCACCGGGGCTGGGCACCCCCCATGCCCTCATCACTGGGGCTGGGCACCCCCCACACCCCCAGCACCAGGGCTGGGCACCCCCCATGCCCTCAGCACCGGGGCTGGGCACTCCCCATGCCCCCAGCACTGGGGCTGGGCACTCCCTGCACCCCCAGAACCAGAGCTGGGTACCCCCCACGCCCTCAGCACTGGGGCTGGGCACCCCCCACACCCTCAGCATTGGGGCTGGGCACCCCCCATGCCCCCAGCACTGGGGCTGGGCACTCCCTGCACCCCCAGAACCAGAGCTGGGCACCTCTGCAACCCCCTTGGCGAGGGCAGCACTAGCGCCAGGCACGCCCTGAACACCCAGCACCAAGCCTGGGCAACCCTCCAAAGCCCCTCCAGTGCCAACCACCCCCAGCATGGGCAGCCCCACTGGCACAGCCAGCCCCAGAGCTGGGCACTCCCCTCAGTGGCCCCAGCCTCACCCTCGATGTTCTTGGCCATGTCGTAGTTGACCACCATGGAGACGTCGTGGATGTCGATGCCACGTCCGGCCACATCCGTGGCCACCAGGATGTCCTTGGCCCCGGCCTTGAGGTTGGAGAGGGCGAACTCCCGCTGCTCCTGGCCCTTCCCACCGTGCAGGGTGCAGGCGTTGTACTGTGGGAAGAGCAGGGGGTCAATGGGGGGCACATCAGGGGGTCCCCACGTGGGGATGAGGAGGGGACAGGGCTCAGGGTGACCCCCCCAGCCCGCTCACCCCCATCTTCTCCAGGGACTTGGCCAGCACATCGCAGCCTTTCTTCTGGTTGACGAAGATGATGATGGGCGGGTCGAAGCCCTGCTCCAGGATGGCCAAGAGCTTCTTCCTGCAGAGGAGAGTTGGGCAAAGAGATGCTGAAGGGCCTGTGGAGCCCCCTTCACCCTCCAAGCCCCAAACCCTGTGCTCCCCACCTCTTCTCGGACTCGGACATGAGGAAAACCTTCTGCTCCACCCTCTCGTGGGGTTTGCCGGCCGAGCCGATGTAGACCACGGCCGGGCGCCGCAGGTAACTGCGGGCCAGGCGCTCCACTGCCGGCGGCATGGTGGCCGTGAACATGACAGTCTGCAAGGGAAGGGGACAGGGGTGAGGTGTGAGGTGGGAATGTCCCCCTGTGGGGCTGGGATCATCCCCCGTGGGGCTGGGATCGTCCCCCGTGGGGCTGGGATCGTCCCCCGTGGGGCTGGCATCGTCCCCCGTGGGGCAGGAACGACTCTGATGGGGCAGGAATGTCTCCCACCATGGAGCAGGAACATCCCTACACGGAATAAAACAACCCCAGCGGGGCAGGAACATCCCTCAGTGAAATAAAATAACCCCAGTGGGGCAGGAATGTGTTCCCATGGAGCAGGAACATCCCTCAACAAAATAGAACAGCCCCAGTGGGGCAGCAATGTCCCTCTCCATGGAGCAGGAACATCCCTCAATGGAATAAAAACACTCCAGTGGGGCAGGAACATCCCTCAATGAAATAAAATAACCCCGGTGGGGCAGGAATGTGTTCCCATGGAGCAGGAACATCCCTCAGTGGAATAAAACAACCCCAGCGGGGCAGGAACATCCCTGTCCATGGAGCAGGAACATCTCACAATGAAACAGAAACACCCCAGTGAGGCAGGAATGTCCCTCTCCATGGAGCAGGAACATCTCACAATGAAATAAACACCTCAGTGGGGCAGGAACATCCCTCAGTGAAACAGAACAATCCCCAGTGGGGCAGGAATGTGTTCCCATGGAGCAGGAACATCCCTCAATGGAATAAAACAACCCCATCAGGACAGGAACTTCCCTCAACAAAAGAGAACAGCCCCAGTGGGGCAGGAATGTCTCCCTCCATGGAGCAGGAACATCTCAGAATGAAACAGAAATACCTCAGTGGGGCAGGAACATCCCTCAGCAAAATAGAACAACCCCAGGGGGGCAGGAATGTCTCCCTCCATGGAGCAGAAACATCCCTCAATGAAATAGAAACACCTCAGTGGGGCAGGAACATCCCTCAGTGAAACAGAACAATCCCAGTGGGGCAGGGATGTGCTCCCATGGAGCAGGAACGTTGCATGATGAAGCAGGAACAACCCCGGTGGGGCAGGAACATCCCCCATGGAGCAGAAGCAACCCCCAATGAGGTCGGAATGACCACAGGAGGGCAGGAATGATCCCTCATGGAGCAGGAACATTGCCCACGGAGCAGTGACATCTTCCTGTGGGGCAGGACCCTTCTCCTGAGGGGCAGGATTGTCCCCACCATGGGGCAAAAATGTCCCCTTGTGGGGCAGAAATGACCCCTCATGGGACAGGAACATCCACTGTGGGGCAGGAATGTTCCTCCATAGAACAGAAACATGAGTCTCATTCCCTCAACCCCTTCCCCAAAAGCCCCAATTGTCCCTCCCTACCCCATGAATCCCCTCCCAGCTCCACAGGAACCCTCCTAGTCCCCCCCTCCTTGCCCACACCCACCTGTCTGTACTTGTGCTTCCCAGACTCGAAGTTGGCCAACATCTTCTCGGGGTCCTCGGCCTCGTCGGTGTCTGGTTTCTGGTTGGTGACGGGCATGTGCTCCAGGATCTTCTGCACGTCGGGCTCGAAGCCCATGTCGATCATGCGGTCGGCCTCGTCCAGCACCACGTAGGTGCAGCGGCTCAGCACCAGGTACCGGTTCTCCAGCACGTCGATGAGGCGGCCCGGAGTGGCGATGACGATCTGGGGGGACCAGGGGGGTTGTGGGGAGCGGCCCCGGGCTGAGCTGCCCCCCTCTGGTGTTGGAGTCTAGGACATCCCTCTGGTCACCCTGGAGGGTTTGGAGACCGGACAGGGGGTCTGGGGTCTGTCCAAGGGGCTCAGGCAGCCTCACACAGAGCCCAGGAGGGCACTGCCTCTGATCCCTGCCATGGCAGTGAATGCCCACAGTGTGTGAAGAATCACAAGCTGAGAGAATTCAAAATAAGCAGTATTTAGTTTATCATAGAATGTAAATGTAGAATCTAGGATTTTTAGTATATGGGGTTGAAGAGGCAAGAGGAACTGGGGAGTGGCCCCTGTGCTCCTTGTTCTTGCTCTCGTCCCCCATTTTCTGCCGAGTTGGATTTTAGAGATTGGTTTAGAGTAGAAATGACATGTTAGCATAGGTAGTAGGTATTGGTACAATTTTGTAAATAAAAAGTTCATTTTGGATGGTGGTTGGGTCAGGGGTACATAAGGTGTGGGGCTCTCTGACCCACCCAGTCCTGCTCTGCTGGGGACGCCCTGCAGAGCTGAGAAAGAACTGAGATAATGAAGAATAAACAACCTTGGAAATGTGCACTGGGGACTCAGCTTGTCGTCTCTACCTCTGGTGTGAAACACTCAGGGCAAAGAGAAGACTGAAAACCTGATTTACCTCTGGGAACAGCAACCCAGGGGAAACTCCCAGGGAACAGCAACCTTGGGGGAACCCTGAGCACCTTGGGGAACACCAACCCCAAGGAGAATCTCAGGGAATCAACAACCCTGAGACCCTGGGACCCCCCAAGGGCCCCCCACGCCCTCGCTCACCTCGCAGCCCATGCGGAGGCGGAAGCCCTGGTCCTCGCGGGAGATGCCGCCGATCACGGCCACGGTGCGGATGCCCAGGGGTTTCCCAAATTTGATGGTTTCCTCCTCAATCTGCTGCGCCAGCTCGCGGGTGGGGGCCAGGATGATGGCGTAAGGGCCCTGGTCTGACTCCTCGATGCTGCAGCATGGCAGGGTAGGGTTGTGTCACCCAAGGTGTGCCCTACAGTGTGACCCTATTCCCTCCACCACGTCACCCTGTAACCCTGCCTCAATCCCCTGATGGTGTCACTTGTCACCTCATTCTGCGACCTCCACAGCGCCACCCTGTGCTGGCCCCTCTGCAGTGTCACCCCAGCCCTCCCCCTGTCCCACGGGCGGTGTCCCCGCCCCGCACCGGTCGATTTTGGGCAGGGTGGTGATCCACACGAGCAGCGGGATCAGGAACGCCGCCGTCTTGCCGCTGCCGGTCTCAGCCACGCCGATGATGTCCCGGTTCTGCAGCCCGATGGGGATGGCCTGGCGCTGGATCGGGGTCGGTTCCTGCCAGGGGGGAGCGGGTTGGGAGCAGAACTTCCCCTGTTCCCCCTCTCCAAACCCCTCACGACCCCTTTTTCCTGCTCCCCGCTCTCCGTGCCCACCTTGTATCCACACTTGTCGATGACCTCGAGGATGTGGGGCGGCAGGGAGGAGTCCTTCCAGGAGCGGATGGGGTTGGGGATCTTGCCCCCCTTGGTGGTGATGCTGTAATCCTCGCGGAAGATGCGCCAGTCCCTGTCCGTCATCTCGTCCAGCTTCTTCTGCGACCAGTGCCGGTCATCCCAGCGCTGCTTGGCCTCCTTCTTCCGCAGCTTCCGCAGCCGCGCCCTGCCCGCAGCGAGGGAACGGTGGGGGAGAGGGAGAGGGGAGAGGGAAAGGGGAAAGGGGATGAGGGATGAGGGGAGAGGGATGAGGGGGAGAGGGATGAGGGGGAGAGGGATGAGGGGGAGAGGGATGAGGGGGAGAGGGATGAGGGGGAGAGGGATGAGGGGGAGAGGGATGAGGGGGAGAGGGATGAGGGGGAGAGGGATGAGGGGGAGAGGGATGAGGGGGAGAGGGATGAGGGGGAGAGGGATGAGGGGGAGAGGGGGAAAAGAACACAGGGAAAGAGGGATGAGGGAAAAGGGAGAGGGACAGGGAAAGCAGGATAGGGAAAAGGCGATAGGGAAAGGAGAATAAAGGAAAAGAGGATGGGGGAAAAGGGCATGGGGAAAAGGGCATGGGGACAAGGGCATGGGGACAAGGGCATGGGGACAAGGGCATGGGGAAAAGGGGAAAGTGGCATGGGGAAAAGAACATAGGGAAAGAGGGATGAGGGAAAAGGGAGAGGGACAGGGAAAGCAGGATAAGGAAAAGGCGATAGGGAAAGGAGAATAAAGGAAAAGACAATGGGGGAAATGGGAGAGGAAAAGGGGGATGAGGGAAAAGGAAATGGGGAAAAGGGAGAAGGAAAGGGGAGAGGGATTGGGAAAGCATGATAGGGAAAAAGTAATAGGAAAAGACGGATGAGGGAAAAAGCAATGGGGGAAAGCAGGATGGGAAAAACAGCACGGAGAAAAAACAATAAAGGAAAGGGGAATGGAGGAAATGGAAGAAGGAAAAGGGATGGGAGAAATGGTGATGAGGACGGGGAACGAGGGCAAGGTGAGAAAAAAGATGACAAAAGGGAGGGAAGAAGGTAAGGAAGGGGAAGGAGAAAGCAGATAGGGCTCACCCTGTGCCTCTAAAACCCTTCTGCCTTTCCCGCTGCAGCCCAGCTCCACATCCCAGCCAAGCTAAGCCAGCCAGGACCCCACACACCCCTCAGCACCCTCCCAGCTTCCCCAAAGCCTCACTCCTCCTGCTCCTTCTCCTCCAGCGTCCGCCTCTTCTCCATCAGGTCCCCGTAGAACCGCGACTGCTCCCGCTTCTGCTGCTTCAGGTCGATGCCGGCGATGAAGCCGCGGCCCAGCAGCTGCACCTGGTGCCTCTCCTTGTACCTGGAGCAGGGTGGGAGCGTCAGGAGCGGGGCTGGGGGCTGCCTCACACCCCCCAGGGACACCCCGAGGGCACCCCAGCACTCACAGGGGGTTGTAGTCGATGGACGTGTCCTCGGACGCGTCCCACTCGAACACGAACTTGCGGTCGTTGAGGTGCCGCGTGCGCCGGCGCTTCTTCACCCCGCCCAGATACCGCTCCTGCAGCACCCCAGGCTCAGTGGGACCCCTCCATCCTCAGTGGGACCCCCCAAACCAGTCCCCAGCCTCACCTTGATGGCGTGGAGCTCTTTGCTCTTGTCCTTCTCCTCCCGGATCTTCTGCCTGCCCTCCTCGTCCTCGGTGCCGTTGGTCTCCCGCTCCATTCGCTCGCGGCGTTCGCGGCGCTCGCGCTCCTGGGGGTCTTCTGGGGAGCAGGGGAAGGGGCTCAGAGCCAGCTCCCACCCCGAGGGCTGGCTGGCTGGGGGGCTCCAGGGATGAGCCCTTACCCAGCATCTTCCTGCCCATCTCCTGGAATTGTTTCCTCTTCTTCCTCTCCTCCTCCAGCAGCCGCTGCCGCTCCTCCACCTCCTGCTGCCGCCGCCGCAGAGCCTCGGCCTCCCGCTCCGCCTTGGACAGGAACTTGGGCTGGGGTGGGACAGAGGCAGCGTCATACCAGGCCTGGATGCCACCCTCGTGCTGCTGGAGGTCCCCTCAGCCTTCTCTGCTCCTTCCTGAGGCCCTGAGGACCCCCTTGCCCTCCCTGGATCCCCCAGAACTCTCCACTCCCTCCCAGAGGTCTCTCTGCTCTGTGTCCCCCAGCCCTCTTTTCTCTCTTAGGGTCCCTCTGTGCCTCTCAACCTTCCCTGTTCCTTCCCAAGGTCCTTCTGCTCCCTCCTGCGGGTCCACCAGGCCTCTCCTCTCCCTCCTGTGTCTCTACAGCCCCCCATGAGCCCCACCTGCCCTGTACCCTCCCAAGTCCCTCAGCCCTCCCTGCTCCATCCCGTGATCCCTCCCGGTGTCCCGTGGCACTCTCTGATTCTTTCTGGGGTCCCTCTGCATCCCCAGGTTTCTCAACCCTCCCTGTTCCCTCCTGGGGTCCCCCCACACCCCCAGCAGAGGGAAGAAGCTCCTGCCCCTGCTCCCACCTTGGCTTCTGCCTCCTCTTCTGCCTTCTTCTTTGCCAGCAGCTCCTCCAAGGACAGCGGCTGTGCCTGGAAATGAAGCCAGATGTCAGCACCACTCCCAGGGACCTGAATCCCCCTGGAGCCACTCCCAGCCAAGCCTCATCCATCCCCTCCTCACCTTCTCCTTCTTCAGGGCGTTCTCCTCCTCTTCCTCTGCTTTCCGTGCATCCCGGTCCTTCCGAGACTTGGAGTCCTTCCCCCTGCCCGGGGACAAGCTTGCAAGGAAAACAGCGTGGAATCAGACACTGGCCACAGCCCCGGGGGATCCCCACCCTCCAGGGGCTTCAGGGGAGGGCAGGAACCCCTCCCAAAATCCCCAGGACCCACCTGGATCGCTTGCGGTCCTTGTCCCGCCGGTGCCCATCCTTGTCCCTGTCCCGCTCCTTCTTGCCGCGCTCACGGTCCCGCTCCTTGTGCCGCCGATCCCTGGGGAACGAGGGGATCACACCATGACCCCAGCGCCCTCACCCGCCCTCTGTGGGGCCGGCAAAGCTCTTCCAAAAAACCCAGCACGCCCCGGAGCCGCCTCACCTCTCTGTGGACTTGGAGCGGGACCGGGAGCGAGAGCGGCTCCGCCTCCGGTCCCGCGATCGGTGCCGCTTCCGCTCCTTGGCCGGGGAGCCCTTGCGGTCCCGGTCCCGCTCCCTCTCCCGCTCAGGGGAGCGGGAGCGTTTCCTCTCCTCCTTCACGGGGGACGCATCCCGCTCCTTCTTGTCCGCCAGTTCTCCGGCCATCTGCGGGGAGCGGTCAGAGCGGGGCCCGGGGGGGACCCCGGAGGGCGGGGAGGGGACTCGGGGTGCAGGGCTGGGACCCAGGGAGGGTACGGGGCAGCAGTGGAGACCCAGGAGCGAGAGAAAAGGGTGGTGAGACCCCCACAGAGCCACGCAGGACCCCCAAGAAGGAGTGGGGAGGTCTGAAGGACCCCCGGGAGGAAACGGGGAGACGGTGAAGGAGTCGGGGAGGGAACAGACAGAGGCCAGAGAGCAGCAGGGAGAGCAGGGGAACCCGGGGAGAGCGCAAAGGGACCCTCGGGAGGGAGCGGGGAGGGCAGGGGAACCCGGGGAGAGCGCAAAGGGACCCTCAGGAGGGAGCGGGGAGGGCTGGGGAACCCGGGGAGAGCGCAAAGGGACCCTCAGGAGGGAGCGGGGAGGGCTGGGGGAGCCCCAAGAGGGCACTGAGGAGCCCCAGGAAAGAGCGGGAACGGCTGGGGAGCCTCGAGGAGAGAACGAAGAGGGAAGGGAGGACCCCGAGCGGGCACAGGGAGGCCCGGGGGGTGGGCGCGGGAGGCCCGGGGGACCCCGAAAGCGCCCCGGGAGGCCCGGGGGAAGCGGCGCAGCGGCGCTCCAGGCCCTGCCCCGGTGCCCAGTACCGGGGCTCTGCCCGGTGCCACGGCACCAGGGCTCTCCAGCCCCTGGGCCCCGAGGAGCTCCCCTGTGTGTTCCCGCCCTGCCCCCCGCTCGCTCCCGCCGGTCGCCGCTCACCGCCGCAGCCCCGGGTTCAGCGCCGCCGCTCCGCCGCCGCCGCCATGTCTGCCGGGCCCGCAGGGCACGCCGGGACGGCGAGGGACTACAGCTCCCGGCAGCCCTTGCGCCACTGGACTACAGCTCCCAGCATCCCCCGCGCGGCCCCGGCGCGACCGCAGCACCGCCGCGCCCCGCGATCCTTCCGCCTCCCCCTCCCCGCCGCAAAGAGTCCCCCGGAACGGTGTCCCCGTGTCCCTGAGCCTCCCACATCCCGCAGGGACCTCCTGCGTACCCAAATGAGGCCCCTGGGCCGTGTCCCCGCGGCCCAGAGCACCGCAAATCCTGGAGGGGCCCTCCCGAGTCAGTGTCCCCCATGTCGCTGCGCACCCCAAATCCCACGGGGACCCCCCAAGGTCAGTGTCCCCACAGTCCCGTGCACCCCGGACTCGCTAGGGACCCCCGGATCAGTGTCCCTGCAGGAGCCCCAGACCCCCACTTCACCCCCATTCCCTCTCAGGCGGAGTCTGGGGGCAGCAGAAGAGGTGGGGGGACCCTTTTGGCACCCCCAAAGACACCCCCACCTCGGGGATTTTGCTTCCTTTTGTCACCCAGGGGTGACAGCACAACCTGACATCGGTGTCACCATCACCAGTGACACCAACACACCCCGAAACTCCCACCATCCTCCAAAAACCAGGATCCCTCCCCAAAACACAGGGCCAGGCAGGGCTGCACGTAGGTAGGTGTTATATTTCTGATAATAAATAAGCTTTTTAATAACACTGACATGGAACAGAGACACCCCCCCCCAAGACAGTCCATAAAACAGCCCCCCTCCCTCCTCCCCAACCCACCAGGGTCCCCCAGGGCCAAGCAGCAGATGAGGGATGGGGTAAAGGGGGAGAAAACAGGATGAGCCCATGGATGAGTCCCATGATGTGCACCCCAAACCCCACAGGGATCCCCGGGGCGGCGTCCCTGTGTCCCCCAAACCCCCGGTGACCACCCCAGGTTGATGTCCCTGAGGGTCTGGGCACCCCAAACCCCACAGGGACCACCCCAGGTTGATGTCCTGAGGGTCTGGGCACCCCAAACCCCACAGGGACCCTCCAGGGTTGATGTCCCTGAGGGTCTGGGCACCCCAAACCCCCCAGGGACCCCCCAGGGTTGATGTCCCCGAGGGTCTGGGCACCCCAAACCCCACAGGGACCCCCCGGGGTTGATGTCCCTCAGGGTCTGGGCACCCCAAACCCCACAGGGACCACCCCAGGTTGATGTCCCTCAGGGTCTGGGCACCCCAAACCCCACAGGGACCCCCCAGGGTTGATGTCCCTGAGGGTCTGGGCACCCCAAACCCCACAGGGACCCCCCGGGGTTGATGTCCCTGAGGGTCTGGGCACCCCAAACCCCACAGGGACCCCTCAGGGTTGGGGATCAGATGAAGACACCCCCAGGCACCCCCTCCCACGGGGGCAGCCCCCCAGGCTGTGGGGCTGGCAGGGCAATGGTGTGAGGGGAGGGCAGCATCCCCCCCATCCTCCTTTTTGGGGGGCTGCTCCACGGCCCTGTCCAGCCCCCCCACCCCATTCCGAGGGCTTGAGGAGGGGGCCCAAAGGGATGTGTGTGTGTGTGGGGTCATTCCCTTCTCCCTTCACATGACGGAGCAGCTTTTTGCTTTTTCCTTCTTGAAGGTGGAGGAGATGAGCTCGGAGCGGCTGGGGAGGTGCAGGAGTCTCTTGGAGAGGCTTCGGGGGGGGCTGCGGGGCGGCTGAGGGGGGGCTCTGCTCAGGCAGATGCCGGACACGGTCCGGAAGATGCTGTGGACGCTTTTCTCCGAGGTGAAGGCCGAGCACTCCAGGTACCCCTCGGCTCCCAGCTGCCTGGCGGCCGCGCAGCCCTGGGGACAGCCCCGGGGTCAGACCATGGGGACACCCCAAACTGAACCCCCCACAAACACTGGGACACCCCAAACCCACCCCCACAAACAGTGGGACACCCCAAACCCACCCCTGAAACAGGGGGACACCCCAAATCCACCCCCAGAAACACCAGGATCCCCCAAAAACCACACCCAGGAACAGTGGGACACCCCAAACCCACCCCTACAAACATCGGGATCCCCCAAAACCAACACCCAGAAATAGTGGGACACCCCAAACTCACCCCCAAAAACACCAGGATCCCCCCAAAACCCACCCCTGCAAACAGCAGGGCCCCCAAACTCATCCCCACAAACACTGGAACACCCCAAACCCACTCCCCTGAAAACACCAGGACCCCCCCAAACCCACCCCACACCAGACCACTGTGACACCCCAAAATCACCCCCCTGCAAACACAGAGGCCCCCAAACTCATCCCCACAAACACTGAAACACCCCAAACCCACCCCCCTGCAAACAGCAGGAGACCCCCAAAATCATCCCCACAAACACCAGGACACCCCAAACCCACTCCCAAAAACACCAGGGTCCTCCAAAACCCACCCCCATGTCAGACCACTGGGACACCCCAAGCCCACCCCCCTGCAAACAGCAGGAGACCCCCAAACTCATCCACACAAACACAGGAACACCCCAAACCCACTCCCAAAAACACCAGGGTCCTCCAAAACCCACCCCCATGTCAGACCACCGGGACACCCCAAACCCACCCCCCTGAAAACACCAGGACCCCCCCAAACCCACCCCACACCAGACCACCGTGACACCCCAAAATCACCCCCACCACGACCATCAGGACCCCCCCAAATCCACCCTGGGTCCCCCCAGACCTGCTCGTAGGAGATGGGTGCCTGTTTCTGGTGTGAGAGCTCCAGGAGGGTGCTCAGGTCTGTCCGAAGGTCCGTCTTGCAGCCGATGAGCAGCACCCGTGTGTTGGGGCAATAATCCAGGATTTCTGTCTTCCACTGAGGGGTGAGGGCACGGAGATGCTCTCAGGGACAGGGGACCCCAAAACCCTCTTCCAGAAGGTCACCCCAAAGGGTTGGAGTCTCTGTGTGCCAGCACAACCCAAACCCCACAGAGACCCCCAAGGACAGTGTCCCCATGTCCCTGAGACCCCCCAGGACAGTGTCCCCATGTCCTGAGACCCCCCCAGGACAGTGTCCCCAAATCCCTGAGACCCCCCCCAAACCCCACAGAGATACCCCCAGGACAGTGTCCCCATGTCCCTGAGACCCCCCAGGACAGTGTCCCCACGTCCCTGACCACCACAAACCCCACAGAGACTCCCCAGGACAGTGTCCCCATGTCCCTGAGACCCCCCAGGACAGTGTCCCCATGTCCCTGAGACACCCCAAACCCCACAGAGATACCCCCAGGACAGTGTCCCCATGTCCCTGAGACCCCCCCAAACCCCACAGAGACCCCCCAGGACAGTGTCCCCACGTCCCTGAGCCCCCCAAAGGGATCCTCACAGGGAGTGAGCCCCAGCCCTGCATCCCCAAATCCCACAGGAACCCCCTGGCTCAGTCTCCCTGGGCACCACAAACTCCACAGGGACTTCCCAGGACAGTGCCCTGACAGCCCTGAACCCCCAAAATCCTGACAGGGCACCCCAGATCAATGTCCCTGTGCCCCCCAAACCTCACAGGAACCCTGCCTGGACCCCCTGAGACCCCAAACCCCATGGGGACCTCCTAGGACAACATCTCTGCATTCCAAACCCTGCAGGGATCACATAGATCATTGTTCCCCTGTCCCTGCAGCCCTCAAGCCCCACAGAGGCCAGGGTGTGGTGTCCCCACATCTCTGAGACCCCCAAATCCTGCAGGGTCAGTGTCAGTGAGTCCCCCAAACCTCACAGGAACCCTGCCTGCACCCCTGAGACCCCAAATTCCATAGGGATCTCCTAGGACAACATCTCTGCATTCCAAACCCTGCAGGGATCACCCCAGGTCACTGTTCCCCTGTTCCTGCAGCCCTCAAACCCCACAGGGACCCCTGGGCTGGTGTCTCCACATCTCTGAGCCCCCCAAATCCTGCAGGGTCAGTGTCAGTGAGTCCCCCAAACCTCACAGGAACCCTGCCTGCACCCCTGAGACCCCAAATTCCATAGGGATCTCCTTGGATAACATCTCTGTGCACTCTAAACCCTGCAGGGATCACCCCAGGTCACTGTTCCCCTGTCCTTGCAGCCCCCAACCCCACAGGGACCCCTGGGCTGGTGTCTCCACATCTCTGAGACCCCAAAATCCTGCAGGGTCAGTGTCAGTGAGTCCCCCAAACCTCACATGGACTCCCATGGGGTGGTATCCTCACATCTCTGAGCCCCCCAAACCCCACGGGGCTCACCTGGGTCAGTCTCCTCATGTCCCTGAATCCTCCAAACCTCACAGGGATCCCCCAGGTTGGTGTCCCCACATCTCTGACCCCCCCAAACCCCACAGCATCAGTGTCCCTGTGTCTGTGAGCCCCCCAAACCTCACAGGGATCCCCCTGCATCGGTGTCCCCTCATCCTTGAGCCCCCCTAAACCCCACAGGGACACTGTCCTGGGGCCTGAGCCCCCTCCCCACCTTCTTGGCTGCGCTGTCGAGGGTCTCGGGGCGGCTGACGTCGAAGCAGAGCAGGACGGCGTCCGAGTCACTGTAGCACAGGGGACGCACGTTGTCATAGTAGGGGGAGCCTGGGAGAAAAGGGGGTGTCACCGCTCAGCCCCCAACCCCAGGGACACAGGAAAGGGGGTCTGGCAGAGGGACACAGCCCCGTTCCTGTCCGGGGTGGGGGCACAGCTCTAGAGACCCCCCAAAACAGACACAGCCCCATTCCTGCCTAGGATGGGGGCACAGCTCTAGAGCCCCCCAAAACAGACACAGCCCCATTCCTGCCAAGGATGGGGGCGCAGCTCTAGGGACCCCAAAAAAGACACAGCCCCATTTCTGCCCGGGGTGGGGGCACAGCTCTAGAGACCCCCAAAACAGACACAGCCCCATTCCTGCCAAGAGTGGGGGCACAGTTCTAGAGCCCCCCAAAACAGACACAGCCCCATTCCTGCCAAGAGTGGGGGCACAGCTCTGGAGCCCCCCAAAACAGGCACAGCCCCATTCCTGCCTGGGGTGGGGGCACAGCTCTAGGGACCCCCAAAACAGACACAGCCCCAGAGCCCCCCCAAAACAGACACGGCCCCATCTATGCCCAGGGTGGAGGTACAGCTCAAAAGACCCCCCAAAACAAACACAGCCCCATTCCTACCCAGGGTGGGGGCACAGCTCTAGGGACCCCCAAAACAGACACAGCCCCAGAGCCCCCCCAAAACAGACACAGCCCCATCTATGCCCAGGATGGGGGCACAGCTCTAGGGCCCCCCAAAACAGACACAGCCCCATTCCTGTTTTAGGTGGGAACACAGCTCTAGGGACCCCCAAAACAGACACAGCCCCATTCCTGCCAAGAGTGGGGGCACAGCTCTACAGCCCCTCAAAACAGGCACAGCCCCATTTCTGCCCGGGGTGGGGGCACAGCTCTGGAGCCCCCCAAAACAGACACAGCCCCAGAGCCCCCCAAAACAGACACAGCCCCATTCCTGCTTGGACTGAGGGCACAGCTCTAGGGACCCCCAAAACAGACACAGCCCCATTCCTGCCTGGGGTGGGGGCACAGCTCTTGAGCCCCCCAAAACAGACACAGCCCCGTTCCTGTCTGGGGTGGGGGCACAGCTCTAGAGCCCCCCAAAACAGACACAGCCCCATTCCTGCCAACGGTGGGGGCACAGCTCTAGGGACCCCCAAAACAGACACAGCCCCTAAAAGAGACACAGCTTCCCTCCTGCTCAGAGTGGTGGCTCACAGCTCCAGAAAACCCCAAAAAGGACATAGGGACACAGCTCTAGAGCCCCTCAAAAGAGACACAGCCCCCCAAAAGACACAAAGCCACCTCCTGCCTGGGGTGGGGTGCACTGCCTTGGAGCCCCCCAGAAAGGACAGAGCTCCCAAAAACAGACACAGCCCCACTCCTGCCCAGTTCTCCAGAACGGTGAACCCCAAAAGGGAGAGGGGAGCACAGCTGTAGACTCCTCTAAAACAGACTCAGCACCTCAAAAGGGACAGGGGGACACAGACTTCTAGACCCCCTCAAAAAGCATAAACCCTATTTGTGCCTGAGGCGGGTGCACCGAGCTCTAGAACCTCCAAAAAGGCACAGAGCCCCCCAAAGCAGACACAGCTCCCCAGAAAGGACAGACGGACACACGGCTCTAGAGGCCCCCCAAAAGGGACACGGCCCCCCTCGTGCCGGAGAGAGGGGCACAGCTCTGGAACCCCCCCAAAAACGCCACCTCCGTCCCCGCAGCCCATCAGCGTCGCATCGCGCCTTGGCGAGGCAGCGGGAAATGGATCCCGCGGTGTTTATGTAACAGCCCCCCCCGCCCCCCATTCCGGGGAGCCCCGGCAGCACCGAGAGGCGTCGGGGTTGGGGGGAAGCTGGGGGAGGGGGTGGGACACGCTGCCACCCCCTCGGGGACCTCGGGGACACGGAGCCACCAGCACCGCACCCGGGACCGCGGGGGACGCGGCGCGGGGGGGTGAGAGAGGGGGTCAGTGGGGTGAGGGGGGGGGTCCGGGATGTCACTCTTCGACCACCCCCCAAACCCCCTGACCCCCCAAAAGGCCTCGGAGGGGTTTCGCAGCCCAGACGCTCCGTGCACAGAATAGCAAAGAGGCTGCGCCAGCGCATCGCCATGGCAACCGGGGACCGGCGGGGACCCCCCCGCCGGGGGGGACACTGCAGCACCGGGCAGGGCTGCCCCGACCCCCCCCAACTCTTTGGGGTGCCCAGGGAAGGGCAACAACCGGGATCTCCCATAATCCTCCCAATTCACAGGCAGGGGGCTGGGAGCATCCTGGACCCCACCCGGGGGAGGCTCAGGGGTGTGGGGACCCCCCCAAGGAAGGGGTTCAGCCCTCTGTGATCCCCCCACAGTGAGGTTGGTCCCTGGGGAGTACCTGCGCCCCCCACACCCAGGGATATGACCCTAGACCTGAAGCCCCCCCCAGCGCGGTCACCACGCTCCCTCCGCCGCCGCAGGGACCACGAGACACCCCCGGGTTCCCAAAACACCGAGACCTCAGTACGGCCACAAACACCAATCCCCCCCCCGCGCTGCAGGTCCCCAAAACACCCTCGGGACCCCAAAACACCCCACTGCAGCCACCCCCCGCTCACCGCAGCCTCGCCATCCCAACCATCATCCCCCCGAAACCCCAAACCACCTTCCCCAGCAAACAGCCCCGATGGCCGGGGCAGCCCCCGCCGCAGTCCCCCGGTACCAGAACCCCCCGCCAGCCCCCTAAACATGCACCGCGTGTGTCTCCCGCCGGTACCGGAGGTGTCCCAGAGGCTCAGTTCCACCCGCTGCTCCTCGCTGGCCAGACACGCCGTGTAGTTCTCAAACACGGTGGGCACGTACGTCTGCAACGGCACCAAGAGCGTCAGCGCCCGGTCCCGCTCCGCCGGTGCCCGCTGCCGGTTCCCGGTACCGATCTGGGCTCACCTCGGGGTAGCAATCCTTAGCCAGCACCTGCAGCATGGCCGTCTTGCCGCACTGCACGTCGCCCACCAGCACCAGCTTGCACCGGGCCGGAGCGGCCGGTGCTGGCCTCCGCTCCCGCATGGCGGCAGGCGACACGGAACCCCCCCACTGTCACCCACCCACCGCCCTGCGCCCCGCCGCCGCAGCGCCCTTATATACCCCGCCGGCTGCAGGGCCCGCCCACGGCGGAGCCATTCCGCCAATCACAGCTGGGAATCCCGGAGCGCCGGCCAATAGCGGGGAAGCGGAACCAACAGGACCCGCCCCTTGGGGGTGCGAGCGCGCTGTTGGCCGCCAGGGGGCGCGCGCGCGGGTCAGGGCGGAAGTGCGGCGGAGGCCCCGCCCCCCGCGGCCGTTGCTAGGAGACGGGCGGGACGCGGGAGCGGCGCCGGTACCGGGGACGGGACCCCAGAACGGGCGGGGAGGCCCCAAAGGCGGAGGTAGGGGTTGGGCAAGGGGCGGTGAGCTTGCGAGGGAGCGGGGTGAGCCTAGGAGGGCTCTGGAGATGAGGATGGGCAGCGGGGAGTGGAGCCTTGGGGAAGGCCTGGGGAGGGGATGGGGAACAGGTCTGCGGGGGGTCACTGGAAGGGAGATGGGGGTGAGCATGGTGGGGTCTGGGGTACTCCCAAGTGGAGGGGGAGTTATGGGTGAGCAAGGGGAAACAGGCCTGGGGAAGCCCATGAGGGTGGGCAGAAGGTCGTGGTGTCTGGGGGTACCCCATAGTGCCGGGGGGCTGCAGCGGGAGGGGGAGATGGGCAGGGGGAATAAGGCCTGGGGAGGCCATGGAGGGGCCACAACGCAGCCCCCGGGCACCCCCGAGCCCTCCTGCCGTGTCCCCTTTCTCCAGCCATGGCGTGGCCTCGTCTCGCTGCCCCCACTTCGGCCGAGGCTGAGCTGCTGCTGCTGCAGAAACAAGCGCTGGCTGAGGAGGAGGCGGCCAAAACCAAGCGGGAGCTGCTCACTCGCTTCCTGCAGGTTGGGAACCCCACTGCAGCCTCCAAACTCCACCCCCATAAACCCCCAAACCACTTTTCCCCAGCGAATCCCTCCCTCATCCCCCCTGGGGCTGGGGCTGCCCCTGTTCTGCTGCACCCCCTGGTACCAGAGGCAGCCTCAACCCCACTCCTGCCCCTTCCCCACCTCCCCCGGCCCTTCCACAGGAGAAATTATCCCGAGAGGAGCAGAGCAGCATGCGTGGTCTCCACGAGGTCCGCACGGTCTGGCGCTCGGCCCAGCGCAAGGCCAAGGACCAGGAGCTGCGCCAGGACATCGAGGTCCTCAGCCAGACCTTTGCACGGGTCATGGACTGCAAGGACGGCGTCATTGAGGTGGCTGCGGGGCTGGCAGGGCGGGGGACAATGCCAGGGGACACACGTGACCCCCCAAAAACTCCCCAGACGCTGGTCAGGGACCTGGAGCAAGCGGAGGAGCAGCAGAACCGAGCCCTGCGCAGCCACCT
Source organism: Prinia subflava (assembly GCF_021018805.1). Lineage (NCBI taxonomy): Eukaryota > Metazoa > Chordata > Aves > Passeriformes > Cisticolidae > Prinia > Prinia subflava. The sequence continues at coordinate 455,188 of NW_026961063.1, read as the reverse complement.
GCACCTCATGGACCAACTGCTGGACCTCCAGCACCGCCGCCTGCGCTGCCTGGAGGAGGGGTTTAATGCCCAGGTGGGCGCCCTGAAGGCCGATTTTGAGGCTGAAAGGTGTGGAATTTCAGGAGGAAAAGGGGAATGGGGCAGGAGTGGCACTCATGGGCTCTCCTGGATGGAGTTGAGCCTCCTCTGGCCCCATTGGGACACCTCTCAGGGAGGAAAATCTTTTTGCCCTGCCACATGTCCCTGCAGAAAGACCATTCTGGAGCAGCAGGAGCAGGAAAGCCGCTGCCTGCAGGACCTGGCGCTGGCCACGGAGCAGGACCACGCCAGGAACGACCACGAGGCCATGCTGAACTTCCAGAGCGCCCGGGACGACATCAAAAACAAGGCAGGGAGCACAGAGGAGCATCAGGGGGGGCTTTTAGGGCTGGCAGAGGAGGTTGGGGTGTAACCTGTGCGTCCCCAGTGCTGGCAGGAGCAGCAGTACAGCCGGCTGCAGCTCGGCACCAGGCTGGAGAGGCTGTGGGACCAGATCCAGAAGGCCCGACAGAGCTACACCCAGGCCACGGAGAAGAAGAAGGTGGAGTTCGAGGCGCTGAAGAGGAAGTGTGAGAAGAGTTCCTGGGAGATTAACGCACAGGCCATGAAGCTGCAGAGTCTCCAGGTTCTGGCAGGGTGCTGGGTGGTGCTGGGAGTGGGGTCACCTGCATTCCCCCCTCATTTTCCATGGAATCATGGAATTGTTTGGTCTGGAAAAGCCTATTGAGACCCATTAAGTCCAACCCGGAACTGGCAAAGAGGCTGGGCTAAGCAGGGGCCCCCCAAGAGTTCATGGAGCAGTGCCTGAGCCATGGAATCATGGAATTATTGAGGTTGGAAAAGTCTCTAAGACCATCAAGTCCAACTGTTCTCTCAGCACTGCCAAGGCCACCACTAAGCCATGTCCCCAGGCGCCACATCCTCGTGGTTTTTGAGCACTCCAGCACCTCCACCACTGCCCTCAACAGCCCATTCCAACGCTGGGCCACCCTTTCCAAGAAGGAATTTCCCCCGACACCCGACGTGTGGCTGTTTCACCAGGACATGGTCACCGCCACCAGGGGCCAGATCACGGCTCAGCTGCAGGAGAGCGAGCAGCGGAACCAGCGCATCCGGGAGGACAAAGATCACGCCGTGCACAAGCTCCACAAGCTCCGTGCTCAGAGCAGCCAGGCCCAGGCCACGGCTCACGCTCACCTGGTCACGCTCACCTGCCAGTGCAGTGCCACCCTCAAGGCGCTGCAGCAGGTGGTGGAGAAGGTGAGTTGGGCAGTGCTGGGTGGGGATGTCCCCGTGCCCGGTGTCCTGCTGTCCCTTCCCACCTGCATTTCCTGGCTTTTCCCCCCTCTCTCCCAGGCCCGGCGCATCCTGCGCCTGGCTGAGATGTGCCGCAGGCTGGAGACAGAGGAGGAGAAGGTGCTGCCCTTCTACCCCTCCTCACTGGCCGAGTCAGAGCAGCAAAACGCCCGCGAGGTGCTGGAGGAGCCCCCCAGTGAGCCCCTGGCACAGGTGAGGAGGCACCGCCGCAGTCCACAGGGGAACAAGGGCTGTGATTCAGCCCTGGTGTTCACCCAGCTGGGGCTTGAGCCAGGCTGGAGACCCCAAACTCTCCCCTCTGCCTCCCCCCAGGCCATGCAGGATTATGTGGGGCTGGAGCGGTTCTGGAAGCGGTTCAACAAGGCCAAGCTGGAGGAGAAGGCGCTGGAGCAGGCGCGGGCAGCCCTGGCAAGCAGGAACCAGAAGCTGCGTGGGCTGCTCCAGCAGTACCTGGCAGGGGCTGCAATCAACCTGAAGGTGCCTTGAGACCCCCTCTCCCTCCTCGCTGCCAAACAAAAGCTGCATCCCCAAAAATGAGCCCCACGTCGAGGGGGAGCCACACTCAGGGACACGGGGCACTCCAGGAGCCTCTGGGGAGGGGTCAACCACCAGGACCCCATTCCTGGCTCCACCAGCTGCAGACCAGGGACCTGGACCTGATGTTTGGGGACTCCAGGGACTGTCACTGCCTGGATATGCCTTAAAAGAGCAAAACTGCCTGAAAATGTGCTCCAGGTCTTATTTCTGGGATTCCTTGAGACTGTCACCTCTCGCTCAGGTGTGACACAACCTGTCCCAGGCCCTGGAGCAGGCAGGGAGCTGATGGGTGCACAGCCCCTTCCCACTGCTCCGTGCCCATCACCGTTTCAGGAAGAGCAGCCACGGAGCAGGCGCAGATGCCGAGGGGAAGCTTTTATTTCTTTTTGGCTTTGTTCCTCTTCTCCTCCTTCTGCTTTTTCTTGGAGACCTTGGGGCTGCTGGCCTTGCGGTACAGGTGGAACCCAATGAGCCCCAGCAGTGCCGGCACCAGCGCCAGGCACAGCAGTGGCACCACCTCGTTCACCACCTTCTGCCAGTAACTGGCCCGGGACAACCCCACCAGCTCCACCTCGAACCGCAGCACCGCGTCACCTGCAAGGGGGGCACGGCCTGAGCGGGGGCCCCACAGAGACCCCACGGGCACCCTGAGGGTTGTGCTCACCTGGGATGGTCGGGGGGGAGCCCCGCTTGCCATAGCCTAAGTGAGGGGGGATGATGGCTCTGCGCTTCTCCCTGCCACAGTGAGAGCGTTGGTGTCACAAATCGTGGTGGGGACACTGCAGGGGGGGACATTGCCCACCCCCGTGTCCCCCACCCGTGCTTACCCCACACACATGTCCAGCAGACTCTGCTCCAGACCTGTAACAGAGTGGGGTGAGGGTGAGTGGGGCTGGTCGGGATTACCCTGGTTGCCCCCCGAACCCCTCACTCACCAGGAATGACCTGGTGCTTGCCCAGCTCCACCTGGAGGGGGTCCCGGCTCAGTGAGGAGTCGATGATCCGGCCATCCTCCAGGCTGCCCTGTGGGGGGCACGGCCACGGTCACCGCCAGGGCCACCCCTGGTGACACAGCCCTGGCACTTTGTGTGGCTGCCAGAGTGTTGGCAGGGCTGCTCTGGTGCTGATCCCAGTCCCTGTGGCATCCTTGTGCCATCCCTGTGCTGATCCCAGTCCCTGTGGCCCCCTTGTGCCATCCCTGTGCTGATCCCAGTCCCTTTGGCCCCCTTGTGCCATCCCTGTGCAGATCCCAGTCCTGGCACTCTCCGTGTCACTCGGGGACATCCTCACCACTCCCAGTGCCATCCCAAGGTAGTCCTCGGGCTGATCCCAGTGCCAGCCATGCCCATACCGGGGCTTTCCCTTGCCAGCCCCAGTGTCACCCTTGTGCCACTCCAGGTGCCACCCAGAGCCCATCCTGGGGCTGTCCCCACGCCACTCTCAGTGGCACCATGGCACCACCCCCTTGCCCAGCCCAGCGCCGTCCTCATGCCCACCCCGATACCACCCCTACGCTCACTCCGGTTCCACCACGGTACCATCGCATTGCCCACCCCGGCACCGCCCCATTGCCCACCCCGGTACCACCCCCGGTACCGCCCCGGTGCCGCCCCGGTGCCGGCCGAGGTCCCCCCGCCGGTGCCGGTGCCGGTGCCCCGAGCCCCGCCCGCCGGAGCGCAGTGCTGACGTGTTCCTGCCGCCCGCACCGTGTAGTGGATGTGCAGCGTGTCCCCCGGCGCCGACAGCTCCGTGCAGCCCTCGGGCGGGGGCACCTGCAACCGGGAGCTCACCGAGAGCCGGGCCGGGGTCCCCGCGCCGCGGGGTCCGCACAGCCCCAGTGCCCACGGGACCCCCGAGCGCTCCGAGAGCCCAACTCCCACCCGGGCTCCCCGTTCTCGCTGCGCCGCGTTCCCCCGCCACCGCCCGCTCCTCCCGGTGCCCTCCCATCGCAGCCCGGTCCTCCCGGTGCCCCGTAGCTGCCCCCCCTCCACAGCCCGGGCCTCCCGCTGCCTCCTCCCCCGCCCCGTGCCCGGGCCGGGCTCTCCGGGGCTCCCCGAGCATCCCCATCCCGCTGCTTCCCCGTGTCCCGCCGGTGCCGCCGTTCCCTGCCGGTCCAGCCCCGGTCTCAGCTCCCTGCCCAAAGCGGCCGCGTGGGTCCCCGGTGCCCGGTGCCTCCCTCGCAGCCCCGGTTCCCCCGTCCGTCCCCCCCCCCCCGCGCTCACGATCGTTTCCAGCCGTAGCTCCCGGGCTCCCGTTTCGGTTTCGCTCTCGGCGGCGCAGGAGAGCGGCGGCGGAGGCAGCAGCAGTGCCAGGAACAGCAGCGCGGCGGGGAACGGCATGGCCGGGCTGGCGGCGGAGGAACGGGCACCGGCACCGGGACCGCCCCCCACCTCGGGCCCCGCCTCCGGGACCGCCCCCACACCGAGACCGGCCCCGGGACGGGTTCCCGCAGCTGCTCCGGGCCCCAGCGGAGTTGGGGGGCAGGAGGATGCTCAGGACCCGCCGCTGCCTCGCTGCCCGGTGCCACCTCGGTGGGGACCCCGGCGGGCACTTGGGTGCGGCCCTGCCCGGTGACACCGAGCGGGGGCTCCCGGTGAGGGTCAGGGCGGGGGTCAAGGCGGAGGGTCCGAGCGGGGGTCGGGGCCGGGGGCCGCGTCCCAGACACCGGTTGGGTGCAGCCCCCGGTGTCCTGGCGCCGCCGGTGCCAGCAGGCGGCAGCACAGCCCGGGGAAACCGGCACCCATCGGAGCCCAGGACCCCTGCCCGGCTCCAGAACGCTTCTCCAGCACCCCACGGGTGCGGGTCATTCCTTCTCCCGGCACTTCTGCAGCTCTTCCAGCCCCGGCCGTGCAGGACGAGAGAAGCCGAGCCCGGGCTGCTGGGCCCGGCTGGAGCCCGGTGGGACGGAACCTGCCCCAGAACCCCCGTCCTGTCCCTGGGGATACCCAGCCCCTAGGGCAGAGCTGGGAACACAGCGAAATTCCCCGGTCCGGAGGAGTCACACCGGCACACGGCGGGCAGCAGGGATGTCCCGCCCGCCCGGGGATGGCCTCATTGCCGGTGTCACCGGCCCCGGTGCAGCTCCAGGACGGTGACGGCGCTGACGCCGGGTGCAGCTCCCGGACGACGGCATCGGCACGCCGGCCCCACCGGCGCACCCACATACCAGGCTCGGTTGCCGAGAGGTGGGGAAGCCGGGCTGGCGGCTGGGCCCGGGGCGCTAATGGGATTAGGGGCGCCGGGTCAGCCCTCGCCACACAAAGCCGTCGGTCCAGCCGGTGGGAACGGTGCCGGCTCCGCTGCTCCCGCCCACCGGGGAACGCCGGTCATCCACACTGCAGCCCCCGGTGCAGCTCCCAGAGCCCCGGCTGTCCCCACCGGGCTCCCCAGTGTCACAACCATGGCTCCCAGCCCACTGTGGGACATCGGTCACCCGCACTGGAGTTCCCCCTTGTCACAGCCACGGCCCCCAGCCCAGTGTGGGGCACTGGTCACCCACACTGGGGTCCCCCCATGTCATTTCCATGGCCCCCAGACCACTGTGGGACATCGGTCACCTGCACTGGGGTTCCCCCAGTGTCACAGCCACGGCCCCCAGCCCACTGTGGGGCACCGGTCACCCGCACTGGAGTTCCCCCAGTGTCACAACCATGGCCCCCAGCCCACTGTGGGGCACCGGTCACCCGCACTGGGGTCCCCCCATGTCATTTCCATGGCCCCCAGTCCACTGAGGAGCCCCGGTCACCCCCATCCCAGGCCCCAGTGCTGGCCCTGCAGCCCCCTACCCACCAGGGAACCCCCACCACAACCCCCTGGTGTCACCAACACAGCCAACAGCCCCACAGCCACCAATCCAGAGGGGACACGGGGATGGGATGGCAGCGCCAGCCCCAAACGTGACTCAGTTCCCCTTAACCCATGCGGGGGGGTGACATGGGGTAGGGGCGGTGGGGGAGGGCCAAGCCCCACTCGCGCCCATCCCAGCGCTGGCACCGTCCCCACGCCCCAGCTGGGATTAGCACTAATGGGATTTACCATTTCATCCAATATTCCCCTAAAGATGAGCCTGGGAAGAGGGGGGGGAAGTCCTTGCCCCCTGCCAGCCCCACCTCACCCCCCCTGCCCCGTTAAGCTCTTTCTAATTAAAGCCAGCCCAGGGCTGTCCATCACCGTCCCCTCCACAAGACCCCCACGCTGGGGGGGGGCTGCGGAAGAAGAGACGAGGGGCAGAGCTACATAAAACATGTTTAATATCCAAGGGGGGGGTCAGGGGAGGTCACCCACCGTCTCAGGCGCAGGGGGCTGGGGTAGGGGGGGCTGAGAACACACGTCCCTGGACAGGGCAGAGCCGCAGCGACACGTCACACCAAGCACAGACCAGGGGTATAAATACGGTGCTGGGGAAGGGGGCACAGTTTGGGGAGGGGGAGGACACCGTCCGTCCGTGAGGGGCAGGGACATACAATCACTATGCTGGCATGGGGCGGGGGGCCAGGACGAGGGTGGGGGGCATGGCCAGGGGGACCTCAGGGGTTGGGGGGGCGGTCCTGGCAGCCCCGTGCCCCCTCCTCTGCGGGGGTCACGCTGCGGGGAGGAGACCTGCCTCGAAGTGACATGGGGGGGCCGGGGACGTGTGGGATGCCCAGGGGGGCACGTGGGGCCGGGAGGGGGTGCTGGGAGGGAGGGGGAGGTGTAGAGTCCCAAATCCCCCTCCCCCATGGCCCTGCTGCCCCCACATTTGGTCCACAGGAAGGCGAGGGGTGCAGGGACATGCATGGGGACGGGGTGTCCCCGGCCCCCCCCGGGCAGGGCAGTGCCGAGGTGGTGCCCCCAGCCCCCCTGCCACCCTCCCGGGGCTCTGCCCTGCCCCCCTGGGCGTTAGATAGAGCTCTAATTCCACGCACGCACACACGAGATCCGAGGGGAACCAGGGGGACCCCAAAAAAGGCGAAAAAACCCCACAGCAACCGGTGCCAGAAGAAAGCAAAACCCAACCGGGGCGGGGAGGGGGCGGCCGGGGGGGGCCCTGGCGCGGCCCAGGGGGGCCGGGGGGGCACAGGGGGACCCCCCCTCACTTCTTGTTCTTGAGCTGGTTGGCGAGCCAGTCGAGGCCCTCGTAGAGCCCGTCCCCGCTGGTGGCACAGGTGGCCTGGATGTACCAGTTACGGTGGCGCAGGGAGTGCAGCCCCAGCTTGTCCGTGATCTCTGCTGCGTTCATGGCGTTGGGCAGGTCCTGGAGCAGAAAAAAGGAGGTCACACAGGGGCCTGAAGCTGCAGGAACGGATACGACCCCTCCACGGGGCCTGGCACCAGCCCTGATGCCATGGGGATGGGCACAACTCCACCACAGGGCACCATTGTCAGCCCTGATGCCACAAGGAGCAGGAATCTGCCACGGGGATGGGAGACACCAGGCCTGAGACCACAAGGATGGCCAGAGGACGTGTTAGAGACCACCCCTGGTGCCACGGGGATGGCCCCAGGTGCCACCACCATCCCTGCGTGGTGCTGTCACCCAGCCTCTTTGACACCAGCCTCGATGCCACAGGGAGTCCCTACACCGGACAGCTGCCCTGACACCCTGGGGACATCTCAGCCCCACCACAGGGCCCTCCCCGCCCCCAGCCCCACCTGCTTGTTGGCGAAGACGAGGAGGACGGCGTCCCGCAGCTCATCCTCCGCCAGCATCCGCATCAGCTCCTCCCGCGCCTCGTTCACCCGCTCCCGGTCGTTGCTGTCCACCACGAAGATCAGCCCTGGGAGGGAGGAGGGGGCACTTACGGGGGTCTCTGTGGCCACCCTGCTCCCCCTGTCCCCCCACGGTGCCTCCTGAGACGCCTACCCTGGGTGTTTTGGAAGTAATGCCTCCAGAGGGGCCGGATCTTGTCCTGCCCACCCACATCCCACACGGTGAAGCTGATGTTCTTGTACTCCACCGTCTCAACGTTGAACCCTGCGGGGAGCGACAGCGGAGGGAAACTGAGGCACGGGAAGCCGCCAGCCCCTTCCAAGGAGCCCTGACGGGGAGCGGTGTCTGCTCAGTGGCCCCCCAACCCCACGCACCGATGGTGGGGATGGTGGTGACGATCTCCCCCAGTTTGAGCTTGTAGAGGATGGTGGTCTTGCCAGCAGCGTCCAGCCCCACCATCAGGATCCGCATCTCCTTCTTCCCAATCAGGCTCTTCAGCAGGTTCCCGAAGATGTTGCCCATGGTGACGGCGGCGCTGGCTCCGAGGCCGGATCCTGCGGGGGCATGGGGCAGGCTGGGGGAGGTCCTGAAATCTGCAGGGATGGGGCTGAGGGGTCCCCCGTGCTCGGGGGGCGCTGCAGGGATGGGGGATCCTCATGTCCTGGGGGGATGCAGTGCTTGGGGGACCCCAGGCAAGGGGCTGGGGAGGGGGCTGCGCACTGCACGGGGGTGTCTGTGTGTGCAGCTCGATATGGGGGGGCTGCAAAGATGAGGACCCCGAGCTCCCTCCCGCTGCACCCTGCAAAAGGACAGCCCAGGGCGCTACACTGGGGGGAAACTGAGGCAGGGCTGGCGCCCTCCTCGAGAGGAGCAGAGCCCCCCCCGGACCCGACCCCTCCTCTGCACCCCCAGCCTCTGCACGATGCCCCCATCACCGCAGCCTCGCCAGAGGGGGCGGCCCCCATCGCCCCCCCCGCACCGCAGCGCGCCCCTTCTCCCGCAGCGTGTGCAGCCCCCGCGCCCCCGGGACCCCCGAATTCACCGCTCCCCCCCTTTAGCACCCCCCCAAGGCAGCGCGCCCCCAAACCTCCGCCTCTCCCCACCCCGCACTGCGCCGCCCCCCCCTTGCGCATCGCCCCCCGCCCCCGGCCGCCGCACCGCACCGCATCTCCCCCCGCCCCCGGTACGACCCCCTGCCCGCCGGGGCTCCGCGCCCCCGCCGCACCGGGCACCGCGGAACGCGCTGCAGCCCCCCCGGCACCGGTGCGGTGCCGACCCCCCCCGGGTCCCCCCGCACGCCCCACGGCGATGCCCGCGCCCCGCACCCCCGAGCGGTGCGGCCCCCCGCACCTGGTGCCGGTGCCGGTTCCGCCCCCGCCGCCGCTGACTCTGCACCGCTCCCGCCGCCGGAAGCGGAGGCCCCGATCGCGCCGATCTCGCGAGAGCGCCCGGTGCCCCCCCCGCCGCCCCGCACCGCTTCCCGCAACCCCCCCCGGGACCGGGGGCGCGCGCGGGGAGCGGGGGGCGCGGGAGCCACGAGGCGTTACCATGGCAACGGCTGCAGCAGAGCGGGGGGGCGCTGTCAGGGGGTGTCCCCGTGTGTCGTCCCCCCCCGCCCCCGCCATCAGCCCGTTCCGGGGACACCGGGACCCGCACCGGGGGCACACAGCCTCGGCCGAACGGGGGCTGCACCGGCGGGGCGGGATACGGGCAGAGCGGAGTCCCGGGTATTCCCCCCTGCCGTGAGCACCGGGTATTCCCCCCGTGCCGTGAGCACCGGAGAGGCTGAATCCCGACCGGGGAGGGGGGGGGTCCCTGTGCTTCCCGGGGGACGGGGACCCCAACACCGTCACAGGCTGAGCACCCCCGCACGGCGCCGGTACCGGCGGTACCGAGGCGCCCCGGTGCTCGCAGGGCAGGGCAGGGGCCGGGACGGGGCGCTGGGGACCCGCGGGTGTTTCCCGTGTCCGTCTGTCCCCGTTGTCCGCCTGTCCGTCCCTACTCGGTGCCACGGGACGGGACGGATGCCCCCCGCTCCCAGGCAGGTACCGACGGCCACCCCGGGGGCGCCGGGCAGCACCGGCCGCCCCGACGGCTGCGGGAACGGTTCCAGCGGCACCCCAGGACTGGGGGGATCCCGAGCATCGGGCCCCGGGCCGCCGTGGGCTGCAGCAGAGGGGGTCGGGGGAACGGGGGCTCGGGGCAGTGGGCAGCGAGTGAGAGGGTCGGAGGGCCCCGGGATGGAGCGGGGGAGGCGAGGGCCGTGGCTGCGCCCCGCCGCTGGTGGCACAGCCCCGGGCAGGGCCCTCCCAGCCGCGCCCCGGGGCCTCCCCGCGGCCGCTGACCTCAGCCCCGGGAGCCCCGACGGGGCGGAGGCCCGAGGGCGTGGACACGGCCCGGCCCGGCCGGGAACCGGGGCGGGGGAGGCGGGAGCGCCGTGCTGGAGAAAACCCCGGGTCGGCCCTGGGCTCCTCCCGGGCCGGGGGAAGGGGTGCGGGTGGGTGCCGGTGCGAGCCCCCCACCCCCGCCACCGTCCCCGGCTTTGTCCGTGCTTGAATTAAATTGGTGAGCGGCGGCCCCGGGCCGTGACGGGCGAGCGGGGCTAATCCGGCCCCGCATGACTGGTCCGGGGAAACCGCGGCGGGGGGATTACCCCCCCCGGTTCCCGCCCCAACGGGGGACTCAGCTCAGGCCCCCCGGCCCGTCGGGCCCCGCACGGGGGACTTCACACCCACCCACAATCGGCCCGGGTGGGGGATGATGGGGACAGTCCTGTCCCAGCCGACACCGGGCCAGCACCAGCCCTGCGTGCCCGTGTTCTGGCCGTGGGCACCTCAGGCCGCCCCCCGAGGGCATCCGAGCACCCCCTGCCCTTCCTTCTATGCCCATCCCTCGATCCCTCCACCCATCGGTCCCTCCCTACCTGCGACACCTGGTACCGGGGCAGCGGGAGCCGTGCGGGGCCGTGCCGCGCCCACGCGGGGTGTAAACACCGTGGGTGTCCACGGGCACCTTCACGGGGGTCCGGGGTGCCACCGGGACAGCCCGGGACAACCCGGGCCGGAGCGGCTGGGAGAGGCTGCGGCCCCGTCCCGCCGGGCACGGACCGTGACGGGACAGGGTTCCGTGGGCTCCGGAGGGGCGGCGGCGCAGCCTCGACAGCCGCGTCCCCGGGGACTGCCCGTCCCGGAAAGCCGATGGTCCCAGCACGGTGTCCCCGGGCTTCCCCGGGACTGTGGTCCCCGTGCGCCCTGGCTTGTCACGGAACTCTGCCTCCCCCGTGCTCCTGGGACTGTCCCGGGAGATCCCGTCACTCCTGCCCCTGTGCAACCCGGGCTGTCCCGGGACATCCCGGGCTATCCCCGCTCCCTTCGAGCGCCCCGAGCCATCCGGGGCCGTCCCAGGTTATCCCGGGACCTCCTTGCACCGGGAGCTGTGGCGGGGCCGTGCCGGGCTCCCCCCGCCGGTGCCGGTGCCGGTAGAACGTGTGCGCGGGGCTGCGGGGAAGGCGGGGGGCGGCTCTGGGCACGGGGCCGGGGCGCAGCCACCCGCCGGGCTAATCCGGGCCGTGACGGACAGCCCCGGCGCCGCCGCTCCCGCCGCCCCGTAAGAGATGCCGCAGCTCCGCCGCTCCCCATTGTTAGGGCGAGGACGCGGGGAGGCCCCGCGCGGCGGGACCGGCCCACGGGGACCCTCCGCGCCGCCCCTATAAGAGGGAAGGGGCTGGAAGATGCTCCCGGGTGCTGAACGCCGTGCACCCGCCGCGCAGAGCCGAGTCCAGCCGTGCCGGCTCCCCGGGGAGCTGCCGGTACCGACCACCGGCACCGGTTACCGCTCACGGACCGCCGAGAGCCAGCACCGGTACCGACGCCGGGTACCGCGCACAGAGTGCCGAGCACCGGGCACAGAGCACCGGGTCCTCAGCACCGGCACCGCGAACGGAGCCCCCGACGCCGCGCTCCGGGGCCCGGTCGGTGTGCGCTGGGCACCGCACCCCCGACGCCGCGCCCCGGCCACCGGCTGCAGCCCGGTGGCGGCGGCGGTGCCGGCCCGCCCGCCCGCCCGGCGCTCCCCGCGTCCCCCCGTGGCCGTGCTCATCTCGGAGCCGCCCCGCGCGTCCGGAAACACGCGTGGATGTAGCGGCCGGGCCGGGGGCTCTGCGGCACCATAAATACCGGGACGGCCGCTCGCCCGCGCACTCTGCCGGGGCTCCCGGGGCCGGAGCCATGCGCGCCGCCGCGCTGGGGCTGGCGCTCCGGGCACTCTGGGCTCTGGCCCTCTCCTCCCTCTCCAACACGCTGGCAGTGAACAACAGCGGGCGGTGGTGGTGAGTTGGACAGCACCGGCACCGGTACCGGCACCGGGGTGGTGAGGCGGGAGGGCGGGGCTGGCACGGGCACGGCAGAGGCTGCCCCGTGCCCAGGGATGGGACGTGTGGGGGGACACAGGGCTGCCACCCCCGTTCGGGATCGCTGCCGGGGTACCGGGCAGGAAGGTGCTGGAGTCACATCCAGGAGCCTGCAGGGTGCTCGAGGTGAGGTGGGAGGCGCCGGGGACCCCCCGCTGGTTGTCACCGTCCCCACCTGTGCCACAGGGGCATCATCAACGTGGCCTCGTCCACCAACCTGCTGACGGACTCCAAGAACGTGCAGCTGGTGCTGGACCCCAGCCTGCAGCTGCTGAGCCGAAAGCAGCGCAAGCTGATCCGGCAGAACCCCGGCATCCTGCACAGCGTCAGCTCCGGCCTCCAGACAGCCATCAAGGAGTGCAAGTGGCAGTTCCGCAACCGCCGCTGGAACTGCCCCACCTCGCAGGGCCCCAACATCTTCGGCAAAATCGTCAACAGGGGTGAGCCCGGGGGTCGGCACAGGGGTCCCCAGATTTCCTCCATGCACCCCCAAGTTGGGATGTTCATCAAAGCGCCCCTGGTTTGCCGTGGGGCATCACCAGCCCTTAGTGATGGAGGGTTGGGGGTGCTGTGGGTACCCCCTCCCCGTCCTGGCAGCATCCTGAGGCCCCGCTCCCTCCACAGGCTGCCGGGAGACAGCGTTCATCTTTGCCATCACCAGTGCCGGCGTGACACACTCGGTGGCCCGGTCGTGCTCGGAGGGGTCCATCGAGTCCTGCACCTGTGACTACCGGCGCCGTGGCCCCGGGGGGCCTGACTGGCACTGGGGGGGCTGCAGTGACAACATCGACTTTGGTCGCCTCTTCGGGAGGGAGTTTGTGGACTCCAGTGAGAAGGGCCGAGACCTGCGTTTCCTCATGAACCTGCACAACAACGAGGCCGGGCGCATGGTGAGGGCACTGGGGGAATGGTGGGGGCACTGGGGGCTTGGTGAGGGCACTGGGGGCATGGTGAGGGCACTGGGGGCTTGGTGATGGCACTGGTGGCTTGGTGAGGGCACTGGGGGAATGGTGAGGGTACTGGGGGAATGGTGAGGGCACTGGGGGAATGGTGAGGGCACTGGGGGAATGGGGAGGGCACTGGGGGAATGGGGAGGGCACTGGGGGAATGGTGAGGGTCCTGGAGGCTTGGTGAGGGCACTGGGGGCTTGGTGAGGGCACTGGGGGCTTGGTGAGGGTACTGGGGACTTGGTGAGGGCACTGGGGGAATGGTGATGGCACTGGGGGAATGGTGGGGTCACTGGAGGAATGGTGGGGGCACTGGGGGGTTAGTGATGGTACTGGGGGAATGGGGAGGGCACTGGGTGAATGGTGAGGGCACTGGGGGAATGGCGAGGGCACTGGGGGAATGGTGAGGGCACTGGGGGAATGGTGGTGGCACTGGGGGGTTAGTGGTGGTACTGGGGGAATGGGGAGGGCACTGGGGGAATGGTGAGGGTACTGGGGGAATGGTGATGGCACTGGGGGCTTGGTGATGGCACTGGGGGAATGGTGGGGGCACTGGGGGCTTGGTGAGGGCACTGGTGGCTTGGTGATGGCACTGGGGGAATGGTGGGGGCACTGGGGGCTTGGTGAGGGCACTGGGGGCATTGTGAGGGCACTGGGGGAATGGTGAGGGCACTGGGGGAATGGTGAGGGCACTGGGGGCATGGTGAGGGTACTGGGGGAACGGTGATGGTGCTGAGAGAATGATGAGGGCGCTGGGGGCTTGGTGAGGGCACTGGGGGAATGGTGATGGCACTGAGGGAATGGTGGGGGCACTGAGGGAATGGTGAGGGCACTTGGGGAATGGTGGGGGCACTGGGGGAATGGTGGGGGCACTGAGGGAATGGTGAGGGCACTTGGGGAATGGTGGGGGCACTGGGGGAATGGTGGGAGCACTGGGGGCTGTGGGCAGCACTGGGCATGGAGACGAGCACAGCCACCAAGATCTTCAGCCTGTTCCCGTGTGCGTGTTGGGAACAGCTAGAGATGGGTTTTGCACTCATCTTTGGGACGAGGGATGTCCAAGCATGACGTGACACCGCAGAAATGAGGGACGTGGCAGCACGGGGATCCCCAGGGCGGTCCCAGGCTGCTCACAGGGCCCCCCAAACTCCCCCTTCCTCCCAGACGGTGTTCTCGGAGATGCGCCAGGAGTGCAAGTGCCACGGCATGTCGGGCTCGTGCACCGTGCGCACCTGCTGGATGCGGCTGCCCACCTTCCGCGCCGTGGGCGACGTCCTCAAGGATCGCTTCGACGGCGCCTCCCGCGTCATCTACGGCAACAAGGGCAGCAACCGCGCGTCGCGGGTGGAGCTGCATCACCTGGAGCCCGAGAACCCGGCCCACAAGCCGCCCTCGCCTCATGACCTCGTGTACTTCGAGAAATCCCCCAATTTCTGCACCTACAGCGGGAAGACGGGCACGGCGGGCACGGCCGGGAGGTTCTGCAACAGCTCCTCGCCAGGGCTGGACGGGTGTGAGCTGCTGTGCTGCGGGCGCGGGTACCGCACGCGCACCCAGCGCGTCACCGAGCGCTGCAACTGCACCTTCCACTGGTGCTGCCACGTCAGCTGCCTCAACTGCACCAACACACAGGTGCTGCACGAGTGCCTGTGACCCGCCCCGGGACCATCCTGCCCAGCCCCGGAGGGGGTCTGCGCCACACACCCCCCATGACGGGTACCCGGCTGGATTGAAGGCACCCATGGGTGGGGGTGTGGATGTGTCCTAGGGACCCTCCATCCTGCCATGGGTGGGCTCACTTTCCCGGCCACCCCCCAGCTCCACGGGCTCCCTTCTTGCTGTACATAAAATATTTATTGTGGACAGTTTGGTGCCGCTACCCTCACCCTGCTTTGCTGGCCCCAGGCCCTGTTTTTTATAATTAAAGAGAATAATAATTAATAATAATTAATAATAATGATGCTTTGTTACAGGTGTCATTGACAGCCTTTAGAGAAGAATAAAGAATATATTTTTATCATTCCTGCCCCGATTTGTGTCTGGGGGGCTGGGGAAGAGGGGATGAGCTATGGGGGGACACCAATGTATCCCAAACTGTGGGATGTGCTGCCCGCATCCATCTGTCCATCCATCACTCCTCCATCCCCTCACCTCCCTATTCCACATCCATCAACCCCTCTGGCTGCTGTCTGTCCATCTTTCTCCTCCTTCCCTCCATCCCCTCCCCACAGACCCCGTTCTTTCTCCCGCTGTGCCCGTCTCCATCCCAGCCGTCCCTGCCGCCGCTCCCGGCCGGGGCGTCCATCCCCGCGGCGCCCATCACCATGGCACCTCGGCTGCAGCATCCCCGAGGCTGGAATTCGCCGGGGCGGTGGGGCTGGAGCCGCCGAGGCCGGGAGTTGGGAGCGGCCCCGGGAGGCACGAGACGACAGACAGGGAATGAGCATCGTCCATCACCGCTCCCGGCCGGGGCTGACGGCTCCCCTCGGCTCCGGGGGGAAAGGAGGGCCGGGGAGGGCACCGGGGTTACCGGGGCAGGGGCCAGAGGGGACAGAGGTGGCCGCTGGCCCCACAGACGGCCCCACAGCCATGCGTGGGGTCTGACCACAGCACGGGAGAGGCTGTGGCAAAGGTGGGGTGCGGCTCTGTGGCTGGCAGGTGTTCTGCTGGCATGACTGTGTTCCTGGGATGGGCATCTCTCCGGGATGGGCTTTCCTCCGGATGGGCTTCCCTCCGGATGGGCATCCCTCTGGAATGGGCATCCCTCCGGATGGGCTTCCCTCTGGATGGGCATCCCTCTGGAATGGGCATCCCTCTGGAATGGGCATCCCTTCCAATGGGCATCCCTCTGGAATGGGTTTCCCTCTGGAATGGGCATCCCATCAGAACAGACGTCCTCTTGGGACAGTCCTCCCACTGGCGTGGGCACACCACCAGGATGGGAATTCACCATGCAGGACGTGCCCTGAGATGGGTTTTTCCCTGGAATAAGCATCCCAAAGGGGTGAGAATATCCCCAGGATGGACATCCATGGGAGAAGCATCCTCTAGGACAGGTATCCCACAGAGATGGGCATCCCCCTGTGATGGGCACCCCTAGGGTGGGCACAGGGTCCACACATCCCCCCTGCACTGTGACTTCACACTTGGGGACATCAAAACCTCCCTCTCTGCGCCTGGGGGACCCCCAGCCTGGTGCCCACCTGTGCCCACAGCCTGGGCTCCCCCCCAGAGCCGGGAACCTCTCGGGGCCCCTGAGGCTGTGCCGCATCAAAGGCTGCGGGATGACGCTGCCGCCACCCGAAATATCCCGCGGAGCCGATAGTGGAAAAGTTGATGTTTAGACTCCGAGGAGGGGGGGGAAAAACACCCTGGGGGCCCCCGCTGCCCGCGCCAAGGTCAAAACACAGCCCGGCGTGGAGAGTAAAACACCAAAATGCAAGGAAAACGCCTGGAAAGGAACACAGCCCGAAATAACCCTCCGAGCATCTCCCGCCTGCCGGGTTATCTGCCTGCTAAATTCTGCTCCTGCTTCAGCATGAAAATAGCCTGTTTTGCTGCGGTAGGAGTCAGGAATATAGATAATGACATTCTTATAAGTCACCTCTGTTACTCAGCTTTTCCTGCCTGTCCTGCCGGGCACCTCGGGCAGCCGCGACCCCCGGGTGGGCAGGGGCACCCGGGCACGGGGCACAGACCTCCCCGGCTTGGACAAATATTCCTGGGTGCTGGAAATAGCTGCTGTGGGCCAGAGCAGGGCCAGGGCCGGCAACAGGGACAGGGAGAGGGCGGTCCCATCCTGCACCAGCCTGTCACATCTGGGAAGCTGAGTAACAGCTGGATGGTGGCCACAAGCTGGGCCTGAGGAGGGCTGGGACAGCCTCGTTCAGGGATGGGGTGCAGGGGGGCTCTGCCTGGGGGTGTGGGATGGAGAGACAGAAGTGCAGGACAGAGGGACAGAGGTGCTTCCAGGACAGAGGAAAATTGTCATTCCCAGAAATGTGGGACAGTGGGACAGGAGAGTATCCAGAGGTGTGGGACAGAAGGACAGGACAGTGCCCAGGACAGAGGGACAGAGCCATGCCCAGGTGCAGGACAGTGGCATGGTGACATTCCCCTAAGTGCAGGACAGAAACAGGACAGTGCCCAAAGTTTCTTTTCTGGACGACACAGACAGATGCAGGACAGAGCCATGCCTGGAGGGATGGGGATGTGGGACAGAGGGATGGTGTCATTCCCAGACAGAGGGACAGGACAGTGTCCAGAGGTGCAGGACAGAGGAATTGTGTCATTCCCAGAGGTGCAGGACAGGACAGTGCCCAGAAGTGTGTGGCAGGAGGACTGTGCCCTTCCCAGAAATGCAGGACAGAAGGACAGGACAATACCCAGAGGTGCAGGACAGACAGACCGAGCTGTGCCCACCTGCCCAGATCCTCAGGTGACCCCATTCCACCTGCGGCACCATCCCCATCCCATCCCCTGTCACCACCGCCAGCGGCACAGCTCCGTCCCGGCTCCCCTCGCCTCCGGTGGATGCGGACCCGCGTCCCGCCAGCTCCCGGCTTGTCCGGCCGCCCCCTCCCATCCGCCGCATTCCTCCGGCGCGGGGCCAACGCGCCCAGCAACGGTGGCAGCGCTGGCCTCTAATCCCCGGGCATGCCAGCCCCGGGGGGACCGTCGCCGTCACCCACTCCCTGATAGGTGACCAATGCCCGAGACGAACAATTAGGGACAAAGCGGAGCCGCCGGGGGCTAACGCCGGCCTTCACGGGTGCCTTGTGCGGCATTCGGCGGGTTTAATGAATTGTCCATCAATCCTTTCAGCTTCGCTCGCCCGGGCTGGATTAATCTGAGAAGCCGCAGTGGGGAAGGAGCCGCTAAGCCTGTATTTATTACTCTGCCATTGTAACTAATTGAGGTAATTATCTGTGACTCCAACCCCGCGCAACAATGCCGCATTCAGCGGACCCTTCCCACCGGCTCCTCGCGCGGCCTGGGAGAGCCGGGGACGGTGGGACGGGGACGGTCGGGAGCGTGGCGTGGCTGGCACAGGTGACACCGGGCTGTGGGGACACGGACAGTGCTGCTGGCACGCGTGGGTTGTGACACGGCCAGTGCCAGCGGCGCGACTCTGCGGGGACACTGCCAACGCCAGCACGTACATGGACACGAATCTCTGGGGACACCACTGTCACCAGCAGCACACGGAGGTCACAGCTCGCTGGGGACATCGCCAGCACTGGCACAGACACGGACACGGCTCTTTTGGGACATTGCCAACGTCAGTGACACAAGAGAGTCACGGCTCTCTGGGGACGCCGGTTACCACCGGTGACACACACAGGTGGCGGCTGTCTGGGATGTCCCCAGACCGTCACCCAGCACTGATGCCACCACTGATGCCACCCAGCACCAGCATCAGCACACCCATGGGTACAGGTCTCCGGCGATGTCACTGTCACAAGTGACACACGAGGGTGACACATGTGGGTCTCGGCTCTCTGGGAACACAGCCAGAGCTGGCACATCCAGGGACACAGCCCTGCGGGGACACCGCCGTCACCAGTGACACACGAGGGTCACAGCTCCCGGGGGACATCGCCAGCCCCAGTGACACACACAGGACTGCCGTGACTCTCAGACAGCACCGGATGTCACACGTGGCTGGCGGTTCCTTGGGGACACCGGTACCGCTCCCCGCGCCGATCCCGGGACAGGCAGGACCCTCGGTGCCCCCCGGTGCCCCCCGGTGTGATCGGTCACCGGCTGCGCGGCGACATCTGGCGGCCACAGGCGACAACGCGTCCCTGTCCGGAGGCTCCGGTACCGGGCGGGACCACCCCCCTCCCCCGGTCCCGGGGGTTGGCGCCCCCATGGGCTGAGCCCCCCCGGCCCCGGGGGTCCCCAGGCTGCGGCGAGTTTCGGGGGAGTCGGCGGGTGGCCCGGGGGTGCCGGGGGAAGGCGCTGGCGCCGGCGCAGCCCGAATTAGAAGGTGATTTTCCCGGCGGGGAGCGGGTTTGGGCAGCAGCGGATCCCACGGGAAGGGCAGCGCCGCTGCCCCCGCGTCTGGGACACCCCGCGCCACGCCGGGCACCGCGCCGAGCCCGGGCATGACGTGCTGTGCTGGGCTGTGCCAGGCTGTGCTGAGCCGTGCCGGGCTATACCAGCCTGTGCCAAGAGCTGCTCTGGGCTTTGTGGAGCTGTGCTGGCCGTGCTGTGCCAAGCTGAGCCGTGCCAGGCTGTATCAGGTTGTGCTAAGGTGTGCCAAGTTGTGCCCGGCTGTGATGAGCTGTGCCAAACAGGCTGTGCCCAGTGTTCTGGGCTTTGCCGGGCCGTGCTGAGCCGTGCTGAGCCATGTCAGGTGGTACCAGGCTTTGCCAAGCTCTGCTAGGCTGCACTGAGCTGTTCTGGGCTTTGCTGAGCTGTCCCTTGCCATGCGAAACTGTGCCAAGGCTGCTGAGTTGTGCTTGGCTCCTCTGGGCTTTGCCAAACCGTGCCAGGCTGCTGTGCCAAGCTGACCTGTGCCAAGCTGTGCCAAGCTGTGCTGGGTCACACCAAGCCATGTTCCAAACCGTGCCAGGCTGCTGTGCCAAGCTGTGCCAAACCGTGCCAGGCTGCGGCAGACTGCCGTGACAATCTGTGACAAGGCACGTGGATCACACCACACCTCGCCAACCATCCTATGCCGTGCCAGGCCGTGCCAAACCGTGCCAGGTGCCACCACTCCAGGTGCAGGACCACAGTGGGCTGCAGTTGCCATTGTGGCTCAGGCCAGACCCAGGTGTGGCACTTCAATGCCATCCTGGCCACGTGCCAGGACAGGGGACACTTGGGGGTGACGTGGCCCTGGGGGTGCCCCCCCAGCCTACCGGGTGGCCTCGCTGCTGCAGCTGCCCCGTGCCGTGACCTCCGCGCTGGTGTCACCGGGATAATGACAGGGTCGCGCAGGGGGGCGGGGGAGGAGCCGGTTTTAAATAACGTGCAAATTGGACACGATATTTGTGCGGTTTCCTGGGGCCGCGGGGATCCTCCCCCCCCCCGCAGAATGACTAAGAGGTGGCGGCTGTTTGGGGGGGACAATTTCCCCCGGGTGACTCACTCGGGGTCCCCCCCCGGCCGTGACGTGGGGCCGCTGGCCCGGGGCCAGCCCTGCTGTGCTCACCTACTCATTACGGGGGATACGGGGGGAGCTGGCACGTCCCACCCGGGTTGTGACGCACCGTGGTGGCCGCCAGGACACCCGGGACCTCCGAGTGACCCCGCCACCATAACGGGGGAGGGGTCCGGACACGGGAATCTCATGGGGGCGTGCCCACACACCTGTGTCCCTGCTGGGGGGCACAGACAGGCCTGAGGGGGTGACGGCCCCACCCCGACCTCCCAAAAACAGAGGCAGAGGCAGCACACCGAGATCGCGGAGCTTTTATTGGGGTCAACCCTTGGGACCCGCAGCCCTGAGCCCCGAGACCA
Source organism: Prinia subflava (assembly GCF_021018805.1). Lineage (NCBI taxonomy): Eukaryota > Metazoa > Chordata > Aves > Passeriformes > Cisticolidae > Prinia > Prinia subflava. Next base: position 434,781 of record NW_026961063.1, on the reverse strand, counting down.
CCCGCCAAGCCCCGCCCCCGAGAGCCACACCCCTCCAAGCCCCGCCCCCGAGGTGCCACACCCCGGCGAGCCCCTCTCCTCATGCCGGGGTGGGGCTGGCGCGGCCCGGGGGGGCCCCGGTGCTCTCCAGGCTGCTGCTGCTGCTGCTGTAGGCGCGGGGGTCTCGGCAGAGGCGCTGCCGGGAGCCCCCCACGCTCCCCTCGGCATCCGAGTCCGAGTCGGGCGCCGTGTGCCGCCGGATGCGGGACACGGCCTCTCGCAGCGCCTGGGCGTACAGCACCGGCCGCCGCGGCGGGGGCGGCCCGCGGGCACCCCTGCAGCCCCCCGGGCTCTGCCACGGGCTGCGGGGGCTGTCGGAGGGCTCCCGGGGGGGTGAGGGCGCGGCGGAGGGGCTGGCAACCCCAGCGGGCACGGAAGGGCTGCGAGGAGGGGTACCAGACCCCAGGGACCCCCTGGCATAGCGGACCTGCTGTCGCTGAGGAGGTGGCACGTACTGGGCGCGGACGACCACGCGGGTGGCGTCGATGAGGACGTGTCCCCCCGTCCCCCGCCGCCCCCTCCCGCGCCCCGGAGCCCGCTCCCGGCCGGCTGCTGCCCGTGGCAGCGTCTGGCATTGCCGGGGGCTGCCAGGCCCTCCTGGGGACAGCTGCCTGCCACGGGGCCACCGGTGCTTGGCCTCGGTGGCCGCCCGGGGCAGCGTGTGGCTCCAGCCCGCCGGCACAGCCCCGCGGGCCCGGGGCGCGGGCGGGGGGCTGCGGGGTCCCCGCAGCGGGCGGAGCTGCAGGGTGCGGTGGGGACCGTCATAGGCGGGGGGGGAGATGTAAGGGGGGGGTCCCCCCCGGCGGGCGTGGGCTGCCTGCACCCGCTGCATGTGCACCTCGTAGGTGGGGGGGCCCAGCTTGTCGCCCGACACCGGGGGCCGAGGCGCGGGCACAGGGTGGCTCCCCCAGGACCCGCTGCCCCCCGGCCCCTCAAGCTGTCGCGGGGGGCAGGGGGTGGGGGGCACCCGGGGCCGGGTGGTGAAGTCCTGCAGGCGACAAGGGGGGTTGGAGGGCACCGGGGGCCAGGGGGGGGCCAGCTCGGCCACAAAGCGCTTCTCCAGGTACCTGCAAGACAGAGACGGGGAGTGAGGGGAGCGCGGGCCGGGCGGGCCCCCCACCCCGCCGTCCCCACTCACGCGTACTCCCCGGCGATGCGGCGGTAGGTCCAGGGGGGCTCGGGCCAGCACCCCGCAGCCATGCCGGTCCCCGTGCTGCAACACGCCACCGTGTCGATCTCCACCAGCACCAGCTTGGTCCGCTCGCAGATCCGCAGGCGCCCCGCACCCCGCTCCGGACCCCCCAGCATGGCCCCGCCGGGGAGGGGGGTCCCTGCCGCGGGGGGCTCACCGGAGCCTCGGCGGAGCCACGCGCGCCCACCGGCCGCACGTGCGCCCCCGGGGTCCCCGTGTCCCGCCCGGTGCCACCTCGGGGCACGCTGACCCCCGGGAGCCCGGCGCACCGCGGGGACCCCACCGGCCGTCCCAGGGGTGTCGTGTCGCGTGCCTGTGTTGTGTCCCCCCCACGCTCCCCCCCGCGGGATCCCTTCCCCCCCTGCGACAAGCAGGCGATGGCGGGTTTGGCACCAAGCGCTGCAGCCCACGCGGGCTCCGAGCGGAGCTTAGCAACCCTCCGGCGGCGGCATGGCAACCGGCACGGCCCCCCTCCCCGAGTCCCCCGGGCCCCCCGGGACCTGCCCGGCGCTCACCGCGCTCCGCAGCCTCTGCCGGACCCCGGGACTGGCAGGGACAGGGGCCCGGGCCCGGCCGGTCCCTCCCTGCCAGGAATGTGCCTCGCTCAGCACGGCCGGGCCTCGCGCCTCCCCTGTGGACGCCGGCTGCAATCCCCGGTGTCCCGGCTGTCCGCGACCCCCGCCAGCCCCCCACGGGTCCCCAAAATCCAGCTCCCCCCTCAACCTCCCCCAGGCCCTGCCCGACTGCCCCCGCTCACCGCGGTGCCCGCCAGAGGGTCCCCATGTCCCGCCAGGTCCCTGTGTCTGTCCCATCCCCAATCCTGGCCTTTTAGAAAAGCCACGGGCGGAACAAACAGGGATTTAGGGTCTGGGCGAGCTCAGCAGATTCCCCCTTCCCACGGGGGTGCCACCACCCCTCCCCACACCCCCCCTCCCCGGCCAGTGCCCCCCGTGCCCTGCACCGAGCCAGGGTGGTGCCAGGTCTGTGTTTATTCGTGGTTTCTCTTCACACACCAAGCAGTGGCGGGTGTGGGCACAGCCGGGGGAACCTGGGGGGAAACCCCCAGGGGCATGGGGGGCGTTCCGGGCCGGGTGGAGCCCAGTGGGTTTCACCAAACCCAGGGAGAAGGTGCAGGGTGCCAGGGAGGCCACACAGGAACAGCCCTGGCATGGATATGAGTGACCCAGGAGGGTTAAGGGCTGCCCCCATCACCCCGCACGGTTTTGGGGTGCAGGGCACGGCACGGGGGGGCTGCAGGCTCCCCCTGCCCCAGGGCTGGGGGTTATTGCTGGATGCTGCTGGTGAGTGGGGACACACCCGGGTGTCCCCAGCAGCCCAGGCTGGGTCACAGTGCTGCACGAGAAGAGAGTGGGGGGCTTGGGAGGACTGACCCCCCTCCCACCACCGCCCCTCAGGGGCCCTGCGGGAGGACCAGGGCTTGCAGGATGTCCGAGAGGGAGATGATCCCTTTCACCACATCGCTCTCATCCACCACCACCAGCCGGTGGACCTGGGGAGGGGGGACACAGGGAGGGGCTGAGGGGGTGCAGGGACCCCCGGCTCCCCCCTCACGACCCCCCCAGCACCTCGGGACAGTTACCTCGGCCTCAACCAGGCGGTTGATGATGGTTTCCAGCGTCTCGTGCTTGTAACACTTGAGGACGCCCTCGAAGTAGTGGGAGCGGTGCTGCAGCGCCCGCGTCACCGTCACGTCCAAGTTGTTGTAGGTCTTCTCAGCCGCCAGGTTCTGGGGCAGGGACAATCATTGGGGACACAGCTGGGATTGGGAGAGCCCCCCACCACCCCACAGCGTCCTCCCAGCCCAGGTTTTACCCCACCCGTACTCACAATAACATCGAATTTGGAGTAGATGTCCACCACCCGCCCTGGGGAGGGAAGGGAACAGCTCAGCCAAGCCCCCAGAGGGGACACAGCCCCCACGGAGGTGACGTGGGGACAGCCAAGGCGAGGACAGGGTGACATCCTCACCCGAGTCATCGACCACGGGCAGCGCGGAGACGCGGTGCTGCACGAAGATGCCCAGGGCCACGTAAATGGGGGTGCTGGTGCCAACCACGGCGATGTTGCTGTAGGTGCCAATCTGCAGCTCCTCCAACGTCCTCGCCATGAACTCGGGCTTGGGGACCTCTGCGATCTGTGGGGGACAGTGAAGGGACAGTGCTGAGCCTGGGGGTGAAAGCACAGAGAGCCGGGGTGCAGAGCAGGGTGGGGTTTGAAATAAATCTTCCTTTTTAACCCCTCCGAAGTTCCAAGCTAGCTCAGGCCTTGAGAGGCTTTGGAGGAATATTTCATAGACAGGAAAAAGGACCTAAAAGAGGCTCTGACCCTCAGCTGCAGATCAAGATGTTTATTCCAGGTGGTCTCCAGAGGGAAGGAGGGCGGAAATAAATTCTCTTTTTTAACCCCTCCCAAGTTCCAAGCTAGCTCAGGCTTTGGAGGAATATTTTATAGACAGGAAAAAGGACCCAAAAGAGGCTCTGACCCTCAGCTGCAGTGAGATGTTTATTCCAGGTGGTCTCCAGAGGGAAGGAGGGCGTGCACAGAGGGACAGGGTCTTTTCTCAGCTTTTCTCAGAGGCAATTTGGGACACAGCCAATGGGGTCAGAAAGGGAAGGAAGGGTCAAACTACATGGTACAAGCTCTAAGGGTCCCTGAGGGGGGAGAAACCATTCCCACAGGGGAATGGAACAGGGGTTGTGGGACCCCCAGGCAGGGGTGGTGGGGAGGGTCTCACAGCGTGCTGGGGGTCCTCTGGCACTGCAGTGGTACCAGAGCTGTGCCCACCCAGAGCTGGTGGCACCTGGTGTGCAGGTACCTGGCACAGCCCAGGCTGGGGGGTCTCAGTGAGCCCTGGAGCAGCCTGGGCCAAGGGTTCTGGGGCAGCTTTTGAGATGGGGGTCTCAGGGCAGCCCCCTGGCACAGGGACCTGGCACAGCCCAGGATGGGTGTTGGAGTCTAGAACATCCCTCTGGCCACCCTGGAGGATTTGGAGACCGGACGGGTGTCTGGGGTCTGTCCAAGGGGCTCAGGCAGCCTCACACAGAGCCCAGGAGGGCACTGCCTCTGATCCCTGCCATGGCAGTGAATGCCCACAGTGTGTGAAGAATCACAAGCTGAGAGAATTCAAAATAAGCAGTATTTAGTTTATCACAGAATGTAAATGTAGAATTTAGGATTCTCAGTATATGGGGCTGAAGAGACAAGATGGAGGAATTGGGGAGTGGCCCCTGTGCTCCTTGTTCTTGCTCTCGTCCCCCATTTTCTGCTGAGTTGGGTTTTAGAGATTGGTTTAGAGTAGAAATGACCTGTTAGCATAGGTAGTAGGCATTGGTACAATTCTGTAAATAAAAAGTTCATTTTGGATGGTGGTTGGGTCAGGGGTACATAAGGTGTGGGGCTCTCTGACCCACCCAGTCCTGCTCTGCTGGGGACGCCCTGCAGAGCTGGGAAAGAACTGAGATAATGAAGAATAAACAACCTTGGAAATGTGCACTGGAGGACTCAGCTTGTCTCTACCTCTGGTGTGAAACACTCAGGGCAAAGAGAAGACGGAAAACCTGATTACCTCGGGGAACAGCAACCCCAAGGAGAATCTCAGGGAAAGATAACCTTGAGAGATGGGGGTCCTAAAGCAACCTGTGGCACAGCCCGGGCTGGGGGTCTCAGGGTGGCCCCTGGCACAGCCCAGGCCGAGGGTCCTGGTCTGGCCCCCACCATCAGAGGGGCAGAGACTCACAAAGAGCTTGAGGAACTTGAGGATGCGTTTGTGGGTGAGGATGTAGAGCGTGTTGCCCGAGTCGGGGTCGATGACGGGCAGGCGATGGATCTTGTTCCGGATCAGGGAGGAGACGGCGTCGAAGAGGCTGCGGGAGGGAAGGGAGGGAGGATTTGGGGTGTTCCTGGGGGTGCCCCCACCAGCTGTGCCCCTCTCCCTGCCCCCCGGGGTACCTGGCATTGGGGGAAATGCAGACCAGCGGCTTGAAGGAGTCTTGCAGATAAACCTCTGTGGGGAGAGGGGGGTGTGAGGGGAGGGGTGGGTGGGACACGGCGCTGGGGGGCTCCGGGCAGGGCTGGAGGCAGCCAGCAGTGACTCCTCTCACCTCTCCACGTCTCTATTTTATGTTCCTCCAGCTCATAGATCTGCACCTGTGAGGAGAAGACACCCAGCTCACCCACCCCGGGCCAGGTGGGGCAGGCAGAGCCCAACCTGTGCCCCTGCCACACCCCAGCCCTCACCATGGGTGATTTGTAGTAGCGGTGCAGGATGTTGATGAAGTCGGTGATGGTCAGCATTCCTGGGGGGCAGGCAGGGTGAGGAGGGTCCTGCCAGCCCCCCTCAGCCCCCACAGACCCCCAGCCCCTTCACTCACCTACAAAACTTTGCTTTTTGCTGTCCCAGAGCGGGGCTGCCCGGACACCGTTGGTGACCAGTGCGAAGAACGCCTTCTTCACCTGCAGGCACGGGGGTCAGGGAGCCCCAAAAGTGCCTCCCCGGCCCCCAAAGTGCCCCCCCGGCCCTGGCACACCTGCAGGGACGTGTCGAAGACGACCAGTTTGGAGCTGGTGGGGATCAGGTCGTAGCAGCGATGGGATTTCATGAAGGCGGTGTAGGCACCCCGGTGGGCGTCCCCTGGGGGGGCAGCGTCAGGGGCACCCCAAGACCTGGAGAACCCCAGAACCCGGGACACCCCCGATCCCAGACACCCCAAATCCTGTGGCACCCCCAATCCCAGACACCCCAAAATTCTCTGATGCTCCAAATCCCGGGACACACCAATACCGGGATAACCCAGGGACACACCAATACCAGGGATAACCCAAATCCCGGGATACACCAATACCAGGATAACCCAAATCCCGGGATACATCAATACCTGGGATAACCCGAATCCCGGGATACATCAATACCTGGGATAACCCAAATCCCGGGACACACCAACACCTGGGATAACCCAAATCCCAGGACACACCAATACCGGGATAACCCAAATCCCAGGACACACCAATACCGGGATAACCCAAATCCCGGGATACATCAATACCGGGATAACCCAAATCCCGGGATACACCAACACATGGGATAGCCCAAATCCCGGGATACACCAACACCTGGGATAACCCAGGGACACACCAACACCTGGGATACCCCAAATCCCGGGATACACCAACACCAGGGATAACCCAAATCCCGGGATGCATCAATACCTGGGATAACCCAAATCCCGGGATACACCAACACCTGGGATAACCCAAATCCCGGGATGCATCAATACCTGGGATAACCCAAATCCCGGGATACACCAACACCTGGGATAACCCAAATCCCGGGATACATCAATACCTGGGATAACCCAAATCCCGGGACGCTGCAAACCCTCGAACGCCCCAGGTCCCGTTTCACCCCCAATTCCAGGACACGCAGCTCAAAGCTCTGTGACACCCCCAAATCTGAGATATCCTCAATCACGGGGCATCCCAAGCGCTGTCACACCCAGCCCAGGGCTCGGGGATCCCCCGGGCTCCGGGACAGGAACCCCCGGCAGCTGCAGCCCTTGGGACACCCAAACCAAGGCGTCCCCTCCGGTACCGGGACCCCCCCGCACGGCGGGACCCCCCGGAATCACCTTCCAGCCCCGCGGGGCTCAGCTCCGCCGGGCTCTCGGCGGCCGGGCCCGGGCCGGGGCCGGGGTCAGGCTCGGGATCCTGGGGACGGACACGAGTCGGGTCAGACGTGGCCGCGGCCGCCGGTCCCCGAGCCCCGGTGTCCCCCCGTGTCCCCCCGTGTCCCCCCTCAGCCCCGCCGTCCCTCCCACAACCTCCATGGGTCCCGCTCCGTCCCGAGGCGCCGCTGCCCCGCGTCCGCCCGGCTCTGGCTCCGCGTTCGCCCGGTGCCCGGTCCCGCTGCTCCGCGGCTTCCGCCTCCACTTCCGCCCGGTTCCCGGTCCCGCTTCCGCTCGGTTCCTGTCCCGGTTCTTGCCCCGCTTCCGCCCGGTTCCTGTCCCGGTTCTTGCCCCACTTCTGCCCGGTTCCCGGTCCCGCTTCTTCGCGGCTTCCGGCTCCACTTCGCCCGGTTCCCGTCCCTCTTTCGCGCAGTTCCTGCCCCGATTCCGCCCGGTTCCTGCCCCGCTTCCGCCGGTTTCCTCTCTCCGTTCCGCCCGGTTCCCGTCCCTCTTTCGCGCAGTTCCTGCCCCGATTCCGCCCGGTTCCTGCCCCGCTTCCGCCCGGTTTCTGCCCCGATTCCGCCCGGTTCCTCTCTCGGTTCCGCCCGGTTCCTGCCCCGATTCCGCCCGGTTTCTGCCCCGATTCCGCCCGGTTCCTCTCTCGGTTCCTCCCGGTTCTCGGAACCGCTCGGGCCCCTGTCCCGGTCCCGGTCCCGGTCCCAGTCCCAGTCCCGGTCCCGGTCCCGGTCCCTGTCCCTGTCCCTGTCCCTGTCCCGGTCCCGGTCCCTGTCCCTGTCCCTGTCCCAGTCCCAGTCCCTGTCCCTGTCCCGGTCCCTGTCCCAGTCCCTGTCCCTGTCCCGGTCCCTGTCCCGGTCCCTGTCCCTGTCCCAGTCCCAGTCCCAGTCCCAGTCCCTGTCCCTGTCCCGGTCCCTGTCCCAGTCCCAGTCCCTGTCCCTGTCCCGGTCCCTGTCCCGGTCCCTGTCCCGGTCCCGGTCCCGGTCCCGGTCCCTGTCCCTGTCCCAGTCCCAGTCCCTGTCCCGGTCCCGGTCCCGGTCCCGGTCCCAGTCCCTGTCCCGGTCCCTCTCCTTGTCCCGGTCCCGGTCCCTCCAGCACTCCCCGTCCCTCACGGCCGCCAGGAGCCCTCTGCCTCCCGCCGGGGAAAGATTTTTGGGGTTCAGGGACACAACGGGAGCCGGCTCGGGACAGGGGGAACACGGACAGGGGGTCCCGGGGGGGGGGTCTCTGATTTTGGGGGAACACGGACAGGGGGTCCCGGGGCCGGGGTAACCCGGGGGGGGTCTCTGATTTTGGGGAACACGGACAGGGGGTGATAGGGGAGGGTCTCTGATTTTGGGGGAACACGGACAGGGGGTCTGGGATAACCCAGGGAAGGGTCTCTGATTTTGGGGGTAACACGGACAGGGGGTCCGGGGTTGGTCTCTGATTTTGGGGGAACACGGACAGGGGGTCCCAGGGGGGGTCTCTGATTTTGGGGGAACACGGACAGGGGGTGATAGGGGAGGGTCTCTGATTTTGGGGGTAACACGGACAGGGGGTCCCGGGGGGGGGTCTCTGATTTTGGGGGTAACACGGACAGGGGGTCCCGGGGAGGGTCTCTGATTTTGGGGGGAACACGGACAGGGGGTCCCAGGATAACCCAGGGAGGGTCTCTGATTTTGGGGGGTGACACAGCCTGGGGTGGGACAGACCCTCCCTGGGGGGACATGTGGGGACACCAAGGACCGGGACAGGACCGAGCTGTCCTCAGCTGAACCCGCTGTCACCCCCTGCCCTCCCCAGACCCTCCCCGAGCTCCCCCCCAGGAGGGACCAGGCGGCCTCGGCTTCTCACGCGCTTTATTTAAAATAACATCCAGTGGTTCCGGTATTGGTAAAAACGGGATTTCTACACGCCCCGGCCTATGTACACCTCTGAAAGTTAAATTTCTCGTATATTTTCTGTTAAAACTTTCTCATCCCCCCCACTCGCGCTTTTCCTTTTTTTTTTTTTTTTAATTTTATTATTTTCTTTTTTTTAAACCTTTTTACCTTAAACCTTTTTTGTTTTTGTCGGGATTTTTTTTTTTTTTTTTTTTTAATTTTTTTTTTTTTTGCAGCTTTGACGAGTTTGCGGAAGCAGCTTTTCAAGATCGGCCCCGGCCCCCACTGCACCGGGGCGGGGAGGGGGCAGCACCCCCCGTCAGACCCCCTCTCCCCTCCATCCTCCAGGAGCAGGAGGGTCCCTCCTTCCCTCCCTCCATCCCTCCCTTGCGCCGTGTTTGTGCGTTAAGAGATCCCGGCGCCCCCCGGGGTCCTCCCCCGGAGTGGGGAGGGGGCGGGCAGGGACCCCGGGGTGGGTTGGGGGGCCGGGGGTGTTAATGCCCACTCGCTGCTTCGCTCTCCGAGGCCGCCCCTGCCTGGCAGGGGGGTTTCAGAGAGAGGAGACCCCCTCTCCCCACACCCCCTGCACCACCCTCGGAGACTGGGTTTGAAACCAACCCCCCCCCGTTTCGCCCCTGCACCCCCAAATCTCAGCCCAGCAGAGCACAAAGAGCCCCCCCCCCAGCCCCGTCTAGTATATACAATATAAGGTATAAATAGATAAATAACCTTCCCCCTCCAGTGCAGCCCCGGCTGGGAGGGCCAAGGGGGAGCGGGGAGGGGGGGGCTCCACCCAGCCCCTCCAGCCGTGGGGGCCTCGTGTGAGAAGGAGGGGTCCCCACCCAGCGCCCCCAGCCCCCCACCAGAGCTGGGGGAGAGGGTCTGGGGTCCCCCCACCCCCATCCCCACCTCACACCTTGGCACGGCTGGGACCTCCTGAGGGGGGGGACAAGGAGGGGGTGTCCCCGTGTCCCCCTCCTCAGGACACCTTGAAGGAGGGGGGACACAGGGAAGCTGCATCCTCTGGAGCCCGAGGGAGAAGGAAAGACCCCCCCCCTTCTCAGAGGGAGGGGAAAGGTTGGGATGGAGGGGGGCTCACATTTAAAAACAACAACAAATAAAAAGAAACAAATCTAACACTTAAAATGAGGTAGGTTTGGGTGCAGAAGCTCCTTGTGTCTGTCGGGGTCTTGGCTGCATCCCGCCGCCGCTCCGGGGTCTCGTCCACACGCACAAACAAAAAAGAGATCAAAGGAACCGAGCGAGCTCTGGCCGCCACGCCGGGCGGGGCAGAGCCCGGATTGTCGAGCTCAAGGAGTCTGTGTTACCTTGGTAATTAGCGAGCAAATATTATTAGTTTCTAAAAAAAAAAAAAAAAAAGAAAAAAAAAAAAAGAAACATAAAACAACAACAACAAAAAAAGGAAACAAAAAAATAAAATAAAATAAAATAATCGTTATATCCAGACCGGCTCCGCACAATCGCTCCGGCCGCGCTGGGCCCGGCGCTGCTCCCCCGTGACTCCCCCACGAGGGAGGCAGGCAGGGGGTGGTGAAGGGGGCGTTTCTGAGCCCCCTCACTCCTTTTTTTGTTTTGTTTTTTTCTTTTTTCCTCGCAGGACGAAGCAAAGAAAACCCTGAGTTGCCAGTTCATCTGTCCGTCCGTCCCGCTCGGGCAGGGCCGGCAGCGCCGCAGCCGCTGCTCTCCCTCAGCGCCCGGCAGCCCCTGGCACCTCCTGCAGCCCTGGGGGGCTCGGCGAGGTCTCTGAGGAGGGGGTGGCAGCCCCCAGCCCCTTTTTCCCAGTTAATTCATCCACTTCCTGCAGTTCCAAGCTCCACAGTGGCAGGGGATCTTGTGCTGATCGTCCTCGAAGTCGAACTGGTAGTCGTAGGTGAGCTGGGAGGGAGCGGGGAGTCACCCAAAGGGCAGAGCTCAGCCCTGCCACCTCCAGCCCCCTCCCCTGGATCCCCAGGACCCCCCAGGACCCCCCAGAACCCACCAGGACCCCCCAGGACCCCCCCAGGACCCCTCAGGACCCCCCAGGACCCACCAGGACCCCCCCAGGACCCCTCCAGGACCCCCCAGAACCCCACAGAACCCACCAGGACCCCACAGGACCCCACAAAACCCACCAGGACCCCCCAGAACCCCCTCAGGACCCCACCAGTAACCCCCCAGAACCCACCAGGACCCTCCTCGGACCCCGCAGGACCCACCAGAACCCTACAGGACCCCCCAGGACCTCCCCAGGACCCCCCCAGAACCCCCTCAGAACCCCCCAGGACCCCTCAGAACCCCCCAGAACTCCCCAGGACCCCCTCAGAACCCCCCAGGACCCCCCAGAACCCACCAGGACCCCTCAGGACCCCCCACGACACCCTCAGGACCCCCCAGGACACCCCCCAGGACCCCCCCAGGACCCCTCAGGACCCCACTGAACCCACCAGGACCCCCCAGGACCCCCTCAGTCCCTCACTGACCTCCTCCCCCTTGGGGATGCGCCGGCTGGAGATGATGATGATCTTGTCCTCCTTGTCGAAGGTCACGACTTCGGCCACGCAGTTCGGGGCACACGAGTGGTTGATGTACCTGTGGGGCCGGGGGGGTCAGCACCAAGCCAGGGACAGGACAGACGGACATCACAGCTCCCTGTGGGGGTCTCCCAGCACCCCAAAGCCCCCCGTGCTCACCTGGCCGGGCCCCCCGTCAGCGTGGCGTCAATGACGTGCTCGTTGTTGATGCGGAACATGTAAATGCCGCGGTTCTGCCATGGAGAAGAGGGGCTTGAGGGGTGCTCTGATGTCCACATTCCCACCTGAGTTGGTGTCCACCACCCCACATCCCACGGGAGACCCTCAAATCCCTCCTGAGACCCTCAAAATCCCTCCTGAGACCCTCAAATCCCTCCTGAGACCCTCAAATCCCGCCTGAGACCCTCAAATCCCGCCTGAGACCCTCAAAATCCCTCCTGAGACCCTCAAATCCCTCCTGAGACCCTCAAATCCCACCTGAGACCCTCAAAATCCCTCCTGAGACCCTCAAATCCCGCCTGTCCCAGCAGAGCTCCCAGCACCCCACCTAAGACCCTCCACGTCCCATCAGAACTCTCAATATCCCTCTCAAGTCCCTCCACATCCCACCTGAGTCCCCCACGTCCCGCCAGAGCCTCCAACATCCCACCCAAGATCATCCACATCCCACCTCAGTCCCTCCACGTCCTGCCAGAGCCTCCAACATCCCACCTGAGCCCCCCACGTCCCACCAGAGCCTCCAAATCCCACCCAAGACCACCCACATCCCACCTGAACCCCCAACATCCCATCTGACTCCCATTTCCTTCTCAAAGTCCCTCCACGTTCCACCAGAGCCCCCAAGATGCCACCCATATCCCTCCACATCCCACCTGAGCCCCCCACGTCCTGCCAGAGCCTCCAACATCCCACCTGAGTCCCCCATGTCCTGCCAGAGTCTCCAAATCCCACCCAAGACCACCCACATCCCACCTCAGCCCCCCACGTCCTGCCAGAGCCTCCAACATCCCACCCACATCCCACCTGAGCCCCCAACATCCCATCTGACTCCCATTTCCTTCTCAAATTCCCTCCACGTTCCACCAGAGCCCCCGAGATACCACCCAAGTCCCTCCACACCTTGCCCAGGTGCCCACAGCAGCCCCCAGCGGCCCACCAGAGCCTCACCTGCTCCTCGTAGATCTTCTCCCGCCTGTTGGCCACCTCATTTCGGATGATGGTGCCGATGTACTCGATGACCATCGTGTGCTTCTCGATGTCCTTGGCCGCGTAGAGCCCCAGCCCTTGGATGCGGGACCGTGCCAGGTACACGTTGTTCTTCCACTCCGTCTTCAGGCGCCGGTACTGGGAGGATTTGGAGTGCACAAACTGTTTGCTGTAGGGCGTGTTGGTCTCGCCGGTGAACGTGCTCTGGTAGGCCTTGGACATGCTTGTGCTGTTCAGGGTGTGGGGCCTTTCAGGGGAGGGGGATGAGAAGGGTTAGAGCTGAGGGATCTCCAGGGATCCCCAGCTGGTGGATCCCAGTTCTCCCAGTGAATTCCAGCCACGCTCACCGCTTGTAGTGGGTGAGGATCTTGGGCTCGGAGCGGGCGCAGCCGGTGGGGTTGATCATCAGCGGCAGCTCCATCAGGGGGTGGCGCCCGTAGCGGAACAGATAATTCTGGCAGCTCTCAACGCCTGGCAGCTGCAGAGGGGGACACAGAAGGACCAGAAGTCAAGAGGAAGCAGCAAAAAAAACCCACCGGGTCCTTCCCCAGCAGGGTGGACCCCCAGGATGGAGGAGAGACCCCCATGGCCACCCTGGGACTTACCGACTCGGCGATGCGCAGCACCGCGTGCACCGTGAGGCCGAAGAGCTCCTCGCCCTTCAGGTACTCGGGGAAGAGCCGCAGCATGTCGGCCTCCTTCCTCATCATCGCCACCGGCTCGATGATCCGGTTCCAGACAGCTACAAGGCAGAACCAGAGAATTAATCAGACAGGAAGAGACCTCCAAGATCATCAAGTCCAAATGACCAATCAACACCTCAACAGAGCAGCGCATTGAATGCCACAGGTTGAAGATGTGGACTCAGCGGGGACCTCAAGCTGCCTTCCACCACCCCACCCTCTGGTGTGGCTCAGCCATTGAGCACTGGCATCTCCCAACCCCTTACCTTGTGGCGACGAGTCGGAGAAGACAAGATCCTCCAGGCCCTGCTCGATGACCTGCACGACGAACTCGGGGCGCCCGTTGTTCTCGCAGATGGTGCAGCGGTAGCAGCAGCGGCGGTTGTTGGTCCGCAGGCTCCAGTAGATGCGCGTGGCCTCGTAGCCCACGGGGTAGAGGGCAGTGACGCTGTGGAAATCGGCCATCTGATGTGGCAGCAGCTGCCCGATGGCGTGGAAGACCAAGCCGCCCACGCGGAACATGTGGAGCCGCTCGCCGCGCTGGATGATGCTGGCGATCTGCTTCACCTCGTCCCGCTCGATGTAGACGCGGCGGAACACGGTGAAGCTGCTGAGCTCCTGCTCGCAGGGCCCCTTGAGCTTGTGCAGGGGACACAGCATGGTCTTGTCCTTGAAGAACATGCACTTGGCGCGGATGGCGCAGGCGAAGTGGTACACGCTGGGGCAGCGGATGCGGTTGCAGCTGTTGGTGGCACCGGTTTTCTGGCACAGGGAGCACTTGGTGAGGAGCCCGCGGTGCAGCGCCACCTCCACGTTGATCAGGGCCCCTCCCTGAGTCTCGTACACCTCCGTGGACCACAGGGCGCAGTTCAGGTGGACCCAGAGATCGAGGTCAAGGTTGAGCAGGCGGGCCGGCCCGTCCGTGGCGCCGTCTCCCTCCTCGTGACAGAAGCAGCACTTGCGCAGGTCCTGCGGCACCTTCTCGGGGCGCAGCGTGGTGCCCAGCTTGTCGATGAACTCGGCGATCTCCTTGTCGCCGTCGTGCTTGGCCCCCCCTTTCTGGATGGTGACGAGGAAGCGCAGCCGTTTCCAGCGCACCCCCTTCCACTTCTTCAGCCGCGGCCTCGCCTCGTCCCCGTCCTCCGGCGGCCGCGAGCGCGGCTTGAACCGGGGCGGGGAGTGGGCGGCCGCGGCCCCTTCCTCCTGCGGGGCTGGCGAGGGGGCTGGTGGCAGCGGTGACAACGGAGCTGCGGCTGCCTCGTGGGACGCCTCAGGGTCAGGGACCCTGGTGGGCTCAGCGGGGCTGGATGGGGAGGGGACAGAAGGGGACAGCGGGGGCGAGGGCTCCTGGGGCAGCACAGAGAGCTGCCGCACGTCCAGGTTGGAGACATTGTTGACGTAGCAGTGGTGAAGGGTCTTCTCGGGAGCAGGGCTCTCCTGTGGTGTGGGGAGGGGGGATAGGGGTCAGAGCATTGAAGGGGTGGAGACCCCCAACTCTCAGGGTTGTTTATTCTTTTGTTATCTCTCAGTTCTGTCTCAGCTCTGCAGGGCGTCCCCAGCAGAGACTGGGCAGATCAGAGGGTCCCAGACTTTATGTACGGTCCCCTTGACCCAACCACCATTCACAACAAATTTTTTATTTACAAAATCTTACCAATACTCACTACCTATATTAACATGTAATTTCTACTCTAAACCAATCCTTGTGATCCAACTCAGCAGAAAATGGGGGACAAGAGCAAGAACAATGAGGACAGGACCACTCCCCAATTCCTCCATCTTGCCTCTTCAGCCCCATACACTAAAAATCCTAAATTCTACATTTGCGCTCTAATCAACTACTACTTATTTTGAATTCTCTCAGCTTGTGATTGTTCACACACTGTGGGCATTCACTGCCATGGCAGGGATCAGAGGCAGTGTCCTCCTGGGCTCTGTGTGAGGCTGCCTGAGCCCCTTGGACAGACCCCAGACCCCCTGTCCGGTCTCCAAACCCTCCAGGATGGCCAGAGGAATGTCCTGGACTCCAATACATGGCCAGGGATCAGAGGCAGTGTCCTCTTGGGCTCTGTGTGACCCCTTGGACAGATCCCAGACCCCCTGTCTGGTCTCCAAACCCTCCAGGGCAGCCAGAGGGACGTCCTGGACTCCACACCCAACCTCCCTGTGCACTGCAGGGAGGGCTCCTTGGTCCTGCAGGGGCCCATCAGCATCCCACATGCCCCCAACCCTACAAGGACCTCCTGGACTCCTTCCTGGGAGACCCAAGCCCTCAGGAAATTCCCTAAAATCATGGGGTGACCTACAGGGACCACCACACACCTCTACCAAAGAGCCCCTGCTCCTGTACCCCTCCTAGCCCAGCCCTATGGGTACCCCAACAGCCCCCTCCCAGTCCCGTAGCCCCACAGGGACCCCTGTGTGCCACTGACCTGTCTGAGCAGTGTCAGGAGGTCCAGCTCGCCCTTGAGGCTGTACCCTGGCAGCACCGCATCGAACTGCTTCAGCCACTCCGAGCTGCTGTCCGGAACCTTCCCAGCCAGCGCCTTCTCCTTCCCTCCGAGCATTCCTGGGGGAGGGATGGACATCCCATCACGGGGGTCCCAGCCCGGGGACACAGGGGGACACGGGGACAAGGGGAACACTCACCGGCCATGTCAGTCTCCACCTTCTTGGCCTCAACCACAGCCGCTCGCACGGGGCCGTCGGGGAACAGCACCTCGTAGGAGCTGGGGATCTTCATGCTCAGCAGCTCGGCCATGGCCACCATCACCCCGTTGAGGTTCTAGGTGACAGCAAGGCAGGATGGGTCCAGGGTGCCACAGGTGACGCTGTGTTTGGTCACTGCTGGGACCCCAAGGGTCTCAAATCCCCCCATTCCCTCACTTACCTTGGCAGCTGCTGCAGACACCGTCAGCATGACAGAGACCTCGCTGCTCTTGCCCTTCTCCCATGGGGTTCCAGGGCCTGCTGCCCCCACCTTCCCTGGTGGAGCCCCAAAGGGCTCTGTGACCTCGTAGGGTTTAGTGTCGGGGAACACTGGTGTGGGGAGAGGGGGGTCAGAGCCGTGGGGAGCAGGGGATGAGAGGCAGGGTCAGAACTGTGCAGACCCAGCCCCACCAACAGCCACCCACGAGCCCACCCAGCCGCCCCAGATCCCTGCAGGGGATCCACCACCCTGCAAATCCCTTTCCTTCACATCCTACACTTCCCGTGGCTCCATTAAACCCCTCCTAAACCAGGAACCGCATCCTGCCCCATCCATATCCCTCCCAACACAAGCTCCACAGCCCTTCCCTGTGTTGCACATCCCACAGACCCCTCGTGCCCAGCCCACATGGACCACACACCCCTCCAGTGCATCCTACCTGGGATACTGGCCCGGGGGATGATGGGGATGATGGGGGACAGCACACGCTCCTCCAGCTCTGGCTTGGCCTCGCTGAGGAGCGGGAAGCGGAGCAGCTCCTCGCCCAGGACGCTCTCGGGGGATGAAGCAGGGACGATGCTGTCGGGGGAGTCGCTCTCGTCGTCGCTCTCCATCCTGTGGGGACGGAGGTGTCAGGGGCCACAGGGCCTGGTGTCACCCACAGAGGAGATGTCACTGGTGGGGGGTCACCACAAAGGGGGGTCTCACCTGACGTCCTCAGTCTGGTTGTGTGGAGGGGTGGGCAGCGCTGCCAGCAGGTCCAGGCTCTTCACCTCTACAGCTGGTGCATCTCCAGAGAAGCAATTGGTGTCATTGTGGGGAGCCACAGGTGGCAGCGGGGACTCTGTGCCACCCCTGTGCCAGCCAGGCTCACCTTTCTGGCCGTGGGGCTCGCGGGCTGGGTCGGCGTCCTTGGGCTGCTCCCCCAGTTCTTCAGGGGCCGTGACACCGTTCACCATCTTCTGCTGCACGGAGGGAGGGGGTGTGGGGGGCAGCGAGGAGGGTGGCGTGGGTGGGTTGCTGAGGTTGTTCTGGGGGGGCAGACGGTGGGGTGAGAACAGCAGGATGGTCCAGGACCCCCGGATAAGGGGGACACCAGGGAACAACCCCTCCTCTCACCTTAGTGAGCAGCTGGGAGTAGTAGTCGGGGACGCTGTCGAGCACGGCGCTGCCGAAGGCGCCCCGGAGTTGGCTCTTGCCGTTGATGGGGCTGCTGCCAAACGGTGCGAAGAGGCTGAAGTTGGCCATGATGGTCGGCTCCGTCAGCGGCAGCAGCGACAGCTCCTGGGGACAGAGCAGTGAGGGGGGGACAAGGACAAAGGGAGTCCCCTGCCACGCCCTGGCCCAGCTCCTGGGGACAGGGACAAAGGGAGTCCCCTGCCACGCCCTGGCCCGTGGCCTTACCTGCTTCAGCTGCTTCATGAGGGCCTCACCAGGACGCAGCCCCTCATCCTTCCGCAGCTTCTTGCGGGACGCTGGCATGCGCTCGTTGCCTTTCTGTACCCGCTTAGGCTTGGTGGGCGCTGGCTTCCTGGCGATGGAGGGGTCCTGAGGAGGGAGAAGGGGGCATGAGAAGGGGGCATGAGCAGTGCCAGCGCAGCCCCTCACCCATTACACCCCCAGCCCAGCCCATCCTGCTCACCTCCCGGCCCAGCAGCAGTGACTGCGGCCGTGGCTCCGTCCCGGTGCTCCGGTTCTCCAGGTGCCCATTGAGCTCGCCCGGGCTCTGCGCTGAGAGCTGCACATTCTTGGCCCGCAGCAGCTTCTGCAGCAGCAGGTGCCCAGCCTCGGAGCGCCCACCTGGGGCCAGCAGGTTGTTGGCTTGGCTGTCCCCAGGGTCCCCGTTGGCCTCTGGTTTTGCTGTCTCGTCTCCATCCACCTCACACTGCACCACTGCCGCTGCCTCCTCCTTCGGCTCCTGCTTCACCAGCACCTGGGGGGCTTCACCCGCCGCAGGGGCCCCCTCTGGCACAGCCCCGTTGATGTGGGTCTCACCAGGGTCAGCTGGGTCCACCCCAGGCACCTCGGGGTCCCAGGGGCCGTGTGCTGGGTCAGGGAGGGCAGTGCCTGGCGTGGGTGCCAGCCCCGGCTCCGTGGGTGCCGCAGGGCTGGGGGCCAAGGCCGGGATCCCCGGTGACGTCTTCTTTGGCTCTTGGGGGCTCTGCTCAGGGCTGGCCAGGTGCTGGGGGGCACAGCCCAGGGGCGAGGGGGCTGGTGGCGTGGGGAGGCGAATGAGGCCGGGCTGGGGGCCACGGGCAGCCAGAGCTGCCTGAACCAGCTCAGCCAGGGGCTGCTGGGGGGGCTGCCCTGGCAGAACCCGGCCCGGCTCGGTGGCAGAGCTGCTCTGTGCCTCTGCTGGGGCACCCGGCCGGGGCTGGAAAAGGGGCCCCATGGGACGAGGGGGCTGGCGGGTAGCAGGCAGGCTGTAGTCCGGGGCCTGCCCGGGGAAGGGGCCAGGGGTCCGTAGTGCCTGGTTCTGCTGCAGCAGGCTCTGCTGGTGCCGCTGCACCAGGAGCGCCTGGAGCTGCTGCTGCTGCTGCGGCGTCAGATGCCGCAGCTGCGGGTTCTTGGCCAGGACACCCTGGAGCTGTGCCCGGATCTGGCCCATCACCGGCCCTGGCACCTGCCCCAGGAGAGCCGGGGGGAGAGTGGCCGTGCCTGACGCCGGCCCCACTTTGTGCTGAACGGGGCTCTGGAGCCGTGGGGGCTGTGGCTGCCCTGGCAGGGCCCCTGCCACCCCCTTGCCTGGCTGCTCTGGGGGCCGCAGTGCCGGCACCATGGCCTGTGCTGGGCCTGTCCCACAGCCCAGCGCTGTCTCTGCCACCCCGGCCGTGTCCCCATGCTGCTGGGACAGCTCGGGGTGCACAGCCCCAGTGCTCTGCAGCGATGGGGCAAGAAGGGCACCTGCCTGCCCGGGGGCTGCCCGCATCACACCCGGCTGTGGGGAGGTCAAGAGGAGCTGCTGGCCCTGCCCCAGCTCAGCCTGGTGTTTGGGGGCCGGGGGCTCCCCCAGCCCCGGGGGGTTGAGGGCTCCCTGCTGCTCCCCGTGCAGCTGCGCCCCGCTGTCGCCGCCCTCGGCGTGCAGGGCGCTGCCGTCCATCCCCGCGGGCTGGTCCTTGGCAGCCAGGACGGCCGGGGCCGGCTGCATTCCCTGACTCAGGTGCAGCACAGAGGGGGCCTGGCCCCCCGCCCCGTGCTGCGGAAAGTGCTGGATCGAGGGCTGCCCCTGGCCCAGCCCCAGGAGACCTGGCTGGGCAGCCGCTGAGTTCTGCTGCTGCTGCTGCTGCTGCTGCGGGGTCAGCAGTGCCCGGGACTGCCCCAGCTGCTGGGATAGCACGAGCCGGTGGCTCAGCATCCCCGGAGTCTGCGGCGCCAGCTGGGGCGAGCCCAGCACCCGCTGCTGGTGGGGGGCCAGGACAACCTGGCGCTGGGGTGGGGGGTGGCCCAGCACAGGCTGGTGCTGCAGCCCTGGTGCGTGGCCCAGCACGCCTGGCTGCTGCTGGGGTGAGAGCTGCTGCACCAGGAGGCTCTGCTGGCTGCCCAGCAGCCCCGGCTGCTTCGGCACCATGGGCTGAGCCCCTGCGCCGGGCGGTGGGGCTGGGGGCTGCTGCTGCTGCTGCTGCTGCCCCAGCAGGCCTGGCTGCCCTGGCACGGTTGTTTGCTGCACTGGGGCCTGGCCCAGCACGCCTGGCTGCTGCATGGATGCCTGGCCCATCATGCCTGGCTGCTGCAGCGATGTCTGGGCCAGCACACCTGCCTGTTGCATTGGAGCTTGTCCCATCACACCTGGCTGCTGCATGGACGTCTGTGCCATGATGCTCTGTGGCTGCATCGAGCTCTGTCCCATCACACCCGGCTGTTGCATGGACGCCTGCCCCATCACACCCTGTTGCTGCATCGACGTCTGTCCCATCACACCTGGCTGCTGCATGGATGCTTGTGCCATCACACCTGGCTGCTGCAGCGACGCCTGCCCCATCACACCCGGCTGCTGCATGGAGGATTGACCCATCACGCCCTGTTGCTGCATCGATGCTTGTGCCATCACACCTGATTGCTGCAGCGACGTCTGTCCCATCACACCTGATTGCTGCATGGGTGCCTGTCCCATCACACCTGATTGCTGCATGGCTGCCTGTCCCATCACACCCGGCTGCTGCATTGATGTCTGTCCCATCACGCCCTGCTGCTGCATGGGTGCCTGTCCCATCACACCCGGCTGCTGCAGCGACACCTGTCCCATCACACCTGGCTGTTGCATTGACGCCTGTCCCATCACACCTGGCTGCTGCTGCAGTGCCACCTGTCCCAGCATGTTCTGCTGCTGCAATTTCTGCGCCAGCTGCATCCTCTGGAGCTGCCTCTCCTGCATCAGGCGGCTGTCAGCGGCCAGCCCGCGCAGCGCGGGGTTCCCGCTGAAGAAAGCACCAGAGGAGCCGGGTCCCGGGGCGTTCCCCACGGGCTGCTGCCCCATGAAGGACAGGCCCTGCATGGACACGCCACCCTGGGGCAGGCGCAGCCCCCCGGGCTGCCCCGGCTGCTGCCCGAGGCCCTGGGCTCCCACCAGGGCTCCACCGGGCTGCTGCACGCCGTGTGCCGACAGGAGCTGTCCCGGCAGCTTGGACATGAGGCGGGGGCTCTGCGAGGGGCTCAGCGCCATCACGGCCGAGGCCTGGTGCTGGTGCTGCTGCTGCTTGTTGCGGTACTCGGCCATGAGGTTGGTGTGCTCCTTCTGCTGCTTCCGCACCTGGCGGGGACAGCGGGGTGTCAGCGCCAGGAATGGCAGGGGTTTAGTGCCAGGAATGGCAGGGGTTTGGTGCCAGGAATGGCAGGGGTTTGGTGCCAGGAATGGCAGGGGTTTAGTGCCAGGAATGGCAGGGGTTTGGTGCCAGGAATGGCAGGGGTTTGGTGCCAGGAATGGCATGGGTTTGGTGCCAGGAATGGCATGGGTTTGGTGCCAGGAATGGCATGGCATTAATGCCAGGGGTAGGGGACAACACAGCCTTAGCACTGGGGATGGTGGGGCACCAGCACCGGGAATGGCACAGCTTTAGTGCCCAGAGCCAGGAATGGCACAGTAACAGTGCTAGAAATGGCACAACACCACCACTGGAAACAGCACGGCTTTGCTGACAGGGACAGTACGGCATCAGCACTAGGAATGGCACAGGATAAATGCTGGGGACAGCGGGGCATCAGTGCCAGAACAGCAGGGCATCAGTGCCAGAATAGCAGGGCACTAGCACCAGGAACAGTGGGACATTGGTGCCAGGAATGGCAGAGTGCTAGTGCCAGGAACAGCAGGGAATTAATACCAGCACTGGCACAGCACTGGTGCTGGGGACAGCAGGGCAGTAGAGCCAGAAATGGCACATTTACTCTGAGGACACCACATTTGCACTGGGGATGGCACAGTGCTGAAGTTGGCAATAGCAAGGCTGGCACTGGGACCAGTGAAGCACTGGGGACATCACGTTTGCACCGGGGACGAGTTGCCCACCCACACGCAGGGTCCTACCTGGTCCAGCTGCTTTTGGATCTTGCTCTGCTGCTCCGTCACCAGCTTCAGCTTCTCGGCGTCAGCCTCGGGGAACTCCCGGCCGGCTTTCTTGGCCGTGCGCTGCTTGGCACACAGCGCCTTGCGGGACTTGCGGTGCGCCCCGATCTGCTCCTCCAGCACCTTCAGCTGCATCTGCAGCAGCTGCTGCGTGTGGAACAGCCACTCCTCGTACTGCCGCTGGTCAGCCTCGTCTGTGGGACGGGGAGAGGGCTCAGATCAGTGGGGAGCTCAGGAAAGCAGGGACCGTGGGCTGGTGGAGACCCTGGGTCAGGGGAGACCCTGGGTCAGGGGAGACCCTGGGTCGGTGGAGACCCTGGGTCAGGGGAGACCCTGGGTCAGGGGAGACCCTGGGTCAGGGGAGACCCCGCTCCCAGGGCAGGGTGAAGCCTGTCCCGCACCACCCCAGCCCTGCCATGTCAGTACTCACTGATGACGCCCTGTGCAAAGGTGGGTGGGTTGGGGCGAGCCTGGGTTGGGTCTGTGCCGCTCCGCTCCTGGCAGAAAGGGGAGTGTTGGGGACACATGATGGATTTCTGTCCTCTCCCCACAGTCTCCACCCACTCAGAGATACATAAAACCACCAGTTCTGGCCTGGCAGCCCCGAGAAACCCCTGTAGGCCCTTTGGATTCCCCACTCACCTGCCCACCCCCTGCCAGCAAGTGGTTCTGCATGTCAGAGACAGCCGGGCCCCCCGAGAGCCGCTGGGCCAGCAGGGAAACCTGTTGCCTTTGGGAGACACACACAAAGATGGGGTGTGAGGCAGAGCCAAAGCAACCCTCCTGCCCCACCCTGTGCCCCCCAGATCCCCCTGTCTGTTACCTGTTCATGCCTGGGGCCACTCCAATGCTGCCCTGAGCCATCACCTTCTTGATGCCCTTCAGTGCCACCATCTTGGCCTTGGCTATGGGGTCCATGATGTCCTCGGCCGCAAACTTGTCCAGATCTGCTGTGACAGAGACCACAGCACGTTCAGCTCTGTGTCCCCAACCCCAAAGGACCCCGTGCTCCCCCAAAACAATCACCTGCAGCCCCTACCTGTGTCTGGGAAGAAGCTGTTGGCCAACTGCTGTTGCATGACGAGCTGGGGGGGCTTCAGGCCCAGGCTGGGGGGCTGCACCCCGGCCATCGGTTTCTGCACCAGCACCTGCTGCTGGCTCTGCTGGGGCTGCCCCAGGGCCACCTGCACCCCGTGGGGGGACGACAGCACGTGGGGCTGCCCAGAGCCCATGCCCATGTGGGGGGCCAGAGCTGGGCCCTGCTGGGGTGCGTTGAGCCGGGGGGGCTGTGGTGGCAGCAGCGGTGGCCGGGCCACCATCCCCAGCTGGAGGGGTGTCTGTGGGGTGCCCAGACGGGGTGGCTGCCCCTCGGGAGGCTGCCCGGATGCTCCTGTGTGCAGCATGGGGTGCCCCGGGGCTGGGAGGTGGGGGGTGCCACGGGGCAGGTGGGCTGACATCTGCTGCTTCTTCTGCAGCTCCTTCTTCTCGTGCTCCAGGAGGTCCTCGATGAGCAGGGGCAGCTCGCTGGCCACCAAGGAGCTCTCCATCTTGTCCAAGTCGTCCGCTGGCGAGTGTCGGGCACTGCCCAGCCCCAAGGCTCCGCTGTCCAGCTCGAATTTCTCCAGCAAGGGGTTGCTCTGGCCACCCAGCTGGGTGGTTGCAAGGCCACGGCCAGGGCCGGTGTAGGGGTCCTTCTCCAGCACGGGGACACCAGCGTGGCCACTGTTGGAGAATTGAGTCAGGCCAAGGCGAGTGGGACCGGCGCTGGAGCTCAGGAGGGTCTGGCCAGGTTTGACGCTCAGCCCCAGGGAGGCAGAGATTTTATCCGTGCCCTGCAGCGCTTCTGACTTGACCGGCACCGGGAGGCGCTCGGGGCCAGGGGTGGTGAACTGGCAGGGGGAGGTCTTCAGGCAGCCGTCCTCCAGCTTGGGCTTGACATCAGTGGGCAGCGAGCTGGACTTCACCTCCGTACCCTGTGCCTTGAAAGCCTGGTCGGGGCCCAGCACAGCACCTGTGGGGCAGGCAGAGAGTCCCAAGGCCATCCCAGACACCAGTCCTTCCTTGGGCACCTCCTGATCCTCCGCAGATGGGGTCACATCTTTGCTGTCCCCAGGGTCAGGGAGCTTCAGTGTGGGCGCTGCTGGTTCTGTTTTGAGCTGGGCCTCCCGCTCAGCCTTCTCGTTGGCCGACTCGACCAGGCGCAGGTGCTCGTTGAAGATGTCCTTCTTGTCACCCGTGTCCAGCTCGGGGTCAGTGTAGGCCAGCAGGTCGAACTCATCACCATTCAGCAGGTCATCAAGGTGGGGATCTGCTGTCTCCAGGTTGTCCAAGTTGTCCAAGTCATCATCCCCTTTGGCCACATCTGGATCCAGGCTAAGGTTGGCCAAATCATCATCATCTTCCAAGTCCTTGTGGGAGCCGAAATCATCATCCAAATCGGGCTCCACGGGCACCTCGCAGGGCAGCCGCCCGCCCTCCAGGCTCAGGTGGCTTTTCCCTGGGGCCGGTGCAGGGTCTGCAGCGGGGCCGTCCTTGGGAGCCTCGGGGCGGAGGGCGGCCCCGGAGGGCAGCGGGCGCGGGGGGATGTGCTGCTGCAGCTCCAGGGTGGGCGCCGGCAGCGGCGGCGCTGCCTTGGCGTGGGGCTGCTGGTGGCTGTTGCCCATCTCAGCTCCCTGCGGGGACGCAGGCGGCAGCGGTGCTGGAACCTTCTGAGATGGCAGCGCCTGCATGGGCATGACAGGAGTGCACAGGGCCTGCGGGGTGCCCTCCTCCCCGGGCATGAAGAAGCGAGGCCGGGGTGGCTGGGGGGCAAAGGGAGAGCCCACGACACCCCCGGGTCCCTTCTGCACGTTGTGTCGCAGCTCGATGAAGGGAGCGCCCAGGGCAGCCGGTGACGGGGGCACGGCCTCAGCAGGGGTGGGCAGGCGGGTGCCCAGGCTGCCCATGGGGGTGGCAGCGGCCGGGGGGGCGAAGCGGGAGGTGACAGGGAGCCGCAGGGCCGCCACGGCTGCTTGTTGCTGCTGCTGCTGCTGCTGCTGCTGCCAGAGGTGCTGCTGCTGCTGCTGCTGCTGCGCGGATGGCGACGGGAAGACCCCACGGGGGTAGAAGGCCTGGGGGGGGCCCCACCGCCGCCCTGGAAGACACCGTGGTGTTGGCACCAGCTCGGTACAGCCCCGACGCGCTGTGCTCCATCCCCCTCACGCCGTGCCAAGCACCCAAAAACCCACAGCCATCCCCTCCCTCTGGAGCGATCCCCACAAGCTGCGGGTGCTCCCAGGGTGGTGATATCTGCTGCCTCCCACCCATCGCCCTGCCAGGGGGCACCCACCGCCCGCTGATGTCCAGCATGGCTGGCGTGGCCGCCGGCGGGGGCCGGGAGAGCCGCTCGTCCTGCGCGAACGCCGCCTGCACCATGACGGAGCCGGGCAGCTTCCCAGCGCCGGCTGCTGTGGCCAGAGTCCCGAGGAGAGCCTTGTCCTGGAAGAAGGAAAAAAGAGTCAGCCCTCCATCAGCAGCATCTTCCTCCATGCACATTGTGCTCCTCCATCAGCCACATCCACCCTGTGCCCCTCCATCAGCCACATCCACACCGTGCCCCTCCATCAGCCACATCCACACTGTGCACCTCCATCAGCCACATCCACACTGTGCACCTCCATCAGCCACATCCACCCTGTGCCCCTACATCAGCCACATCCACCCTGGGCACACCGTGCCCCTCCATCAGCCACATCCACCCCGGGCACACCGTGCCCCTCCATCAGCCACATCCAACCTGGACACACCTTGCCCCTTCATCAGCCACACCGTGCCCCAGCTCTCCCACCTGTGCTGGTTGATACGGGGCCATGCCCCGGCTCAGCTCGAAGCTCTGCCCGCCAGCCTCAGGGGCCCAGCCAGCTGGTGAGGAGGAGGCGGCAGCAGCCGCGCTCTCCTTCTCCTGCCGAAGGCTGTTCCGCTGGATCTGCTGGCGGATGAGCAGCTCCCGGAGCCGCTGGCGCTGAGAAGAATTCAGTGTTAGGGCCCAGAGTGGCAACAGGACCAAAACCAGCAAAAAAATCCACATATAAAGTGGCCATTGAGGCCTCCACAGTCCCAGTTTTCCCCTTTCATCCTCTCCCAAACCCGAATGGACACAGCCAGACCCCAGGAGAGACCTCACCTGCCGCTGCTTCTCCAGCTCCGACTGGCTCATGGTGCCCAGAGCCCCGTCCTGGCCCCCCGGCAGCTCTGCCAGGTCCCGGTTTGGGGGTGCAGAGAGCCCCGCAGCCACCTCCTCCCTCTTGTCAGCCGTCAGCCCCAGCGCAGCGCGGGGCAGGAAGGTTCCAGAAGGGTCCTGCTGCTGCGGGGGTGCCGGGGGCTGCGGCGGCAGCACCGATGGTGGCCGCAGGGGCGAGAGGCTGTACGAGTCCGGGGTGGCAGTGCCAGGCCCCAGCGGGCTGCTGGCCTGGTGGAAGCTGGGCGACGAGGCGTAGGCCGAGCTCTGGGGCTTGCCAGAGCTGTAATGGCTGTTGATCCCGTGGGGCTGGTGGGACGGGGAGCCCTTGAGCGGCTCCGAGACGGCCGGGGGGAAGGTGAAGCGCATGGGGGGCTGGCTCCCTGCGAACACGCTGGCACCGGGCGAGCGGGCGAAGGGCGGCTGCGGCCCCACCGGCGCCTTGGGGTGGGGGTCACCTGCTGGGGTGCCCCCGAAACCTCCGCCAGCAGCCCCCACTGATTTGAACCCCGGCTCCGGCATCTGCGGACGGGGGGGTTTGTGCAGGGGGGTGAAGGGGTCCCGGGATTGCGGCCGGGAGGGCGGTTGGGAGTAGGGATCCGGGGACTGGAAGCGAGGGGTGACGGGGGACTGGCAGAAGGCTTCGTTGGAGAGAGGGCGGGGGGTCAGAGGGGACTGGGAGCTGGATTGGGACTGGGGGCTGGCGGGGATGCGGGAGAAGGGTTCGGAGGGCAGAGAGCGGGGTGGGAGGGCGCAGCAGGCCTCGGGGGGCTGCAGCCGGGGCGTCAGCGGGGGCTGCGAGTAGGGGTCTAGGTAGGGAGACTGACGGTAGAGATCAGGGTGGCCGGGGGGCGAGGGGGCCAGAGGATGGGGGTCGGGGGGCCGGTGCCCCAGCCCCGGGCTCTGCGGCTCTACCTGAGAGACCCGTGGGGTCATGGGGGCTTTGAAGACGTCGGCCGCCTTCAGCTCCGCAGCCGAGAGGTGGGGGCCACCTGGGGAGTCCCCGTAGCCCATGGCAGAAGTGTAGCCGGGCGAGCAGACCCCCAGGCTTCCCCCATCCTCTTTCTTCACTTCCAGACCCTTCTTCTGCTCCCCGAAAGGCAGGGGAGAGAGCAGGGCCTCGGGAGGCCGTGCCCCAGGACTCCCTGGCACTGAGAGGTTGTCCAAGGAAGGGCACCGGGGCTTCAGGAAGGGGTCAGGAGTGCCAGGTTGGTGCCGGGGGGTGCCAGGTGGGGTTGGGTGGAAATCGGGGGGAGCACGGGGGGCTGTGAGGGGCTGGGGCTGGCCAGGGAAGGGCTGGAAGGCAGCAGCCGACGTGGGGCTCTGGCCCAGGGGCGAGGGGAAGCGCGGCTCCAGCGCGTAGGCGGGGGCCGCGCCGTAGGGATCGTGCGAAGGCACTTGGGCAGGGGACTGGGGTGGGAGCTTGAGGAAGAGCTCGCTGGGAGACTCCGGGCCCCCTCCGGCACCCGCGGGGGGCTTCAGGAAGCCCTCGCCGGTGGCGGGGGGGCTGCTGATGTAGACGGGCTGTGCCCCTGGCGGCACGGGGATCCGCAGGTGCAGCGAGGGCCTCTCAGGCTTGCGCAGTCCCTCCCCTTTGGTCTGCTTGTTGATCTGGCTCTCGGCCTGCTGCAGAGAGAGCCAGGCCGTCAGCGCCCTCCTGTTCTCCCCGTGGCTTGGGGGTGGGCACACCATGTCCCCCCAGGGCTGGGCCGGGGCCGCCGGGCACCTCCCCGCGCCTCACGTACCTTCTGCACCTTGTTGATGCGATGAGCCGCCCGGTTATCTTTGGCCTTTTGCTAACAAAGACACGAAGCCAGCTGACTTGCAGCCCCCCGGCGCCCCGGCCCCCCACCACACTGACCTCCCAGCACTCACCAAATACGGGGCTTTGTCCGTGGCAGGGACTTTCCTCCAGAGCTTCATGATCTGTTTGCAGCGGCTCGACCAGTCTGGGAGTCCAGTACGAGCAGATAACGGGGAGAAAAGCAACATTAGCCCGGACCTGAGAGCCCACTCGTATCCTCAGTGGGTCACTGTGTCCCTAACATGTGAAGGGACAGCCAGAAAATGGAGCTGAGACCCCCTGCCCACTGCAGAGAACACTTCAGTGCTAGAACAGCCAGTTTATCCCTTTGAAAAAGGGACCAGGGCAGTCACACTCCACCCATTACCCCATCCCTCACCCCAACAGGGCGGCTGCAGCCCCCCCAGAGCCCTACCTGGATAATCCTGCTTGAGGTTGGGGAAGTTCATGTTGGCGTAGAGGACGGGGGAGATGGTGGAGAGCTCACCCAGCTCCTCGTCCTTCTCCCAGCGCTGCAAACTGCGCTGGTTGTAGGACAGCCCATCGCCCTCGCCCTCCGTCGTGGGCGTCGTGGGGGTCGAGGGGGTGGTGGCAGCTGAGCTGCTGGCCCAGGGGCTTTCAGGCTCGCAGTGGTCTGGGCTGAAGAAGCCGCTCCGCTCCCTGAGTGGAGAGGAGTGGCACAGATTGTCAGGTTGTGAGGGAAGAGTGGGTCCCAGGGCACCCTGCAGTTCAATTCCTCCAGGGATGGGACCCCCAGCTCCTCTAAGTACCTGTTATCAAGGAATGGGGACTGGCAGACCCCCGAGTATGAGTCCAAGGAGACGGATCCAGAGAGTGAGCCCAGGGAAGCGCTCCCTGTGAAGGAAAGGAGGTGGGTTGCAGGGAAAGCAAAGCTGGGGCACAAGGCTGGGGGGGGCCAAACAACCAGCACAACCCCCAAAATGCTGCTCATGTTCACCCCTGGAGCCTGGGCTCTCAGATACCACAGGCAGCACTGCTCTCCAAGCAGGTCACTCCCAAGAGTTTGGGTTTCTTGGGGCTGGTTACAAGCCCTGCCCTTCACCACATTCTCCAGGGACCTCCTAGATGACAAAGGCTCTGCCAGTTCCACCCACCCTGCCCGGAGAGCTGCAGGTCTCCTTGCAGGAATGGCCGCTGTGCTCGGCTGGGGTCCTGCCCGGCCTCCATCCCCGCAGCCACGCAGTTCAGGGGCTGCTCCCCGCGCTCCGCCGAGCCCAGCACGTCCTTGAAGAGCTGCTGCACGTCTTTGCTCTCCATCTTGGGCAGCTCTGCAGGGGCAAAAGCAGGAGCTGGCTGCAAACACCACACTGATGGGAAGGGCAGAAACCCCGGGGTCATGGTGTTGGGACCACCATTGCTTCAGCAGAAGAGGGGATGGAAGCAGGATGGTCTCACCTTCCGTGGGGATCTTGTCGAGGTCAGAGCTCAGCGCTCCCTCGCCCGGCGTGGCTGGTTTTTCACTGTCCCCGCGGTCTGGGGAATCCTTTGGCTCGTCTGCCCCTGTGAGGAAGAATCAGGAAGGGTCCTCAGCCCCCTGGGGACCCCCACGGGGCAGCCGCCATCACCCAACAAGGGACACGAGTCCCTCGGTCCTCCAGCGGCGCCGCGCCACGCGGGGGCGCTCTCAGCGCCACTCTATGGTCGCCAACATCACGGGGGAACCATAGAGTTCAGCCCGGCCTAGAGCGGACCCCTCAACCATAGAGTTCCGTCTCGATGGTTGTGGGCGCCCCGTGGAGGACTCGGCTGTTGGGGGTCCCACAGGGGTCCCCGGGCCTCACCAAGGTCCTCGGCCTTGGCGTCGTCCTTGCCATCGTCATCGGGAGCGGCGGCGCTGCCGTCAGTGCTGTCGTCGCCTGCAGGGTACCCCGGGATTTGGTGAGCACGGTGAGGACCCCCAGAGACCCCCCAGCGTCCCCCTACACCCCTCAGTGGTGATGGCAGCCCCCCACAGTCCTCGAGGTTCTACCAAGGAGTCTCAGAGTCCACAGCAGCTGCTCACAATGGGGGTCCCAACAACCCCAGCGACCTCCAATACCCTCCCAAAACCCCCAGGGACCCTGAACAACCCCTGAGCCATCCCCAGCCATCCTGGGGACCCCAACAACTTCCAACAAACCCGCAAAGACCCCAAGACAGCCCCCAACAAGCCCCGGGATCCCCCAGCCAAGTCCAGGGACCTCCAACCACACTAGGGACCCACAACAACCCCCCACTACCCCCTGTAACCCCCTCCTTGGTTTTGGGTTGCAGACCCACCCCTGGCCACACTCACCTCGGGGGTGGGTGGGGGTCTCCCTCCTGTCCGCGGTGCCCCCGTGCAGTGCCCCAGTGAGGTTGGGGTCCCCCTTGGGCCTTGGGGCACCCTGGCCCAAGGAGGGGCGGGCAGCCCCGTCCCCCACCCCTCCTGCTGCCAGCAGCGCCTTCCGGCTCAGGTCCATCAGTGCCTTCCCAAAAAACGCCTCCTGGAATGGAGGGGGGTCAGCATCGAGGGGTGCCCCCCATCCATCCCCCCCATCCACCTCCAGCCCCCTCACCCATCCCACCTGCAGGTACGGGGGGAACATGTCCTCCAACTTGCTCTTCTTCCGTCCCCGGCGCTTTTTCTTCTCGTCCCCCTCTCCTGAGCCTGGATCCAGGCCAGCCTCGGCTGGGACATCACCGGGAGTCCCTGCAAGAGCCCCCCAGGAATGAACAGACACCCCCCAAAAAGGGGCTGGGGCTGCTCCTGTGCCACTGGTGCAGCACTGGGGGGCAGCCTGAGGGGCCCTTTTCACCCCGGGGGTGAGAAGGGAATGGGAAATGAAGAAAGAGAATGGTGCTGAGAAGGAAAATGAAAAAAGGGAGGGAGGAAGGAAGGAAGGGGCAAAGAAGAAGGGGGCAAAGGAGAAGGGGGGAAAGGAGAAGGGGGGAAAGGAGAAGGGGGGAAAGGAGAAGGGGGGAAAGGAGAAGGGGGGAAAGGAGAAGGGGGGAAAGGAGAAGGGGGGAAAGGAGAAGGGGGGAAAGGAGAAGGGGGGAAAGGAGAAGGGGGGAAAGGAGAAGGGGGGAAAGGAGAAGGGGGGAAAGGAGAAGGGGGGAAAGGAGAAGGGGGGAAAGGAGAAGGGGGGAAAGGAGAAGGGGGGAAAGGAGAAGGGGGGAAAGGAGAAGGGGGGAAAGGAGAAGGGGGGAAAGGAGAAGGGGGGAAAAGAGGGGAGGAAAAGAGGGGAGGAAAAGAGGGGAGGAAAAGAGGGGAGGAAAAGAGGGGAGGAAAAGAGGGGAGGAAAAGAGGGGAGGAAAAGAAGGGAGGAAAAGAAGGGAGGAAAAGAAGGGAGGAAAAGAAGGGAGGAAAAGAAGGGAGGAAAAGAGGGAGGAAAGGAGGGAGGAAAGGAGGGAGGAAAGGAGGGAGCAAAGGAGGGAGGAAAGGAGGGGAGGAAAGGAGGGGAGGAAAGGAGGGGAGGAAAGGAGGGAGGAAAGGAGGGAGGAAAGGAGGGAGGAAAGGAGGGGAGGAAAGGAGGGGAGGAAAAGAGGGGAGGAAAAAGAAAGAGGAAAAAAAAGAGGAAAAGAAGGGAAGAAAAGGGAGGAAAAGGGTGCCCCTGGGCCCTACCATCCTCAGGGTGTCCCTCGGTGCCCTGCCCCTCGCGCCCCACGTCCGGCAGCACCGCTGAGACCTTCTTGAGCCGCGTGTGGGACTTGCGCTGCCGCACCATGAACCCGCCGATGCCTGGGGGGACAGGGAGGGAGGGGGGATCTCAGCGGGGCCTGAGGGGTCACAGAAGAGCCCGGCAGGGTTCAGGGCCTGCAGGACACTCACCAGGCCGGTACGGTTTGCGCTTCCTCTTCTTGCACTCCTCAGGGTCCTCCAGCCCCTTCCCTGAGTCCCCGTCGGCTCCAGCGTCGCGGTCAGGGCTGGCCGGAGCCTCGAGCTTGATCTCACACTCCATGTGCTCCACACCCACTGCCGGGGGGAGCACAGCACCTTAGTGGGGTCCCCTGACACCCCCACACTGCAACCACCCCAGCTCTGCCGCCAGGAACACCCACCCTCGGCTTTGAGCAGCTCGTCGGTGTCCAGGTCACCGTCCTTCTTGTCCTCAGGGCCCAGGGGGTCGCCCCCCTCCAGCCCCCCATCCCCGTTGAGGGTGCCCGGGCGGCCCTTGCGCTGCCGCCGCTTGTGCAGGGGCGACAGGGTCAGGTTGCGCAGCACGGCCATGCCCGTCTCCGTCAGCCACACGCCCTCGAAGCGGAAATACTGGGGCTCTGAGGGGACAAACAACAGCCATGGGGACAAATGTCAGCACTGGGTGTGTGGCCAGAAGAGGGCACAGCCCTGGGGAACCCCACGGAGGCCCCACACATACCTGGATCCTTGGCTTTGATCATCTCTGCGGAAGGCGCGGGCGCTGGCAGGAAAGCAGAGGGGCAGGTGAATCCCCAGATCACTCAAATCCCCCCCAGGTGCCACCAGAGTTTCCCCAGCCCCGTGAGCTCACCAGGTTTGACCACGTAGGGCTGGCAGGCGCTGCAGTCGAAGCCTTCATCCGCAGCCTGCTCCACCTCCTCCTCAGTGAAGAGGCTGTCGCACGCGGCGTGCAGCCACCTGCAGACAGCAGAGCCATCACACCCCACAGCCTCCCCTGGAGGAGCCCAAATTGGAGCCCCTTGTTGGAGTCTAGAACATCCCTCTGGCCACCCTGGAGGGTTTGGAGACCGGACAGGGGGTCTGGGGTCTGTCCAAGGGGCTCAGGCAGCCTCACACAGAGCCCAGGAGGGCACTGCCTCTGATCCCTGCCATGGCAGTGAATGCCCACAGTGTGTGAAGAATCACAAGCTGAGAGAATTCAAAATAAGCAGTATTTAGTTTATCATAGAATGTAAATGTAGAATTTAGGATTCTCAGTGTATGGGGTTGAAGAGGCAAGATGGAGGAATTGGGGAGTGGCCCCTGTGCTCCTTGTTCTTGTTCTCATCCCCCATTTTCTGCTGAGTTGGATTTTAGAGATTGGTTTAGAGTAGAAATGACATGTTAGCATAGGTAGTAGGTATTGGTACAATTTTGGAAATAAAAAGTTCATTTTGGATGGTGGTTGGGTCAGGGGTACATAAGGTGTGGGGCTCTCTGATCCACCCAGTCCTGCTCTGCTGGGGACGCCCTGCAGAGCTGAGAAAGAACTGAGATAATGAAGAATAAACAACCTTGGAAATGTGCACTGGCGGACTCAGCTTGTCGTCTCTACCTCTGGTGTGTAACACTTAGAGCAAAGAGAAGACTGAAAACCTGATTACCTCTGGGAACAGCAACCCAGAGGAAACTCCCAGGGAACAGCAACCTTGGGGGAACCCTTAGTACCATGGGGAACAGCAACCCCAAGAAGAATCTCAGGGAATCAACAACCCTGAGAGCCCCTCAAGCCCAGGGCGCGGTGCTCACCGATCGCAGTGCCGGCACTGGATGAGCAGATCGTCCTCCACGTACTTCTCGCGGCAGAAGGGGCACACCACGAGGCTGGCGCAGGGCGCGCAGTGAGTGTAGTTGTTCTGCCACTCGCAGTGGAAGCCAGGGGACGCGGCCCCGCACTGCACACAGCACACGCACCTGCAGAAGGGCACCTGAGGGGTCAGCACCAGCGCCCGGCTCCTCCCGTGGCTCCCTTTGTGTCCCCTCCACGCACCATTTGCACTTCCAGCCGCCCTTGGGCACGGTCTGCAGCGGCGGGTCCAGGCAGTAGGTGTGGTAGCTGATGTCGCAGTCGTCGCAGAGCAGCAGGCGCGAGGGGTCGGAGGCTTTGCCGCACACCTCGCACACGATGCACTCCACGCAGCGCCAGCCCTTCAGCAGCATCACCTTGGTGATCTGGGGACACGGGACGGCGGCCACGTGAGACCTGGGTGACCCCAGGCTCGGTGTGGCTGTGGGTGACACGCCAGGGCTTGGCACGGACACAGCAGAGCACAGCTCAACGCGCAGACACGCCAGGCAGGACCTGTTGTGTGTCCCTGGGGGGCACAGCACAATCCTGGGGTCCTGGGCCCCCTCCTCACCTTGCTGTTGACGCAGTAAGGGTGGTAGCACTGGGAGCACTGGGAGCAGGCAAGGAGGTGCCCCTCGGCCCCACGCCCGAAGCTGCCACACACCACGCACATGTCCTGGAGGGGGGAGAGGTCGTGAGTGAGGGGACAGCGGCTGGTACAGGAGAGACAGAGTCTGTCCCACCCTGTCTGTCCATCCTGCCATGCCCTGGTTACCTGCATGAGCACAAACTTGTCAGTGTTGGAGAAGAGGACAACCGTGTTCTGCATTGTGTCGTCATCATCCTCATCCTCCTCCTTGCTGGGCGAGCTCTCCACGTCAGCGAGCTGAGGACAGAGGGGGAGGCTCAGCACTGAGGACACCTCTCTGTGCAGTGTGGGGGGCACCAGGAAGACCCAGGGGCAGCAGAACCCCTCCCTGGGGGGAAGCTCCATACCTGCCCTATGCTTTTGTGGTGAAGCCCCCAGACTCGGCAAAGGCCCAGTTCCACCTCCCTTGAGACCCCAATCCACCCCACACTAAGGGCTCTTTCCAAGGGATAGATGAGGGGGAACGGGGGAAACTCTCAGCCTAAAACCTCAAGGATTCCCTGCACCCCACCTCTGCCCCAGCCCAGCCTTACTGCTGAGGTGTCAACAGATGACGTTGTCGACTTCAGGCGCGCACGGCCCCGGCCTCGGCCCCCATGGGACCCACCTCGGGGGCGTCTCCGCCCGGGGAAGCTGCTGCTGCGACCCTGTGGCCAAGGGGAGAGGGGAGTTACAGCACCAGGGGGCCCAGTGGGACCCCCACGCCAGGGCAGCAGAGGGGCACTGCCCCCATCCCACCCCACCACGCGCTCAGCCTTCGCCTACTTGCTGCAGGGACAGCCCAGGAAGGGGATATGACCCCAGCAGGGTGCTCAGGGTGAGGGGTGTCCCCAAAATCGGATTGAGCAGCGTTTCCCGTACCTGCTTGACACGGGAGCGCCCCGGGGAGCTGCGGCGCCGGCTCTTGTCCCCGTCACCCTTGGCTGCTGGCTCAAAGAGCAGCGAGTCATCGGTCTCGGCGCCCAGAGGCAGCGACCCGGCGTCCTCCTTCTGCAGGCTGGCGTCAGCCGAGGCCGGGCCCAGCTCAGGGGACAGCGATCCCCCACCCTCAGGGTCTGGGGACCCCAGCAGCGGCTCCGAGCCCGGGAAGCTGCTGCTGGTGTCCCCCTGGCTCAGGTTGGAGATCTCGTTGAGGATGTCGGGGCGCGGGCGCAGTGCGGGGGGCTCGGGGCACACCTCGTCCCCGTGGCCCAGCAGCTTCTCGCCGGTAGTGCAAACCTCCATGGGGGTCTCAGGGCCCAGCTCCTCCTGCTCCAGGAGCAGGGGGGACCCCGAAGGCGACCCCTTGACTTCGGGGTCCCCCCCAGCCCGGCTTTCTTCCAGCGCATCCTCCTCGCTGAGGGGCGGGGAGCTTCCGCTGGTGCCCTCCCTCTCCAGCCTCGGCGCCTCTTCTTCCTCCTCCTCCTCCTCCTCAGGCAGGCCTGGGAAGGGCCCCAGCTCAGGGGCTGGGCTGCCGTGGGGGGCGTCTCCAGGGGGGCTGGCTGGGGACTCCCCCTCGCCACCGGCCATCTCCATCTCCTCATCCTCAGGTGGCTCAGTGGGGGCCAGGGTGACAGCAGGGGAGCCCAGGGGTGGCGGTGGAGAGCCAGGGGGGTCGGTGTCCATGGCGGTGCCAGGGCTGCCAGGGGGCTCAGGCAGGGCTGGGGTGGGGGGCTCGAGCACCTCGTCCTCCTTGGCATCAGGGGAGGGGGCTGGGGTCCGTGCGGGTGAGATGGCACGGAGAGCTGAGGGTAGAGAGAAGGGAAGAGTGAAATCACAGCCCACCCAGAGATACCCACCGCCCCCAGACTCAATCCTGGTGTTTCCCCAGACTCACCTGGGGGAGCTGAGGGTGGGGGTGTCATCTCAGGGGGCAGGGAGGGCTCTGGCTCCAGCTCCATCTCCTCCTCGGGGAGCACCTCTGGAGCCAGGGCTGGTGCTTCCTCTGCCACTGTCACCTCGGGGAGGAGACCTGGGGGGATGGGGATGAGGTGAGGGGGTATGGGGGTCCCCTCCACTCCCCTGTGCCACCCAGCCTGGAACTGAGAGGCAGGACCCTCTCCTAGCTCCCCATACACCCCAAAACAGGGCACCAGCACATGAAAAGAGGAGGAATACAGGATCAGGCAAAGCCAGTGCTGGGAGGAACCCCTGGTGCAGGACCCCCACACCCACTGGAGACAACAGGAGGGAAAAGAGCACAGTTAAGAGTCCCCAAATTACCTGGTGGCTTCAGGTCCTCCTCGGGGAGCAGCTCGCTGGGGACTGGCTCTTCAGGGGGCAACTCAACAAGGGGGGGCTCTTCAGGGCTCAGCTTCTCGGGGGACAGAGCTTCGGGAGGAGGTTCCTTGGGGAGCAGCTCATTGGGGGGTTGTTCACTGGGGGGCAGCTCCTCGGGGGGCAACTCCTCAAGGGGTGGTTCCTCAAGAGGCAGCTCCTCGGGTGGTGGCTCGTTGAGGGGTGGCTCCTCAAGGGGCAGCTCCTCAAGGGGCAGCTCCTCAAGGGGTGGCTTGTTGAGGGGCAGCTCCTCAAGGGGAAGCTCCTCGAGGGGCAGCTCCTCAAGGAGTGGCTCCTCAAGGGGTGTTTCCCCGAGGGGTGGCTCCTCCAGGGGTGGCTCCTCCAGGGAGGGTTCCTCAAGGGGTGGCACCTCCAGGGGTGGCTCCTCCAGGGGTGGCACCTCCAGGGGAGGTTTTGGGGGTGACCTGTTGTGGGGCAGCTCATGAGGGGGTGATTTGTCAATGGGCTGTACTTCAGGGGGCAGCTCGTGGGGGGGTGACTTTTCAAACGCTGGTTTCTCAGGGGGCAGCTCGGTGAGGGGAGCGATGTCGAGGGGCAGCTCGTTATGGGGTGGTTCACTGGGGGGCAACTCTTCAGGGCAGGGTCTGTCAGGGATGGTGACATCAGCAAGGGAGGGTGTCTCGAGGGGCAGCTCCTCGGAGGGGGGCTCCTCCTCGGGGGGCTGCATGAGAGGAAGGGGCTCCTCAGGGGGCTGCACATCAGGAGGATGAACGTCAGAGGGCTGCGTGTCGGGGGGAGGCTGATCAAGGGGCAGTTCATCAGTGGGCAGTTCTTCAGGGGTTTCCTCACTGGGGGGCACCTCCACAGAGGCCAGCTCGCCAGGAGGAGACTCAGCATTGCCTGGGGGAGCCTCCTCGGGGTCTGGAGGTGCCTCTTTGGGGTCTGGAGGTGCCTCTTTGGGGTCTGGGGGTGCTTCGGTGGGTTCCACGAGTGGTTGTGTCTCCTCATCGCCCCGCACAGGCTCCAGCTCAGGCGGGGGCACAGGCGCATCCATCGGCTCACTGGGGACAGGCGACTCTGACCTGGGGTGGGGGAACCTGGGTGAGGGGACAGCGCTCAGGCCACGCCATCCCCAGCGCTGTGGGACAAATCCCCCCACCCACAAAGGGCCTGATCCCCCCACTCTAAACCAGCACCCCCATCCCCACTCACGTCTGGGCGGGCGGGCTGGGCTGTGGTGAGTGCTGTGGCGCCGTGGTGACATCGGCCGTGGCACGGCGCCGCTGGCAGTCCCCGCACACTGCAGACCCCGGGGACCACTGGCAGCTGGAGTCAAACCCCACGGGGTGCTGGCCACAGTCTGAGCAGACCCAGCAGTTCTGGAGGGGGAAGCAGAAATGTGTCAGGGGTTGCAGTGAGGGGCTGGCACCCCGTACCCCCGAGTGACAGCAGGACGTACCTTGCATTTCCAGGAGCCGCCGGGGAGGCCCGGGGTGGCTGGCTCCATGCAGGAGGTGTGGTAGCCCTTGTCACACGCCTCGCACACCAGCATGGCCGAGTCCCGGCCGGGCTGCCTGTGGGGCACAGGGGCGAGTGAGGGCTGGGACCCCTCCTTGGGCACACACCCCGCTCCCCACCGCGGGGCCGGGGCCTCACCTGCAGGTTTGGCACACTTTGCACTGGGGGCACTGCCAGCCCGAGCGCTTGCGGGGCGTCAGGGAGATGTCCAAGCAGGCCCCGTGGAAGTGCTGCCCGCAGCTGGTGCACAACACCAGGTCCCGCAGGTCGCCCAGCCCACCGCACGCCGAGCACCGCGCGTCCTCTGTCAGCCACCAGAGAAGGGGGTCAGGGCTGCCTGCTCCCCGCTCCAGGGACGCCTCGCCAGGGCGGGAGGGTCCCAGCACCCAAGGGTGGTGCCCCCAGCCCCACGTACCCGTGTCCACGGCCTCAGCCACGTGCTCGGGGCAGAGCAGCCGCAGGGTCTTCATGGACTGGAAGCAGCCGCTGGCGGCGGCGCAGGGGAAGTGGTAGAGGCGGGAGCAGCCGGCGGCCGCCCGGCACGGGATGGTGGCCCCCGCCCGCCCGCAGCATTCACATTTCTGAGGGACAGAGGGGTCCAGGGGGTCAGTGCTGCTGAGGGGCAGCCAAACGAGCCCCTGCCATCCCCCCGGACCCCTCGGGGTGCGCTCACCTGTGAGATCCCTGAGAAAACAGCTCTGGCCACGCCGCCCGCCTCTGGCCCCGCTCCAGCTGCCCAGGCCGCGCACCAGTGGTGCACCCAGCAGTGCCCTGTGGGGAGGGGGCGTCAGGGACAGCCTGGGGACACCCAGGTGGCAGGATGGGGACCCCCGTGCTGTGAGCACACTCACCTGTCGGCTCGAAGAGCTGCGCTGGGGTCACCCCCTCGGAGAAGCCGATCTGTGCCAGGTCACCCGCCAGCTCTGGCTCTGGGGGGAGCTGGCTGGGCCCTGGGGGAGGCTGGCCAGGCCCATCGGGGGGCTCGTGGCCCACCAGCCGCTCGGGCCAGTCGGGCACCGGCTCGAAGCGCTGCAGCTCCCGCTGCCCGTGTAGGCTCCAGTCCCCACAGTTGCAGAGGGCACAGCGGCGGCCCAGCGGGCTGGGAGAGGGTGACAGAGGGGGTCAGGGATATTTAGGACCCCCCTAATAGCTCCACTCCACTCCCAAATCCTCCCACCCTCACCTGGCAGCCTCGGGAGGTCCCTCCATGCCCGCGCTGTCCGGCTCTGGCCCCGCAGAGGCTCCTTCGGGGGGTTTCAGGGGGTCCCCCTCAGCGCTGCCCATCTCCTCCGAGGCCATGACCCCATCGGCTGTGGGGAGAGGGGGTGTCACCACCGCAGGGGAAACAGGGAC
Source organism: Prinia subflava (assembly GCF_021018805.1). Classification (NCBI taxonomy): domain Eukaryota; kingdom Metazoa; phylum Chordata; class Aves; order Passeriformes; family Cisticolidae; genus Prinia; species Prinia subflava. The sequence continues at coordinate 395,858 of NW_026961063.1, read as the reverse complement.
AGGTCCCCAAAATCCTGCCCTGGCTCACCTGGCGCGGCTGCATCCTTCTCCTCACTGGGCACCTTCTGTTCGTCCATCCTGCCTCCGGCGTTCCTGGGGGGCCACAGCTGTAGGGGGGACATGTGTCAGCACCAGGGGTGGTGACACCTTCCCCAGCACCCTGGCAGCCCCCCATGACCCTCTATCCAAGGGACAGGGCAGCATCTTCCCATCACTGTCCCCAAGGCGATTTGCAGGCTGTGGGACTGGGAATGTCCCCCAGGAGCAGGGGGTGGCTCTCTGCTCCCCGGGGGTCCAGGAGACCCCCTGGCCTCACCCATCACCCTCTGCCCCCCAGGTCCTGCCCGAGTCCAGGCACTGACACCCCAACATATCTGGGGCAACCAAACCCCCAAGTGACCTCGATTTAACAGTGGGGGAAAAGGGATCAGTGACCCCGACTCTTCCACACACCAGCACCCCAGGGAGACACCAAGACCCCTGAGGAACCCTCAGGAACCCCCCAGGAGCACACGCAGTGCTCACAGCAAAGCTGGGACCCCCCCATGCCTCCCTCCCACGTGGGGGATCTTCAGGAGGAGCTGGGGATGCAGCAGAAAACGGCGTCCCCACCACCAGCACCTGCCTGTGCCCGTTTCCTCCGGCCCAGCACCAGCCCTGGCAGCACAGGGGGTCCCGGGACAGGCACGGGGGAAAGACTCACCCCAAAACACAACACACAAACCTGGGGGGGGCATGGCCTGATCTGCAGCCGCCCCCTCCCAACGCCGCCTCATGGGCACCCCAAAACCCCGAGAGGGCTCCGGAGCCACGGAGGGGGTGAAGGGGACCCCAAACCTGACCACGAACCACACACGGGGTGAGGGGGGAGATCCGGAGGGGACCCGCGGGCACGGGGGGGGCTCAACGCAGAGTCCGGGGCACCACGGAGGGGGGAACGCGCTGGGGCAGCGCCAACCCCCCCAAAACCCGAGAGGGCGCGGGGAGGGCGGAGAGAGCCCCCGGCGGGGTCCCGTGTCCCACCCAGCACCCCCCGCCCCAAGCCCCGGTGGGCCCGGGGGGATTCGGGCCCTTCCCGGAAAGGCTCCGGGGCCGGGGGGATTCGGGGCCTCCCGGGAAAGGCTCCGGGGCCGGGGCCCGCGGCCCCGGCTGGGCCGAACGACCACGCGGGGACCCTCCCCGCACCCCCTCCCCGGGGCGCCCGGACCGCGCTTCCCCCGCTCCCCGGTACAACCGGGGGGTCGCGCCGGCCAGGCCCCGATCCCCGGCCCACCGCGGCCTACGCTGGCACCGGCAGCGGGCCCCGAGCGACGGGCCCGGCCGTACCTGCGCTGCAGCCGCCCGGGCCCCCCCGGTACCGGACACAAAGGCGTGGGAGCCGCGCTCTGCGCCCGGCCCCGGTCAGGCCTTACCGGGAGCGGCGGAGGCGGCGCGGCCCGAGCCCGCACGACCGCGGGGCCGCTCCTTCCGGGGCCGCCGGGGCCCGTCCCGCCCGCGCGGGCCCCACGGCGGGGCCGTTTTCACCCCCGCGCCCCCCGCCCGGTGCTCACCCCCGCGGCCGCCCTACGCCGACGGGTCTCGGGGCGCGGGGCGTTCGGTGCTCCCCGGCGCGGCCATTTCCAGAGGAAAGTAGGTCCCGCCGCCCGCCCCCGCCCCGCCCCGCCCGCCCCGCCGGGGCCGCCGCCGCGCTGGGTCCTAGGGGGGAGCCGCGGACCGGGGGGCGCCGCCGCTCCCGCACTACTTTGGGCGGCGGGGGCTGCGGGCGGAGGGAGACGGTGCGCGGCGGGCGGGCGCTGCGGCCGCGGGGGGGGGGGGCGCGGGGGGTGTGACGGCGCGCGCGCGGCCGCAGCGCACGCTGCCGGGCGGGGCGGGGGGAGATCCCTCCGCCGCCGCGCTTAACCCCGGCGGCGCCGGGGCGGGAGCGCACGTGGGCACCGAGGGGGCGTGGCCGGCGGCGCCAAGCCACGCCCCTTCCCGGGACCGGCACCGGGGCGGCCCCGAGGGTGGACGGAGGGAGCCTTCCGGGACCGCCGTGGCCATGGGGTTAGAGGAAGGGAGGGTGGGCTCCGGGATGGGCTCCGGGATGGAGTTCCCCGAGGAGCCGGTGGGAGCGGGATCGCCCGCGGTGCCCCGGGCCGGTGTCTCCGTTATCAGCCGCTGTGTCCGGTCCCAGGATTCCTCGTAGCAGCCGCCGGTGCCGGTGTATCCGGAATAGCTGCTGGGTCCAGTGCTGGTGTCCCCGGTCCCGGTGTTCCTGGAGTAGCCGCTGTACCGGTCCTGGGGTCCCCGGTAGCAGCCGCCGAGCCCGGTCCTGGACTCCCCGGTAGCAGCCGCCGAGCCCGGCCCTGGGGTCCCCGCTCACAGCCACCGCGTGCTGCTGCTGAGCCATGGTCCTGCACTGCGGTTCCTGTATCCCCGGAGCAGCCGGTCCTGCTCCCCTCTGCACGGTCACGGCCAGCCCCGCACACCCCTCGACCCCACGGACCCCAGACCCTAAGGAGTACCTGGGGCCGGTCCCCCCCGTGTGGGGCCACATCAGCCCCCTCGGACCCTGAACCCCCTCCAGCCCCGGGGATGGGTAGGGGGCTCAGACCCAGGGCCCCCAGGAGCCCAAACCCCCAGACCCAGAGATCTGGGGGGCTATTGAGGGGGTGCAGCCCCCCTGAGCCCCCAGGCTGCACTACCCTGGCCCCAGCACCCCAATCCCCCACTTCACCCCCCCCCCCCCCCCCCCCAGCTCCTGTTCCTCTTTGCCACCATAATTGGGTAATTAGCAATAATTAGCCCGACTGGGTGGAGATAAGCCACAAGGGGAACTGCAGCCAGAACACCCTCCCCACACTCACGAAGCAGAAGCTGAAGTTCTTAGGGAGAGAAACAGGGGGGACAGGGCTGGAGAACCCCCCAAAGGTCCCAGTGAGGCCCTTGGGGTGCTCAGCTCCATGAGGAGGGGGGCTCAGCCCCAAAACACATCCAGGGTTGGACAGACCCCCGTGCTGGGGTGTTGGAGGGGGCCTCATGTGCTGCCTCCCCCCAGCAAGGAACAGCCCCCCCAGTCCAGGGGTTTACGGACAAAACAACGTTTAATTGTTTGAGCCCTGACTCCCACGGGTCCGGCCCCACGCTGGGAACAACACCCGCATTCAGCCCTGGCTGCCACAGCACGAACGGCCCAGACCTGTCCTTGTGCATGTGGGGGACAGCGGTGATGAGCTGGGGGGCTCCTGGCTGGGACAGAACCCCCCAGCCCGCTCCCAGCCCCCTGTGTACAGTGAGGGGTTCCAAACCGCAGCAGGACCCCGTGGCTTCCTAAAAGCCACTGCTGTGGTTTGGGTGAAGGTTTTGGGGAAGGGTCCGGTGCCTCCGGGGGTCCTGTCCCATCCCAGGGGTCACATCAGGCAGCAGCTGGTGGATCTGCCATAGGAATTGTCCACCTGGTGGATCTCCTCAGTGACTTCATGGAGATCCCCGTGGTCACCTGAGGACGAGGGGACGTCAGTGCCAGCACATTGGGAACCCCCTCCCAACCCCGGGTGGGCTCTGTCCCCCAGACCTGGCTCTCCTTGGCTGAGGACTCGAGGAAAATGGACTCCCATGACTCCTTTCCTTCATCTGTCCTCACTTCCCAGCTAAGGACACAGCAGAACAGCAGGGGACAGGCAGGATGTGCCACCGGGTCACACACACACACACATGAACCCCCCTTACCTCTGCAGGGCCAGGTCTGCCTTGTTCCCCACCAGCACCATGGGCATGCTCCAGGACCAGGGCCCAGACCACCCTGAGCCCCCTCCTTGCAGGGGACAGCACCTCCTGTGTCTCCCCCGGCTCATACAGCTTTTTGTGGAGGGTCTTGACCACCTGGAAGCTGTGGGGACAAAGGGACATCCAGGCACTGCTTCCCCCTGAGGGGTTCCCCGTGTCCCAGGTGTCTCATCCCTGAGTTTTGGGGGATCCTCACCTCTGCAGGGATGTCACTGAGCAGATCAGGACGTAGCCATGGATGCCAGTGATGAAGGAGTGTGGCAGGATGGTGTCCTCATCCTGGGGGGAATGGGGGGACAAAACCGGTGGGAGGGATGGCAGGGAGTGCAGCAGCCCCACAACACCCCCAGACCCCCCAAAATGCCCCAGCATTACCTGCCTGGCTGTGTCCCCCAGCTGCAGCTGGAAGCCATCCGTGCCCACCACCCCCCCCCTGTTGTAGCTGCACGGGTGACACCAGGTCAGGGGCACCCCCGAATCCTCCCCTCAAGGCTCAAACCCACTTCCACCTCATTCCAGGGGCACCTCAGCCCCCTGCACGAGGTTTTGGGGGCACAACCCACCCCCCACAGAAGTGGGGGCACGTCTGCCCTTATGATTCGGGGCTCCACAGGGGCATCAGGAAGAGGGACCCCGAGTAGCAGCTCCCCACCCACCGTCCCGCGTGGGACCTACTGCTCTCTCATAGCACTCCATGAACTTTCCCTTCACTAATTGGTGGCCATGGAGGTTTTACCTGGGTGGGGGGTAAGAACAAGGCTGGGTGGTCCTGGCATCACCCGGGACAGAGGGGGCCCCGGGGAGGCTGCCCAGGCTGAACACGACCCCAAACCCCACATGGGGCGGGAACCCACCGCACCAAACCCCACCGGTGCACCCGCCGTCCCCGGTAATCCCCAGAGGAGCAGCCCCGTTCCCACGCACACCCCGGGCAGGGACCCCCGGAGGGCAGAGCCGCCCTCCCCAGAGGGCAGCACCCCTCTGCGGAGGGCAGGACACCCCCAGGCCGAGTCCCCCCGCTCTGACCCGCGGCGGGGCAGCCGAGGATGGGAACCCCGCGATACCGGGCGGGCGGGCGCGGCAAACGCCGCAATAAACCGCCCGCCGTGCCGGGGGGCGTGGCCACCGCCACTACACCGGCGGCCGCACGTGACCACAACACCGCCCGCCCGCTCCCATTGGCTGCGCTGGGCGAAGGGGGCGGGGCTCAGCGGCCGCGCAGGCGCGCTGGCCGGAGGGGCGCTCCATTCATGAAAACGGAGGGAAGGGCCGTGGCCACGTGGTGGGCGCGCATCTGAGCGGGAATTGGGGGGGGAGGGGGGGGAGGGGCCTGGTCCTGCCCCCTCCCCATCCCCCCCAATATGTCCCGGTCCGGAGACACCCGGGAACACAAACACTGCCGCTCCCCGGGATCCCCAGCGCGGCCTCCCCCCACACTAGGACCCTCAGGCCCCCAGGGATAATTCAGGATTGACCCCTGGCCCAGGGATCCCCAGCCTCTCGCGATGCCCGACTCAGGTACCCCCAGTCGGGGAATACCCCAATTTCCTGCAGTGCTCAGTCTCAGGGACCCGCAGCCCCCTGGGGATACCCCAGCCTCTGGGGGCTGCACTGCTGTTCCCCTCACCAAAAGCTGAGTCCCGAGGTTGTCTCCATTTGCCCAAAATTTGGAGGGGAAAGTGAATTTTTTGCCCATCTGGGGGTCAGAAAGGCCAGGGGGAACTGGGCTCCCTACTCCAGCACCTGGGACCCCCAGAGCCCCAGGATATGAAACCCCCAGGGATACCCCAGCCCCCTGCAATGCCCCACCCGGTTCTGAGATACCCCAGCTGCTCAGGATGCCTGACCCCCACCCCAGCGACCCCCAGACCCTGGGATACTCCAACCCCTCAGGATGCCCAGTCCCAGGGACCCCCACCCCCATGGGATGCTCAATTCCAGCCCCTCCAGACTCCCCAACCCAGCCTCACATCTCCCCCACCACCAGCCACAGCTCCAACTGGGCCATAGACTTCCTTTATTTTCCCAAACAATTAAATAGTAGTATTTCTTTTGGTTTTTTTTTAAACTGAAGTGGTTAAAAGCAGGCTCCCCCTTGCCCCGTGGGGTGAGGCCCGCTGCTGGGGCAGGCAGGCATGGGGGACATTTATATTACCATTTATAAATAGAAAAATAAAACTCTCAAGCAGGGTAGGTTAGCAGTTAGCATGGTTAGAGTTGGACCTGGCACGGGGTGCCCATTCCCTGGCAGACACCCGCTGCCCATGCCAGACACCCTGTGGTGCAGGGACAGGGACACTGTGGGTGACAGGGACAGACCCAGAGCAGGGACACGGGCAGGAACTGCTGCCAAGTGCTCAGTGTGGGGTGTTTTTGGCATCCCCCCAGCTGGATTTGGCCCCAGGGCAGGGTCTGGTGATGCCCGGCTGTGCCCTGGCAGCGCCGTGGTTAATAAAGCAATAAATACCAGGAGAACATGTGGGGGTCCAGGCATGGAGACCCAGCCGTGGGGGGCTCTAGGACACAGGACAGGGCTGTGTGACAAGTCCCAGGCCCTTAGGCCATCCCATGATACTCCACCCATGCCCACCACCCCATGCCCTAGAGCAGTGCTGACCCCCAACCTTCCCACAGCACCAGGGGCCCCCCTGTCCCTCCTCCCCCAGGTCCCAAGGGTGCCCAGGGGTGCAGCCCCCTTCTTCCAGTGTGCAGCATCACCTGCAAGCGGTAACTGGGGGGACAGGGACCCCTACACCTGCAGGGTCTCATGGCCCAGCACGCCCCCGGCCAGCCAGTAGAGCAGGCGGGAGTACCAGTGCATGCCCACCTCGGGCACCGTCCCGTTGCCCACCTCGGGGTGGGCCGGCAGCAGCGAGAGGAGCCCGTGGAAGAGGCGCAGGGGGGCGAAAGCCCGGTGGGCCCAGCGGTGGCTCTCCAGGACGGCGTAGCAGGACGCCAGCACCCCATTGACCAGCAAGGTGCCGTGCGAGGTGAGGGGCGCAAAGACCCCCACGCCGTCCTCCCGAGAGACCCTCAACACCCGCGTGGGGCGCAGGCCCTGCCCACCCGCCCCGTGGGCCAGCACGGCGTCGCCCGGGCGCACGCGGCGGGCAAAGATGGGCAGGAAGGTGGCAGAGCCGTTGGCGTCCCCACGGGCGGCGAACACCAGGTGGGACGGGGTGAGGAGCAGGCGGCGCGCTGGGCTGGCCGTCTCGATGGCCACGAAGCTGGCGCGCTGGCCCAGGTCCCGGTCGAGGAAGAGCAGCACCTCGGTGGGCACCAGGCGCCCGCCCGGCTCGGCGCCCAGCACCCAGTCGCCCTGGCGGAGGTCGGCCAGGCCCCGGCGCTCGCCGCTCTCCAGCGTCACGGTGGCGTGGCCGGGAAAGCAGCCACCGGTGCGGACGGCCAGCGAGTTATCTGGGAGGATGGAGAAAGTTAGCGGGGTCCCCAGCTGCCACCTCCACCGGGCCACCACCTCCAGAGGGGAAACGGCAACCCCCAGACCCCCAAAGCACCCCCGGAACAAAGCGGGTATTTTCCAAAGCTCCTCCAGTTCCTTCGTGCAGCTCCTGAACGCTGCAGGGCCCTTTTGTCCGCCCTGCACTGACGCCCTTTGTTCCGGGCTGGAACGGTGACATTTATGGCCATTTTCACTTTCTGTCAATTGTCACTACTGGACTGGATGGGAACTGCTGGCTGGAGCAACTGTGGGGCTGGGGCCTGTGGGGCTGCATTGCTGCTCCCCTCACCAGGAGCTGAACCACCAAGTTGTCTCCACCTGGCCAAAATTTGGGGGGGAAAGTGATGTTTTTGCCTATTGGGGGGCCAGAAACCAACCGGAGCAATAATCCCTCATGGATCCAGCACACCAAGGGGGAGCAGCAGGGGCTGAGAGTTGGGATATTTGTGGGGCTGGCAGCCCCCTTGCCCTGCTGGCAGCCCCTTCTGTGTGGTACCTGCTCTGACGGAGACGTGAATGTGCGCCCTGGACTCGTAGTAGACCCAGTCGAAGCCGGCCTCCACGGCCAGGCGTGCCAGCATGCCGTACTTGTGGCGGTCGCGGTCGGACGTGGTGATGTCCAGCGCCCGGCCCTCGTAGTGCAGGGAGCCGGGGAGGTGGTGCCCGTCCTCGTCCCAGCCCTCTGTCACCCGCAGCCTCACCCCTGGCCACATGTTCATCACCGCGATGGCCAGCGAGTTCACACGCTCCTTGCAGCGCTGTGGGGACACGCCAGCGCCGGTGTCACTGTCCCCATGACAGACAGGGACCCCACGGGGACAGACGGACACCAGGCCTGCAAAGAGGCTGCTGCAGGGGCAGATGTGGTGCCCCTCAGGGTGCAGAGAGGGTCACGGCCACGCTGCCGCCCTGCCTGGGTGCGGGTTGAACGTTAACGTGCCCCGGGGTCCCGTGCTGGAGCTGCTCCAGGGGCAGCCGGGCAGAACAGGCAAGGGACCGGGACGGGCACCGGGACGGTGTCACCTTCCCCGCGGCCACGGCCATGACTGATTAACCCGGTGAGGGGGCTGTGAAGCAGAGCTGGGGGCTGACCCTGAACCAGCCCCGGGTCTGGGGAGAGCAGAGCGTCCCAGGCGGTTCCAGGGTCGTTCTCCCCATCAGCAGTGGCAGCACTGCCATGGGGTGCAGGGGTCGGAGCTGTCCCCGTCCCCCCCCGCAGCCGCTGAGGTCACAGCGTCCCTCGGTGCCCCAGTGCCGCCCCCTCCCCCGTTCAACAATCGGCTCCCGGGAGCGCGCGGCCGCGGGGGGCGGGAGCGCGGGGCGCGGGCCCGGGGCGGCCGTGCCGGGGGGGGCGGCAGCGGCGGGGGGGCAGGAATGCGCTCGGCCCGGCCCGGCCCGGCCACAATAGGCGCTTTCCAACCCGGAGCTGACCTCAGGCCCCGGGAATGCCGCGGTTGCCACAAAGGGCCCTTTCAGCCACCCGCACCCCGGGCCGGCTCCGCGCTCGCGGCCCCGCCGGGCTCCGCCGCCCCAGCCCGGCCGCCTCCGCCGTCCCGGCTAGCGGGAACTGCCGGCGCCGCCTGGACCACTCTCAGCATCCCCCGTCGCCATGGAGACCGCGGGGCCGCCCCTCGCCATGGCAACAGTGAGCATCCCGACGGGCGCGCGGCTCGTCCCGGGCTCCCGCCGCCCCGGATCCCCCCGAGCAGAGCGGTACCGGGGGCTCCCCCTCCGCGCTGATCTCGGGGCCGAGGCGCGGCGGCGCTGGGGGAGCGGAGCCACCGCTACCTCGTGCCTCTGGTGCCATCCCGTTAATCCCCGACGGTCCCGGATGCACAACGCGACGGGACCTCCCCGTGCCGGGGCTCCGGTGCTGCCCCGCCGCTGCCAAGGGCCGTGGGAGGGAGGGGGGGGCGGGAGCGAGGTACCGTGCGGACCGGGCAGGGACACTGCGCCCCGGGAGGCTCCGTGCTCCCGGGGAGGCTCGGTGCCACTCGGGAGGATTCCTGAGCCCCGGGATGACCGGTGAGCTCTGGAGAGGATCGGTGGCTGCTGGGAAAACTCCGTGAGCCCCTGAGAGGGTCGGTGCCGACTGAGAAAGGTCCATGAGCCCTGTCGAGGGTCGCTGTTGATCCCGCCCGTTCCCCCGCGCCCCCGCCGGGCCGGGCGCAGCCCCCACCTCGGTCATGAGCCGGTCCGCCCCCGTGTTCTCCTCGTCCTTGAAGATGATGTCGGGGTTGTAGTTGGGCACCAAGTCCCTGAAGCGCTCCGAGCCCCGCAGCACTTTGCCCTCCGCCTTCCCGCTCGCCCCCAGCGTCTGCTCGGGCACGTTGGGCACGAACTGCTTGTAGAGCAGAGGCGAAAGCTGCCGCCGCCCCAGCCGCCGCCGCCCCACCGGGCCCCGACCCGGGCCGCAGCCCAGCACCGGCGCGGCCAGCAGGCAGGCGGCGAGCCCGAGCAGGACGAAGGCGAGCGGCCTCCACCGGGGCATCCCGCCCGCCGGGCCCCGCTGCCTCCGCGGGTCCCGCTCAGTCGCCGGGGGCACGGGCGGCTGGGGCGGGCATGGTCCCGGTGTGGCGGCCCCGGGGCTTTTAGATGGTCGCGGTGCCAGGGGCGGGTCGGCGCCGTTTCCTTCTCACACCCACGGTCCCGTCGCTGCTGCGGGATCCGCGGCCGCCCGGGACTGACCACCCCCCCGTACCCCCCCCCGCCGGTGCCGCCACCCACTCGGAGCGCCGCCGGTTGCACGCCCACGGTATCGGCACCCCCTCGCCTGGCGCTGCACCCCGGTCCCGGGCAGTCCCCGACACAGCCCGAGCCTTTGGTAAAGCCCTCGCAGAGCTGCGTCCCAGCACGGGTCACCGGCACCCGGCTCCGGGCACTGCCCTGGCACCGGCACCGGGCACCCGGCTGCTGAGGCTGCCCCGGGACCGGCACCGGGATCTTATCCCGCGTCCCAGTCTTGCTCCCCCTTCCTGTCTGAATCCCGCACTCTGATGCCGCCTCCTCTCCTCGGTCCCCGCACTGCGCTCCGGTACCGGAACCCCCCCTTATCCCATCCGTGATTCTGGTCCCGGGATCTCTCCTGTCACCTCCTGCTGGGATCGGGGACGCCTCTCTCGCAGTCCCGGTCTCGTTTCTCTCTCGCTGTCCCTTGCACCGAGGACCCTCGTTATTCTAAGGCTGTGCCGCCGGTCCCCGCACCTGCTCCGTCCCCTCGGCACAGCCCCGCTCCCGGGACCCGCTCCCTGGCACTACCCCGGTCCCCTCTGCTCGGTCCGATCCACGGTCCCGGTGCCCGTTCCTGGCCCAGCCCCCGGTACCGGCTGCCTCGGGTGCTGGTCGGCACCGCTCGCCCCCCTCAGCCGCCCGGGCCGGGCTGCCCCCACCGCGGCCGCTCGGCTCCGGCGCTGGGCAGCCCCGCCTCGGACCCGGCCCCCGGGAGCGGCGACAGCGGCGGCCACATCCCCCGGGGCCGCCCCCGCCGGGCCGCCCTGCCCCGGCCGGCCCCTCCGCGCCCCGGCACCGGGGCACCCCCGGACCGGGACCGGACCCCGCCAGGGACCCGGGTACCGCCGAGGATGGAGCCGGGCTGCTCCGGGACTGGCACGGGCCTCCCCCAGGGATACGGGCGCCTCCAGGAGCGGGGCACCCCCGGTACCGGGACCGTGTCCCCCGACGGAGCACCCCAGAGCTCCCGGCGAAGCACCCCGGGGTGCTGCGGGCCCCGGCGAGGGCAGGAGGCAGCAGCGGGGTAGTGAGGGGTTGGGAGCGGGTCGGGGGGGGTCCCGGCCGCCGCGGCCCCCCCACAGCTCCCCCGCAGCCCCGGTGCCAGCCCGGGGTGACTGGGAGGGGAGCAGGTCGCGGGGAAATCGCGGGCACCGATGGCCTCATTTCCTGCAATATAAACCAGATTTCCTGCGCTTCCTGCTCGGCCCCAGCCCGGGGGGGGAGCGAGGGGGGGCCTGGGCCCCCCATCCCGCCATGGGGGGGCGGGGGGCGGCCTGGCCCGGCCCCAGCCCAGGCAGGATGGGTGGGGGGCCGGTGCCCGGGGCAGGTTCCGCTCCATCCCAGCAGGTGAAGCCTCTGCTCTGCCCCTCACTTGGGGTAGCTCAGCCCGTACCCCGAAGCCTCCCAGAGCCCCTCAACACCCCCGGGGTCCCTCAGCCCGGGCAGCGGGCAGGGAGCTGCCCTCGCTGTGGAAGAAGCTCATTAACCCCAACAGGAAAAGGGTTAATTATGGTCCCATAGGGACCATAAGGAGGGGCAGGACTGTGACCCCCCCAAGGTGAGGACACCCCGCCCCTGCCCCTTTCCTACTCGGCCCTGCCCTCGGGAGGAATAAACCCCCTAGATTCGAGTATTTTTATATAAAAAACATTCACTATTTATTACTCCAAACAAGTTCCATGGTAACAGAGACCCGACATACTCATCACATCAAGCTGCTGGAGAGGATGGGGCTTGTCCTCTGCACCCCAGACCCCCCTGTTAGGGACCCCAAAAGCCTCGGGGTGGGCAGGAGACCACCAGTGTCCCCCTGCACCCCCAGGGTGACACGGGGATGGAGTGTGGAGTGATCTGGGCGAGGGAGCTCAGGACCCCCTCCCATAATGTCAGGACAGTCCCCAGGGGGGGTGACATTTAAAACTCAACCAGACCCCAGGGAGCAGCCAGGGGGGGTCAGGGGGGGCCTGGCTGTTCTTGCACGAGGTCTGTAAACACGGTGGGGGGGGGGGGCTGCAGCCAGCGCAGCCTCGGGGGCACCCTGTGCCCCTTGGGGACATGTGACGGGAGTGTGGCTCGAAGCCAAGGCTCAGTAGCACAATGTCCTGAGACAGAGCAAGGGGGGCAACCCCCAAAGGTGTCTCGGCTTTCCCTGAGGGTCTCTGGTGTCCCTGAGGTACCAGGCGCTATCAGGGCCAGCTCTGTGGCTGGCAGCCACCCTGAGGGCCACCACAGTGGTGGGGACACATCCCTGTCCCCCAGCCCTAGCGGGGCTTGCTGCGGATCCGGCAGCGCGTCACGGGCAGCGGCAGCTTGTGCAGACCTGGAGACAGGGAGAGGGTGAGAGCCAGGGTGGGGGACAGGGGGACACCCCAGCACCCATCCCAATGTCCCCGTGTCCCTCTCCTCACCAAAGGCACGGATGAGCTCGGCCTGGACTGCCCAGGAGACTTTTTTCACCAGGCACAGCGTGGTGAGCCCCGCAAAGCCCATGTTGTAGAGGAAGACGATGTAGAAGTTCCCCAACCAGTTGAAGCGGCCGAAATCCCCCAGGAGGTCAAAACGGGTGATCCCTGCACAGGGTTGGGGTACACTGGTCAGGGCACCCCGATTCTGGGGTCACCCCCATGCCAGGCATCACCCAGGTCCCTCTGGGAGGCTCACCCAGGGTTCTGGAGAAGACGGGCAGCGCTGAGCTGAGCACCAGCAAGGAGACGCAGTTCCCGATGATCTGGGGAGAAGGAGGAGGTTTGGGGGGATGGTGCTGCTGCAGGGAACCCCCAGGCTGGGGAAGGGAAAGCCAGGGAACCACTGGGGGTCCCTGTCTGTTCCATTCCCTTGGGGGATGGTTTCTCCCCCCTCAGGGACCCCTGGAGCCTGTAACCTTGTAGTTTAATCCTTCCTCCTCTTTCTGACCCTATTGTGTCCCAATTATCCCTCCCTGGCAGAAGCTAGAAAAGACCCTCTTCCTCTGCACTTGCTCTCTTTTCCCTGTGGACACCACCTGGAATAAACATCTTGAACTGCAACTGGGGGTCAGAGCCTCTTTTGGAGTCCCTTGTCCTGTCCCTGAAATATTCCTCCAAAGCCCTCTAAGGTCTGAGCCAGCCTAGGAACATTGGAGGGGCTACAGGGGGTTTTATTTCAATTTTCCTCCCTTGTGGGGACACCACAAGCAGCGCACAGGGGACACACGGTGGGGAACAGGGTCTTGCACCCCCACAGGAGCCCCCCCAGCCCCGTCCTGCTGCTCCCACCTTGGTGAGGGGGGTGTCCTGCCGCTCCGGCAGCAGCCGAGTGAACAGGGGGGAGCTGTAGAAGCCCACAACAGAGGAGACCATTAGGTAGCTGCAAGGAGTGTTAAGGAGGAAAATAGGATGGGATGGAGCTGGGAACAGCGTTGGGGACACGCCACCGGGGACACAAGTGCCCGCCTGAAGGATACAAAATGAGGACAACCTGCAGCGCAGACCCAAAGGAACCAAAGATGGAGAAGGAAACCTGGCCCAAGGACGCGTCCTGCAGGAAGAGGAGGGAGCAGGTTGGGGAGGAATTGTCCCCAGACCAAGGAGGGACATGACCCTGAGCTGTCCCATCCCCTCACCCGGGTACCTGCATGCCCCGTGGCATCGCAGCATCATCCAGCAGCAGCTCCAGGACGTGGAAGCAGACGATGAGCACGGAGATGCCCTGGGAGGAGCAGGGAGGGCAGTGGTGAGGGCAGGGACAACCCCCAGCTCCCCCAGGAGCCCAGGGCCACTCACCGTCAGTGCCAGGAGGCCCAGCATGGCCAGGGGGTAGCCCAGGTTCCTCTGCCAGGGCGATGCTCGGTGCCGCAGCTCTGTGGGGAGGTCGTGCCCAGGTGAGAGGGGAGCACAGTCCCCACCCCAGGACAGGAGACTGAGGGGGGGCCCCAAAGTGCCAGGATGGGGCAGAACAGCCCCTCCATAGAACACGGACTGTCAGGGACCCAGTGCTCCCAGTGCCAAGCTGGAGGGAACCCAGTGTCCCTGCCAGGACCTCCCCCTGCCAGGCTCCTCACCCAGCTTCCGCCTCTGGCTCCGGATGGCGAAGAATCGCTCCCGCAGCACCTCCATGTCCAGGTTCAGCCAGCAGGAAGCTTTGCCTGCCAGGGGAGAGACCCAAGGGGCTCAGGGGGGATGTGGTGGGGTAGAGGGGCCCTCAATCCCCCCCCGCCCCCCTTTCCCAAGCAGCAGCACCCACCAGAGCGGATCCTGTGGGACACAGCGGCTTCCTCAAACCTTGTGCAGCTCAGCTGCTCGTCCAGGTCTTCCAGGAGCTGGGGATGAGTGGGGAGCCTGAGTGGCTGCTGGGGTGTTTTGAATGGCTCCCCGTGCCCAAGGTGCGAAACCAGGCAGCCCTGGGGGCAGTCACCCCCAAATCTGGGGCAGAGGGACTTGAGGGGGGGACACCTTACCCGGGGTTTCACCAGGAGCTTCCCAGTGACAGTGAACATGGTGGAGAGGCCGAAGGGGGTGCACACTGTGGTGGGAGGAGAGGCTGAATAGGAGGTGCTCTGCCATCCTACCCCTCCTCACACCCCCAGAAAGATCCTGGAGGCTCCAGCCATGAACCACGGCCCCTCCAGATCCCGTTTGCACAGAGCACCACCAGGGCTTCACGGGGACACCACTTACACAGCAGAAGCAGGACGCCGAAAAGAGAGATGCAGGAGTAGAGGTAGGGCAGATAATATTCCCAGAGATCTGCAGAGACAGCGGGATCATGCCAGTGCCACCAGAGATCCCTTGTCCCATGCAGTGCCAGGGTCTGATCCTGGAGCAGGGAGAGCCCAGCACACCCCAAAGCACCCACCATAGAGCGACTGGCGACTGGCAGCGTCGTTGCCCACGATGGCAGAGGCCACCCAGACCATGCCCAGCACCAGCAGGGTCAGCAGCAGCAGCACCACCGACGTCTCGTACACCCTGGCCATGATGCCCTGCAGGAGCTGGGTTAGCAGGGAGCCACAGAATGGGGGACAGGGGGGTCTGTGGAGGACCACCCACCTTCTTGCATCCTGCAAACCCCTCTGACTCGGTGAAGAAGTAGGCAAAGGGCATGAGGAAGACCAGGGACACGTTGGAGAAGAGGAATACCAAATTCCAGAGGCCTGGAAGAGGGGGAACAGCATGGGGTGAGCTCCCAGGCAGGGCAACACTGACCCGCAGATTTTGGGGACACCCCAGGGTCACCCCGTGCACCTACCATGGATGAGGGACCCGTTCAGCCACTGGATGTAGTAGTTCTGAGGGAAGGAGAGCAGCACCTCGTTGCTGATGATGGAGAAGGGCAGGAGGAGGACGGCACCCAGTGCCACAGCCAGGGTGAAGGTGCAAAGCTCCAGCCTGCCGGAGGGACAAGCATCTCCTGTGGGTCAGGGTTCCTCTGGGTGCCACAGCCCGGCTCTGCCCCCCAGCGTCACCAGCGCCCACAGGACACGGTGTCCCGGCCGAGGAAGAGGCATGGGACAAGCAGGAACTTACGCAATCTTGTTGACAGCAGCATCCTCGTCATCGTGAACTGCGGGGACAAAATCCCAAACTGAAGGGCTGGGGGAGGCAGGGCTGCCCAGAGCATCGCTCCCTGCCCCCTGCCCAAGTTCTCCCCACTCCAAATGCTGCAGAAATCCTCCCGGGGAATTTGGGCTTTGCTCCCACTTAGGGCAGCTGGTGGGTACCAGGCAGAGATTGGGGTCACAGCAACCAGGCTGTGGCAGGACCAGGGGTCCCGGGGGAGGCCGAAAGCAACAGGGGAACAGGAGGAACCCTTGGGAGGCTGAATGTGCCTGGCTCTGGCAGCTCCTGCTCTTCTTACCTGCTGTGAAATCCGTGTGCTTCTTAAAGTGGGTTATGATGAAGTGGCAGAGGATGTAGAGGCTGGCGAAGAGCAGGGCACAGATCTGCGGGCAGAGGAGTGTGGGCAGTGTGGGCATGCCCTGAGGGCACCAGTCCTACCCCGGCTCCTACCCCAGGTGATGCTGCCAGCCCTGGGGCTTGTCAGCTCCACCTTATTTGTTTTTCCACTCCTGGCCTTGGTTACACCCCACTCGTTTGCTCAGAGGTATCTGCTCAACGGGGGCTGCACACAGGGTTCACACATGGGTGCCCACAAGCTGGCACAGCACCCAGGCCAGGGGCCTGAGTGCCCACCCAGGAAGGTCTGGATAAGCCCGTGCTGGCAAATCTGTGACCCCGTGGGACATCCCTGAGCTGCCCGATCCCACAGCCCTGGCCTCGCTGGCACCAGCACCCAGCAGAGCCACGGGAACAGCCTTGAATCAGGCGCCAAGGACATCTGTGGTGTCCCTCCTGCCCCCGCTGGAACACCGAGGTCAAGCCAGAGCAGGCGATGTTCAGGGAACACGGCGACCTTTCATCCCGCTGGATACGCGTCAGGATGAGGAAAGGTCGCTCCAATCCTCCACCTAGGCACAGGTGCAGTGGGGAGCAGCCGTGGCACCTCCCTTCTGCCTGGCTGGGGGTGCTCTGACCCTGGCTGAGGGTCCCCAGGATCTGCCAGTGGGTGGCAGGGAGCCCCCAGGGCTGAATTCCCAGAAAGGCAGTGCCCAGCAGGTCCTTCTGCTCCTGCTCCCACCCAGTGAGGGGTCTCAGCCCACAGGTTCCCTCCTGCCATGGGCTGCACCCCACAGACCAATGCTCTGCCTCGTGGGGGGACCCCCAATACCACCTGTACTCAGTGAAGTCGAGCCAAGCAGGTTTTTTGCTGCTCATCCCAAGCCAGGGGCTCCTGGGTGAGATGCAGCTCCCCAGGGAGGAGGTCTGGGGGGCTCCAGGGCAGAGGTGCCAGGCTGTGGCCACCAGGTCCCCCCTGTGGGCACCGAATGTGGCACCGGGGCCGCAGCGAGGCAGCCTCGGCACTGCCGGTCACAGCCCGCTCACGCAGCATCCCTGAGGAGATGCCAGGACCAAAACATCCAGGTCACCAAGACCAGGACATCCAGGTCACCCCCAGCCCTGCCCCTGTCACAGCGGGACCCAGCTGGCTCCCTCCTCACTACCCGATTTTTAGGGGGCTCTGTAGGGTCCCTTCCTGCTGGCCTGGAGACAAGGGCAGAGCCAGGAGCCTGGCATGAGGCTGGCCCGGTTCTGACACCGCAACAGCCCAGCACCCCTAGCCCTCCCAGCACGACGGGACCACAGCTGGGGCTGCTGGAGCCGGCAGCGGGGGCTCGGCGGGGTCCAGCCCCGGGACCCCGCTATCTGCTGGGCACACGCAGCTGCTCCGGCCCCGATAAGCGCGGGGTGTGGAGCACCGCCACAGCCGCGGCGTAGAGCGGCCACCGGCGATCCCGACGGTACCACGGAGGGTCCCGAGCTCCCAGCCCCGCTCCCACCGCCGCATCAGGCCCCTTCCCCCGCCCGCCGTCCCTCCCCGCCGCCCCCGGGCGCTCACAATGCACTCGCGGACCCTCTCGTGGAAGAGCTGCTCCCGCACGGCCAGCGCGTCCTGCTCCACAGGGGCCATCCCGCGGTCAGCATGGCAGAGCCGGGCGGGGCTGCTGCGGGCAGGGGCAGGACGGCAGGGCCGGTACCGCCAGCCCGGTCCAGCCTCTCCGGTACCGCCGGGATTCGCCGCTCCGAGCCCGCCGGGTCCAGCCCAGCGCCGCCGCCGATGGCCACGCCCCCTCCCGTGGCCCCGCCCCCGCGCCCGGTCCCGGCAAGCCCCGCCCCCTACCGCCCATTGGCTGCGGGGAGTGAATGAGGCGAAGCTCATTGGTCGGAGCGCGGCGCGCCGCGCGCTGATTGGCTGAGCCCGCCCGCGGCTCCCACGGGGCCCCAGCGCAGCCCCCCGGATTAGGAGCGGGGATGGAACAAATCCCGGGACACGGCTAATCCCGGGCGCGTTAATCCCGGAGAGCCGCGGGGGCAGCGGGCAGGGCATGGCCCTCCTGGTGGGGATCACAGCTCAGGAAGGAGCCCAGCAGCACCCAGGGTGAGGCTCCACCCTGTGGAACCCGGGGATGTGGGGGTTTCACCACCCCCGGCTGGCAGGGCAAGAAGGGCTGGGCAGCTCGGGTAGCAGCAGCACCATGCCAGCTGCCTCACTGGGCACAGACAATAGGGACAGTCTGTTCCCATGGGATGGGGCCAGGCGGCCCCGGCGAGAGCAGGCGCTGACACAGAGGGTTTGTATCCGACACAGCGTAGCTTCTCTTAAAGCCTTTTATTCACAGACACGGTACAGACACATGGAAAATCTGCATGATCACATCCGAGAGGGCACAGCACACCCCTGGTCAGCTCCACGGGGCCAAACCCCACGCAGTGCACAAGGAAGCTCAAGTGTTTGAAGCAGACATTTCATGGACATGCGACAGTGACAGAAGGAACCCAGCGTTTAGTATTCCTCCCCTTCCTCCTCTCCCTCTCCTTCCACAGAATCCACCCCCACCTCCTCGTAATCCTTCTCCAGGGCAGCCATATCCTCACGGGCCTCCGAGAACTCCCCCTCCTCCATGCCCTCCCCCACGTACCAGTGCACAAACGCCCTCTTGGCGTACATCAGGTCAAACTTGTGGTCCAGGCGGGCCCAGGCCTCGGCGATGGCCGTGGTGTTGCTCAGCATGCACACGGCGCGCTGCACCTTGGCCAGGTCGCCCCCGGGCACCACCGTGGGTGGCTGGTAGTTGATGCCCACCTTGAAACCGGTCGGGCACCAGTCCACAAACTGGATGCTACGCTTGGTCTTGATGGTGGCGATGGCGGCGTTGACATCCTTGGGCACCACGTCCCCGCGGTACAGCAGGCAGCACGCCATGTACTTGCCGTGGCGAGGGTCACACTTCACCATCTGGTTGGCCGGCTCGAAGCAGGCGTTGGTGATCTCGGCCACCGAGAGCTGCTCGTGATAAGCCTTCTCCGCAGAGATCACCGGGGCATAGGTGGCCAGAGGGAAGTGGATGCGCGGGTACGGCACCAGGTTGGTCTGGAATTCTGTCAGGTCGACATTCAGGGCTCCGTCAAAGCGCAGAGAGGCCGTGATGGACGACACGATCTGGCTGATGAGGCGGTTCAGGTTGGTGTAGGTGGGGCGCTCGATGTCCAGGTTGCGGCGGCAGATGTCGTAGATGGCCTCGTTGTCCACCATGAAGGCACAGTCGGAGTGCTCCAGGGTGGTGTGCGTGGTCAGGATGGAGTTGTAGGGCTCCACCACGGCCGTGGACACCTGGGGGGCTGGGTAGATGGAGAACTCCAGCTTGGACTTCTTGCCGTAGTCCACCGAGAGCCGCTCCATCAGCAGGGAGGTGAAGCCAGAGCCGGTGCCACCGCCAAAGCTGTGGAACACCAGGAAGCCCTGCAGCCCTGTGCACTGGTCAGCCTGCAGGGTGGCGAGAGGAAAACAAAACCAAACTGTCAGAGAATCTGAACTTCAGCTGCTACTGACTTGCCCAGGAAGAGACATCTTTCCCCAACGATCTCAGACTTTTGGGGCACCTCTGCCAGCTCCACTTCCAGACATAGCACCCTGTCATTCAGCATGACCTGTCCTTTAGGAAGAGACCCCTTCCTGCCCCCTCCCTTCAGCTGCTTCCTCCTACAACCCTGGCAAGCTGCTTGAGGGAAGGGGGAATCCACCAGAGCTTGCCCCAGCAAGAGTTAAATACTTGGCACAGCTGCTCATAAGCAGCTGGTCATGCAGGATCAGAGTCCAGATCAAGGAGAAACCTCACATGACCTCAAAAAAGGGATGAAATAAGGTTTTCCCAGGGCCAGAAATGACACAGAATCCTACAACTCCATTGCACCCATGGAACTGCCATGCTCAGGGTGCACATCCTGGCGTGGTGGGGTTGCAGAGCCCCGAGTAAAGGGATTCAGGTCAAGGGGAGGGGAAGGGCCTGATCCTGATCACTTAGAGGATCCAGATCCCATAGGGAGCCAGGATGTTCTGCAAGTTGACACATGACTCAAAAGAAATCCATCCACATCCTGGAGACACAACAGGGGTCATGCAGGTGCCACAAGGAAGGCAGGAGGTCTCTCCTGGGACAGCCCCAAAGTGCTGATGGGCTGAGAAGGACCTGCCCAGGGACACCTGGAGCTTCCCTTTGTCCCCACATCCCCCGCAGGGATGGACCCACCCCGTGAGACCCCCACAGGACACCCACCAGCTTGCGGATGCGGTCAAGGACCAGGTCGATGATCTCCTTGCCGATGGTGTAGTGCCCGCGGGCGTAGTTGTTGGCCGCATCCTCCTTGCCCGTGATCAGCTGCTCGGGGTGGAAGAGCTGCCGGTACGTCCCGGTGCGCACCTCGTCTGCGGGGACAGCCCCGGGCCCCGTTAGCGCCTGGTGCCCCCTTAGTGCCCGGTGCCCCCTCAGCGCCCGGTGCCCGTTAGTGCCCGGTGCCCCCCTTAGCACCCGGTGCCCCGTTAGCGCCCGGTGCCCCCCTTATGCCCCCGCCCCGCCGGCCACCCCCTGCCCGCCGCTCACCGATCACGGTGGGCTCCAGGTCCACGAACACGGCCCGGGGCACGTGCTTGCCGGCGCCCGTCTCGCTGAAGAAGGTGTTGAAGGAGTCGTCCCCCCCGCCGATGGTCTTGTCGCTGGGCATCTGCCCGTCGGGCTGGATGCCGTGCTCCAGGCAGTACAGCTCCCAGCACGCATTGCCGATCTGCACGCCCGCTTGGCCCACGTGGATGGAGATGCACTCGCGCTGCGGGGGCACACGCCACACGCTCACCCCTTTTGTCACCTCTCTGTCCCACCCCAGCACTCACTGAGCTGGGAAGGGACCCTCACAAAGGCTGGATGGGGTCAGATCCTGCCCAGATGCACCCCTTGTGCTGTTTCTGGGGGTTCATTCACTGTGCTCAGCTTTGGTGCACTCATGCTGCTCCCCCTCCCCAGGAGATGAGACCCTGCACCCATTGGTGTCCTTCACCCTACACACCCCACAGAACCAGGAATTCGGGTTTCCCAGTGTTATTGCTGGTCCTGACTATTCCCAGCCCCTTCCTTTCCTGCCTCTCATGTAGACAGGAACACTTAAACCCCCTCTGCAGATGGCAGCCCAACCCCCTCCTTTCCCAGTTTAGGGTCACCCCTATATTCCAGGGAACATCCTTTTTCCCCATTGCAGAGTGTGCTCAGCTCCGAGGGTCCCATCCTGCCCCTCCTGCGAGCTACGACTCTGCCCTTTGAGGGATGAAGAGACCTCACGGTGGTTCAAGCTCAGCACCCCCAAACCCCAGTTGTGCCCTAGTGCCACCCAGCTAGGGCTGAACTTCACTAGAGCCACGCAGGATCCGAGGAGGGAGGCGTGGGGTGACATCCGTGCTTGGGAACAGACGGCAGCCACCTGTGGGCAGCGCTCCGAGGGTCCCCCCACCCCGCAGCTGCCACCATCTGCTGCCAAATGGCGCCCGGGGAGGACATTTTCCAGCCGGGCAGCCTGGGCAGGGCGAGGTCGCTTGGAGGAGGAGGAGGAGGAGGAAGAGGAAGCGCAGCAGCAGCAGCAGGGCCGAGGCTGCAGCAGCTGACCCGAAACCGCGGGGATGGGCGGATGGCGTCACCGCCGGGGGGTCGCGCACATTCCCGGCCGTTCCCTGCCCGGTGCCACCTGCTCCGCGCGTTCCTGTCACCCGCGGTGGGGGCAGCCCGGGGCTCGGGGGACATCCGGAGCGGAGGGCGGCCCGCATGCGGCTCCGGGAGCAGCCTCATGGGCACGGGGGTGGGCAGAACACAGGGAATGTCGTGTTCCGGGGAGGGGTGAGGCTGGGGGGATCCAGGGCTGGATTTGGGGGGGCTTGGGTTTGATTTGGGGGGGAAGGGTGAGAATGCGGGAGGGGCGGGGCTGTGCCCCTGGCGAGGGGCGGGGCCGCGCCCCCGGCGCGCGCCTTCCCGCGCGCGGGAACGGTAACGGTCGGGCTGGCCCCGCCCCCGCCGGTGGGCTACCGGAGACCACGTGCGACCACCCCGGGAGTGCTGCGACCCCTTCCAGGGGTGCTCCCTTCATTAAAGGCCTCACCTCTCTATGTCTGCTCAACATTCCCAGCCCCGGTTCTCCCCACCCACGGCTCCTACCGTTCCTCCATCCCCTCCCAAATTTCTGACTCGGTCCCCCCCCATCCTTATATCCCCCAGCCCCATTTCCCGCCCCCCGAAGTCTCCCCCACGCGGCTCCTTCCCCCTCCTCTCTTACGCACCCATTCCCCCCCAAACCCCCGCACCCTCCGGATCCGGATCCAGATCCAGATCCAGATCCAGATCCAACCCTTCTCCTCCTTTACCCGGCCATGCCCCGGGCCCGTCCCCCCCCATTTCTGCAGCCCCCTCCCCTCACCATGGCTGCGGCTTGGTTACTCGTCCCGACAAGCAAGGAATCGACGCAAGTACCAACTACCGCCGCCCCCGGGCGTCCCCCTATATACCGGCCCGGGGGGCGGGCCCAGCGCCCCCGCCCCGCGCTCCTATTGGCCGCAGCGCCCGTCCATCAACGCGCTGGCACCGCGGATTGGCTGAGGCGGGTGGCGTGCTCCGCCTCCTCCGCCCTCCGCGCTGCGGGGCTCGGTGGGGAGGGGGGGAAGGGACGGGGACCCTCCCCACGAGGGGTGCAGCCCCCTCCCCCTCCCCCGGCTTGCGAAGGGACCCCAGCACGGGGAGTGCGGGGTACAGGGGGGGTCTGACCTTGCTGTGGTTCTCTGCCCCCCGGGAATGCGTTTGTCGCGTAGGATGGGGGGGCACAGCCGTTCCCTCCCGCCCTCCACCGCCCCTCCCGCCCGGTGCGGCTCCGCTGCGGAGGAAAACTGCGACATGGAGGGGGGGGTGCGGCACGTGCTGCCGCGCCCGGTGTCGTCCTCCGCCGTCCCCAGGTTGTTAATCGGCTTCTCCGGACGGACCCCCCTCCCCCGCCCCATCTGCACCGCTCCCCCCCCCCCCCCGGCTTATTTGCACCCCGGGGGTCCCTCCCAGACCATCTGCAGCCTGCGCAGCCCCCACCCAGCACCCCCCAAGTCCATCTGCACCCCCCGGCCCCTCCCAGCCCATCTGCACCCCTGGGTCCCGCTGCGATGGGTGGGGGGGTCCGGGCTCCCCCTGCGGGGGTCGCACCCCGCTTTGCAGGGTGGGGTTTGTCTCAGCCACGTCCGCAGCACGAGGTGGGGACACCACCGTGAGCTCCATAAAGCGGGGGACGCGCTGGGGGTCCCTCGGTGCCCCCCAACGTGGAGCTGCGAGAGCACCGGGTGGAGCCAAGCGCGGAGCGGAGGGGGGGCCCATCCCCAGCCCCCACCTAATCCCCGGAGCTATTTGCACCCAATAATCCGCCTTCCTGTTTTGCCAAGAGCTTTGCGGAAAACCCAGCGCTCCCTTCGGCAGCGCACCCTGCCAGGACCCCCCCGCCGCCCCCCGCCCCACCGGAGCCACCCCGCTCCGGGGTCACCGGGCAGCGCAGCCCAGCCCGGGCTGGCGGGGCCGGCGCGGCTGCATCCGCTGCAGCTGCAGCACTGCAGCGGTGACGTGGCTCCCCCGCCATTTGCCTCGGCGGCCGCATGGCCGCTCCGTTCCCCGTTGCCACCGGGGAGGAACGGGCTGCTCCCCACACCCCCCTTAACCCGCCCTCTGCGGGCTCCCACCCCGCTCTCAGTGCGGGGGTCCCGGGGGTCAGCTCGGCTCTGAGCGATGCCAGCGCGGTGCGCTGCTGTTCATGGAATTTTTAATAGAATTGTTTATGGAATGGGTGTTCTAGGGCGGGGGTGGGGGTCGTTACAACCCCTCCCTCCAGATTCCCGGAGCATCGCGTCACCCCTGGAAGGGTTAGATTGTGTTTTGGGTCGCTCAAAGAATCACCGGGAAAAAGGAGGTTTAATGTTACAGTGAAAGTGCGACGAAATTCACTTCGTGACTCACTCGGTTGTGAAACCTGACAGAGGGAAATGGGGCTCGAATTTAAAATAGGTCAATGTAAAACTAGAATCGGGCAAAAAAATGACCTTAAGGGAAGGCTGGGGATGGGAAAAGAATGATAAGGATAAAATGTAACAATAATTGAGATCCTCCCTCTGAGTCAGAAGGGGCAGAGTGGGCTCCCTGCCCCATTGTCAAACTTCCTGGGCTTGACCAACAGTTTAAGCCTAAATGTTTAAGAGCACTTAATCCAGATCTCAATTTAAATAATTTACTCACAGAATCATATAGAAATTACAATAGGCACAATAGTAACTTGCAGGCCTATTTTATTTATGAGTCTAAAGTGCTTAAGAATCTGAGAGCAACATTCCTAGCACGTTTGCTACAGAATATTCACCCTTGCACACACACATACCTGAAGAGCATGTACAGGTGTAAATACCTGTGAAAAACCCACCTTGAGTTCAGTATTGACATCAGTGCCTTTGGGGATCGACAGGCCAAGGGTTGAGCCCCAAGATCTGAGGGATCAGCCCAAACTCTGTTGTTTATCCTCTGAGAATCCCAAACTCACAAGTAATAAAATAGACTAATAATAAATAAATAAATAAATGAACTTGTGAGTTTGGGATTCTCTGTGGTCCAGTTGAACTCAGGGGGTCTCACTCAGGACCTGCTGGTTATATAAAATGTTGGCTTTTTAGTCATCCTAATTTTCTATGCTGGCTACAGTTTGGAACTTTCCTTTGAAACTTCGATAACAAACACTTTATCACCCTTGGGTTGTTCTTCAGAAAAAAAACGAATTCCCAAGGCTGTTCCTTATAATCAGGGAGTTGGTTTGACAACACAAGTCCGTGGGAGCCGCCAGTGTTGTTGATGAACTGGAGGAGCTTGGCCTGGCTCACCAAGGCCTGGCCTGAGCTCACAGTGCAAAGGAGGGAGGGGTGCACCACACAAATGGGGGTCCCAGGGGTGCCCCCCCAGCTGCAGCAGCTGCTCGAGTTTCACTCTGTGTTCAACTTCCCCTTCATTATTTATCCCTGCGTGGAGCCGTGAGGGAACGGGGAAAGGGAGGGTAAAGAGGCTCCCCCCATTCAAGGGGGGCTTAAGCTGCATTTCCCCCTCCTCCTCCAGTGTCTGGAGCAGCAGGGCAAATTCCTGACCCCTGAAAGAGCCAGAGGAACTTCAGGACAGGCTGTGGTTGGTGTTGGGGGAAGCTCGTGTATCCCCAGACACCGAGCTGGATGAAGGGAGCCCTCTCACCCCCAGCACTCCCACCCATGGGAACAGAGCATCCCCACCCCACCCCCAGGGCAATGCAGCCCCTCCCCTGCCCAGGAAGAGGAGGCAGCAGAAATACCAAAGATTTGGGCTAAACAGAGGGGCTTCAACCATCTCCAGCCCACCCAGAGGAGTTAAGGCCCCCAGTGTGCTCATGTGGGGCTCACTTGACTCATGGTACTAAGAAAATCCAACCCTCTCCACTTTTCCAGCCTTTGGGTGGGGGCACAACACCAACCCCAGCAGGATGAGGAACGAGCACGGGTTTGGGAGAAACAGTCTGGGGGGGCCTGAGCCGTGCTGAGCCCACCACGACCCCCAGCACACGCTCAGGGATATGTGGAGACCCTGGGTACAGGCAGGGACTGCAGGGCCATGTGCTGGTGGGGACAGTGTCAAAGCCAGGCAGGGACATTGCCACAGGGAGTGAAGACAGCAGAGCCAGGGTAAGACAGGGAATGCTTTTTATTCAGACCCACAGGAGAGGACGGGTGAGTCCGTCACAGACTTTTCCATTGAAGCACAGACCATTGACAGGACAGAGCGCGGCGCACACACTGCTACAGACCCCGCGGGGTCTTCAACTAGTTTATGTTCCCTGTTCCAGCAGCACCCTTGGGAGTTTAGTATTCCTCCCCTTCCTCCTCTCCCTCCCCTTCCACAGAATCCACCCCCACCTCCTCGTAATCCTTCTCCAGGGCAGCCATATCCTCACGGGCCTCTGAGAACTCCCCCTCCTCCATGCCCTCCCCCACGTACCAGTGCACAAACGCCCTCTTGGCGTACATCAGGTCAAACTTGTGGTCCAGGCGGGCCCAGGCCTCGGCGATGGCCGTGGTGTTGCTCAGCATGCACACGGCGCGCTGCACCTTGGCCAGGTCGCCCCCGGGCACCACCGTGGGCGGCTGGTAGTTGATGCCCACCTTGAAACCAGTGGGGCACCAGTCCACAAACTGGATGGTGCGCTTGGTCTTGATGGTGGCGATGGCGGCGTTGACATCCTTGGGCACCACGTCCCCGCGGTACAGCAGGCAGCACGCCATGTACTTGCCGTGGCGAGGGTCACACTTCACCATCTGGTTGGCCGGCTCGAAGCAGGCGTTGGTGATCTCGGCCACCGAGAGCTGCTCGTGATAAGCCTTCTCCGCAGAGATCACCGGGGCATAGGTGGCCAGAGGGAAGTGGATGCGCGGGTACGGCACCAGGTTGGTCTGGAATTCTGTCAGGTCGACGTTCAGGGCTCCATCAAAGCGCAGAGAGGCCGTGATGGACGACACAATCTGGCCTATCAACCTGTTGAGGTTGGTGTAGGTGGGGCGCTCGATGTCCAGGTTGCGGCGGCAGATGTCGTAGATGGCCTCGTTGTCCACCATGAAGGCACAGTCGGAGTGCTCCAGGGTGGTGTGCGTGGTCAGGATGGAGTTGTAGGGCTCCACCACGGCCGTGGACACCTGGGGGGCTGGGTAGATGGAGAACTCCAGCTTGGACTTCTTGCCGTAGTCCACAGAGAGCCGCTCCATCAGCAGGGAGGTGAAGCCAGAGCCGGTGCCACCGCCAAAGCTGTGGAACACCAGGAAGCCCTGCAGCCCTGTGCACTGGTCAGCCTGCAGGGAGAGACAAGGTGGGGAGCCATGTTTACTCCAGGCAACAGAAACTGCTCCTTCCTCTGTGTGGCCTCACAAGGACATTTGGGGGCTTTCCAGCAGCAGAACTGGAGTCAGCAGATGGGGACAGGGTGGCACTGACTCCATCTATTACCCACTGACTCATGGTGAATCACCCAGGGAAGCCGCTTGGCCTCTGGGGTGAGACAGTGGTCAGGGGCGCCTCGAAGTGCAGAAACGCCACCGGCTCAGCAGCACGGAGGGGACAAGTTTGACCGCCGGGGACTGTCACAGCCACACAGCTCTGGGTGGGACCGGCTCGGGGCTGCCTGTCCCTGGCGCACGCAGCTGGACTCAGCCACGTCAGGAGCCAAGAGGGAACAAAGAGGGAATTGCCGAGCTCAGCACCGGCGGCGCCCGGGGGCTGCGGCGCTGTGGAGCGGCTCCAGCTCCAGCTGCGCCGCGTCCCGCTGCCGGCCAATGGCAGCCACTGCACAACAGGATTACCATTAATTAATAAATTAAATCTAAACCCAACCCAGCCAGTCTGGAGGGGAGAGCGAGACAGAATGGAGGCTTTGTCCTCGCTCGCCACCTGCACCCCCCGTGCCCCTACCAGCTTGCGGATGCGGTCAAGGACCAGGTCGATGATCTCCTTGCCGATGGTGTAGTGCCCGCGGGCGTAGTTGTTGGCCGCATCCTCCTTGCCCGTGATCAGCTGCTCGGGGTGGAAGAGCTGCCGGTACGTCCCGGTGCGCACCTCGTCTGCGGGGACAGCCCCGGGCCCCGTTAGCGCCCGCTGCCCCCGCTAGCGCCCGGTGCCCCCTTAGCGCCCCCGCCCCGCCGGCCGCCCCCCACACACCGCTCACCGATCACGGTGGGCTCCAGGTCCACGAACACGGCCCGGGGCACGTGCTTGCCGGCGCCCGTCTCGCTGAAGAAGGTGTTGAAGGAGTCGTCCCCCCCGCCGATGGTCTTGTCACTGGGCATCTGCCCGTCGGGCTGGATGCCGTGCTCCAGGCAGTACAGCTCCCAGCACGCATTGCCGATCTGCACGCCCGCTTGGCCCACGTGGATGGAGATGCACTCGCGCTGCGGGGGCACACGGCACACGCTCACCCCTTTTGTCACCTCTCTGTCCCACCCCAGCACCCACAGAGCTGGGAAGGGACCCTCACAAAGGTTGGCTGGGGTCAGATCCTGCCTGGTCACACACTGGAGGTGCACCCAGTGCAGGGGGTCCCATCCTGTCCCCATCAGCACTGGCACCCTGCCTGTGGAGGATGGGGAGCTCAGCACTCGTGGCTCATCCTTCCCTCAGCGACCGGGACGGCGCCCATGGTGATTCGGGAGCCCCGGGGGTTCCATCCTGCCCCACCCTGCCCTGATGAGACCCAACAAAGCCCCGGGGGCTCAGCACCGGGGACTCCTCCTGAGTCCCAGTCCAAGCAAGGCTACGCCCAGTGCGGGACTGGGGGGTCCCATCCTGCCGTGTTTGACCTCTGGTGTGGGATGGGGTACTCAGCACGGGGGGTCCCATTCCACCCTCCCCACCCCGGGGACAATTTCTGCCTCGGTAAACCGGGGCCACGCCCAGCGCAGGCGGAGGGCTCAGCACCGAGGCGGGGGGGCGGGGGGAAAGGGGGTCTATCCTGCCCGGTTTAACGGGAGCCACGCCCAGTGACGGATGGTGGCTCGGGACCGTAGGATGAGGTGCCCGATCCTGTCCCTTTCAACCGGTGCCACGCCCAGTACGGGCTTAGCTCCAGGGACCCGTCCTGCCCGGTTTAACGGGAGCCATGTCTGGTTCAGGCTCGGGGTTCGGTCCCCGGGAGCCATCCGGTCGGGTTTAACCACGGCCACCCCCGACAGCAGCTCAGGACTGCGTTTCGGGGTCCCATCCTGCCCGGTTTAACGGGAGCCACGCCCGGGGCAGGCTCGGGGCTCGGTCCCGGGGGTCCCATCTTGCCCGGTTTGATTGGAACCACGCCCGGTGCGGTACCGTGGATCAGCGCTAGGGATCCATCCTGCCCGGTTTAACGGGAGCCACACCCTATGGAAGCCCAGTCCTGAGTCCCGGGGGTCTCATCCTGCCCGGTTTAACGGGAGCCACACCCTATGGAAGCCCAGTCCTGAGTCCCGGGGGTCTCATCCTGCCCGGTTTAACGGCGGCCACACCCTATGGAAGCCCAGTCCTGAGTCCCGGGGGTCTCATCCTGCCCGGTTTAACGGGAGCCACGCCCTATGGAAGCTTAGTGCTAAGTCCTCGGGGTCCCATCCTGCCCGGTTTAACGGGAGCCACGCCCGCTGCGGGCTCGGGGGTGGCAGAAAGACCCTCCCAGGAGATACACTCGGGGCTGGGGCCCGGGCGACGCATTTTCCTCGGTGTAACGGGAGCCACGCCCGGTGCGGGAGGAGCCCCGGCGCCGAGGGCTCATCCCGGGAAGGGGGGGACGCTAAACCCTCGGGAATGGAGATCAGGGGGGTTGGGGACCAGAAACAACGGCGAGAAGGGGGCCGGGGTGGGGGATGAAAACCGGAGAATACCCTGGGAGGGAGGGTGGGGACTGAGACCGGGGAAAACCGGGGTGGGAGGATGGGCCCGGCGGGAATGGGGGACAAAGGGACCAAGGGACCGTGGGAATAGGGACAAGGGAGGTCCCGACCCCCCGCACCCCCTCACCATGGCGGCGGTCGGTCCGGGGCGGTCTCACAGCCCGACGCTGAGGCGGTCGATGTAAGAGGCGCGGCGGAGCGCGGGGCTCGGTGCGAGGCTTTATAGCGGCGGCGGGGCGGGGCGGGCGGCGGGGCCGGGGGGGCGGCGGGGCCGGCGGCGGCGGCGGCCATTGGTAGCCCGGGATGAGGTAATGCCCCCCCGCAGCCGCAGACAAAGGCCGGGCGGTGCGGGACGGGGGGGCCCGGGGGCTGCGGCGGCCACGGCCCGGCCCCGCCGCCGGAGGGGCCCCGGCTGTGTCCTTGGCACCGTCCCTGCCACGCCCCGGTCCCCCGGTCTTGGCTGAGCTAGCGGTCACGCTCGGGTCCCCATCCCACTGTCCCCATCCCCCCACGCCCCCAAGTCCCGCCGTTCTCCCCGATCCCGTTCTCCCGGAATGAGTCTCCTGGTCCCGGGGCTCCCGTTACACGGGGTGGGTCCACGCCCCGGTCCCCATCCCCGGGGCTGCAGCCCTCCCCCTTGTCTGGCCACTGCCCGAGCTCCCGGTTATCCTCGGGCACACCCTGGTCCCTGTCCCCAGCCATCCCCTTGTTCCCATCCCGTTGTTCCCATCCCTTGTCACACTCTGGTCCCCATTCCCAGCCAGCCACGCCCTGGTCCCTGTCCTCAGGGACAATGTTCTCATCCCTGTCCCCATCCCCAGGGACACTGTCCCAGTCTCTGGCCGTGTCACAGTGCCCTGGTTCTCAGCCACGTCCCTGCCGTGGCCCCGTGCCTGTCCCGGCCCTTTCCCTGCCGTGCCCAGCCCTTCCAGTGCCTCTTTGTCTGCTCGGGCAGAGGGAACCGGCGCTGCGGGGCCCAGGCGCGGGGACAAAGACTCATCTCCCCGGGCAGCCGAGGACGACACGGCCGGGGGCGGCGGGGGGGTGAGGGACAGCGGGGGGACACAGGGGACAAAAGCCCCCAGGGCAGTTTTGGGCTGGGGGCTCCAGCCGAGCAGCAGCTGCTGTGCGGCAGCTGGTGGTGGGGACACAGCTGGGACACTGGGACACGCGTCCCCTGGCCACCCCTCCATCTGCTGCCAGCCCCTGCACAGCCCCCCCCCGAACCACCAGCCCCACAGCCCTAGGGTTTCCCACTCCTTCGGGGGTTCCCCTTCCCTTTGTTCTTGCAAAGCCTACAGGATTTGGGGGTTTGGGATTTTGGGGGTTGGTTTCCCCAAGCCAGGAGGTGCTGGGAGGGCTCAGTCCCTGCAGAGGAGTGACCCCACACCACATGCATGGCCCCAGCTGCTGCAGGTGGAGCTGCCAGGACATCCCCCTGCTGAGAAATCCCTTTTTTTCCCCCGGTGTTTCCCACATTATGCAGATTTTTGGGCAGATGCAAGGTTCCCGTGTCCCTGCTGCCAAACCCATGTCCCCACCACTATCCCCATGTCCCTGCTGCCAGTCCCGTGTCCCCACTGTCAGCGCCATGCCCCTGCTGGTGCCCCTGTTTTGGGGGTGCTGCCGGGGCTGCAGAGCTGCAGACAAAGAGGGGATGGGATTTGGGCATCGCCCACCAGAACAAAGGATCAGGCTTTGCTAAGTAGAGAAAAACCAGATTTGTCTCCCACCAGGCTGATCCCCATGGCAAATGGGTGTTTTGGGGCACCCTGACCCCAAAGCAGCTCAGCCCCCAGCCCTGACCCCACTGTACATCTATCCCTGCCTGGGAAATTCCTCCTGCCTTTGTCCCCCTGCAGTCCCAAGTGTTCAATGCCAGTGTGCAGCCTGTCAGGGTGTCCCCATTGTGTCCCCAGGGGTTTTGGGGGCTCACAGCAGCCCCCTGACCAGGGGACCACTCTCCAAGCTAAGGAGGGTCCACACCCATCCTATTGCCCTGAGCTGTGGGCAGGAGGTGCCTCACAGGGCAGGGGTGGCTCAGCCCCAGTGGGTGATGTGGGGTGTGGGGTGAGGGGCACTGGGTGCTGCAGTCCCACTGGTGCCCCCCAGCCCCCTCCCATCTCCTCGGGTATGGACGGCCACATGTCCTGCACCCACTGCTGCCAGGCAACTGGTGGGGTTGCTAGGAGACCGGTTGCTAGGAGACGGGCTGGGACCCCCCCTCACATCCCCCTTCCCCAACATCCATCCCGGGGCCTGGCGTGCGGGGGATTGCAGGCGGAGCAGGCTGGGTTCCCACCGCTGCCTGGCCTTATTGTCACAGTGAGGGCACCACCCCCGGGACCCCCAGAGCCTCACCCTGCTTGGCTGTGGGTGAGGCACCATCCTTGGGACCCCCAATGCCCGACCCTGAGGGTGGGGCACCATCCTTGGGACCCCCAGTGCCTCATCCTGCTTGGCTGTGGGTGGGGCACCATCTGCAGGTCCCCCAGTGCCTGACCCTGTGGGTGAGGCACCATCCTTGGGACCCCCAATGCCCGACCCTGAGGGTGGGGCACCATCCTTGGGACCCCCAGTGTCTGCCCCTGAGGGTGGGGCACCCTCCTTGGGACCCCCAGTGCCTGACCCTGAGGGTGGGGCACCACCCTTGGGACCCCCAGTGCCCGACCCTGAGGGTGGGGCACCCTCCTTGGGACCCCCAGTGCCTGACCCTGAGGGTGGGGCACCATCTGCAGGTCCCCCAGTGCCCAACCCTGAGGGTGGGGCACCATCCTTGGGACCCCCAGTGCCTGACCCTGAGGGTGGGGCACCATCTGCAGGCCCCCCAGTGCCCGATCACTCTGCTGTGCCAAGCAAGGGGGGTACACAGGCTCTGGGGTGCCCCAGTTCCCACCCTGCCGTGGATGTCACCATCCCTGTGGCCCCCCAAACTCGAGGCCTGTTGAGTGCTGCTGCGGGGGGGTCTGGCACAGCTCCCAGCCCCTCCACCTCCCGTGCTTCCCATTCGTCTGTGCTCTGTTGACTGTTGGTAGCAACGCGGTGGCTCCTGGTGACGGTTGCTGGCGTCCCCCAGCCGTGTCCATCCCCTTGGTGCCACTGGGTGGGACAGACCCTGGACCCCCCTGGAGTCCCCCCTGAGTCCCCATGGCTGTCCCCACCCTGGCTGGGCAACTCGGGGGCTCCCGGAGATGGCATCTCATCCTGCGTGGGCTGATTTTCCTGGCTGCTGGACTCCTGCCCGTGGCACAGCCGAAATTCCCAGCCTCCCCCGGTCTGGGCCCTTCCTGGGGATCCCAAATTGGTGACCTCGAACCCGCTGACTGGGACACGCCGTCCCCAGGGATCGAGGGGTCTCGACCCCATCAGGGGCTGTGGTGGCTCAGGGCTGAAATCCCAGACACAGGCTGCTGTTATTTTTAGCCTGTTTTCCCGCAGAACCCAGCTCTGTCTGTCTGTCTGTCCATCCGCTGCCACCATCGATGTGACAGATTCATTCAGATGGAGAGACAGGGCAGCTCAGGGGAGGAGGGGGCCGCTCCTCTCCGGGGTGCAGGGTGAGGCCGTGGTGTGGCAGAGGGGCTCAGGGTGGCACTGAGGGGCTGGACCCCGCCGAGGGGTGGCAGAGCGGGCTGGACCCCCGCCCCACTCGAAAAAAACCCCCTCCGAGCCCACTGCTGGGGGCAGCGGGTGACCGCATTCCCCGTGGGAGGAGGCAGGGCGGTGTCACCGGTGTTCCCGCAGCCTGGGTGTCCCGGTGCCCCTTCCCTCCCCCTCCCGGCTCGGCGGGAGCCACAACAAAAGGGAGACTCGGTCCCGGGATGGGGGGGACACTGCGGGGGGACAGGGGGAGCAGGGCAAGGCGCGGTGGGGCCGCCGTGGGGTGCGGGGGGCTGCGGGCGCGCTGCCCGTGGGGAGGGGGCTGCGGCACCGCCTGCGTGCGGGGCGGTTCCGCAATGCGGCAAAGCCGGGAATAAAGGAGCGGGGCGGCGGAGGGGTGGGGGTGAGGTGGGAGAGACCCTGCTGTCGGAGGGGTCCGCCCTCGGCCCGGCCCCCCAAAGCATCGTCTGAACCCCAGCAGGGCCCCGGGACCGGCGTGGTGGGGTCTCGGGGGGCTCCGGTGCCACCGGGGGCTCAGGAGTGTGAGTTGCTGGGACAACGGGCACCCCGGGCACCCGGGGCGTGTGCCAGCACCGGGGATGTGCCCAGGGAGTGCGGAGACACCGGAGCGCCCAGGGAGGGGCGGGACACTGAGGTGACCAGGGTGTGAGGGGACACAGAGTGGTCAGGGAGCAGGGGGGACATCGAGGTACCCAAGGAGGGGACACGCTGAGGTGCCCAGGGTGTGGGGGGACACGCGGGTGCTCAGGGATTGGCGGGACATCGCGGTGCCCGGGGAGTGTGGGGTCTGTGATTCTGTCTCGGGGCCGACCCCAATGTCCCCATGCTGTCCCAAACCCCTCTCTGGCCTTTGGAGCGCGACTCCCACCCGCTTCAAACCAACCCAGAGCGGGGGAGGCAGGGTGGGACCGGGCACTGCGCCCCGGGGGTGGGCGTGGGGTGCTCCCCCGGCCCCGTCCGTCCTGCCCCACAGGAACTGCCCCGCGTGGGTTCCCCCGGGGAGCAGCCCCGGGGCTGGCAGGGAGCAGGGCGGCGGCGGGCACAGGAGCCGGCGCGACGGGAGCCCGCGGGGCTTCCCACGGGAACGGCACCGGGATGGGGAGGGGGCACGGAGAGGAATTACCGGATCCCCGAGGCCTCCAGCCCAGGAGGGGCCGGGGCGCTCCCTGGGCACATGCAGCACCTGAGGCTGAGCCGGGGGCTTCAGGGACCCATCCTGTCGCCGACTGAGCCCCCCGCCCCAATATCGCCGAGCCTCCCGCCTCTAAAGCCTCCCGTAATCCCCGCTCCCCCCGATGTCCCCCAGCCCCGCTGCCCCTAATGCCTTCTGACCCTTCTGAGCCCCCCAATCGCCCCCTGCCTGCCCGCCCAGCGCCCCCCAAACCTGGGGACCCCCAACCCTCCGCCCCTTTGTCCCCGCCTCTTTCCCCGCCCATAGCCACGCCCATTTCACCACAAGCCACGCCCCCTTCCCCGCCCCCTCCCGCCTCCCGCCCACCGCATTCCGCTCCACTGACGTCACCGCCCACCCACTCTCGTCAGCTTTCGAACCGACCAATCAGAATCGAGGCGGGGCGGGAGGGCGTGTCCAGAGCCGCGCGTGGCCCGGAGGGGCGGGGCAAAGTCCGGATGGCTCCGCCCCCTTTCCCCGCCCCCCTCCCCGCCCCTGGGGTATATCCCGGGAGCCCTACGGGGCGACCCCCGCCTCCCTCCTCGACGGCTTCGTAACGCTTCGGACAGCGAGCGGCCATGGTGAGGGCTGGGGGCGTGCTGGCTTCATCGGGGGGCACCGCGTGGGGTGGGACCCCCTGGGAGTGCGGGACCCCCCGAGCAGCGCGGGGGGCTGAGATGCGGGTGCGTGCTGGGTCCCCCTCCATGTCCCCAGCAGCACGTGGGGCTGTGGTCTGGAGGGGCTGGGAGCTCCTCGCGTGTTCAGGACGCTCCGTGGGGCTGCCGAGTTGTTGCTCGTCCCGAGCAGGCGGGGGTGCGAGTGTTCCCCGGAACCGGGGGCTTCCCCAGCCGGGGGTCGCTGCCCGGGGTGCTCCCACCCTCGGGTGCCGATCCCCCCCCGGGCTGGGGACACTCCGCGTGGAGCTGCGTGTCCTGGGCTCACACTTAGGAGCTAAGCACGTCCCCACATCACCCTCGGGAGAGGAACTGGCAGCGAGGGGGTCCGGGGGAACCCCTCGTGCCCCCCTCTCCCGGCTCTGCTCGCCGGGAAACGCGTGGGAGTGAGTCACGGCGGCGTGGAGCGATGGCGGGGGGCAGATCCCCTGCTCTCAGCACAAGCAGGAGCGG
This sequence comes from Prinia subflava, assembly GCF_021018805.1. NCBI lineage: Eukaryota > Metazoa > Chordata > Aves > Passeriformes > Cisticolidae > Prinia > Prinia subflava. The sequence continues at coordinate 360,649 of NW_026961063.1, read as the reverse complement.
CTGCCGTGAGGAAAAGTCCTCCCGGTCACCGGAGTTTGCTCCTGTCCCGGGCGGAGCTGGCTGCCAGCCGGGCGCCCATAGCCGCGGTTAAGGCTGCGGCGGGACCGGGACAGGCCGGGGTTGTGCAAGGGCTGGCGGAGAAGAGAGCGGCTCCGCATTCCCTGAGGTCCGAGGCTGCCCACGAAGCGGGAAGTTGTGAGCAGAACGCTGGGGAAGGGGCTGAAGTGTCCCTGTCGCTGTGCGATCCGTGGGTGGGGGGGTCTGGAAATGGTGAACCTCAATTAGTGGGAACCCCAATTCTCCACTCGTGGGAGGTGGGGGTGGCATGAATGGCACCACCCGGTGCAGGTTCCCACCTCCCTGGGGCGCCAGGATGGTACCCCCAGAGCTGAGCACCCCTAGGGCTGTGCACGCTGATAGTCCCAGCCTGGCCCCGAACGCGGGGGTCCCTCCACACCTCCCTCCTCAGCTCCTGGGTGTCTCCAGCTGCAGTTTGGGATGATGCTGGGACAGCCCTGAGCGAGCCAGGGCACAACTGGGGTTTGGGGGAGCTGAGCCTGTGCCCACCGTGTTCTCACTCTGTCCCTCAATGGGGAGGGGCAGGATGGGACCCCCACAACTGAGCACTCCTTGCGATGGGTCTGGGCACGATCTGACCCCATCCACCCTTTGTGAGGGTCCCTTCCCAGCTCGGTGGGTGCTGGTGTGGGACAGAGAGGTGACAAAAGGGGTGAGCGTGTGCCGTGTGCCCCCGCAGCGCGAGTGCATCTCCATCCACGTGGGCCAAGCGGGCGTGCAGATCGGCAATGCGTGCTGGGAGCTGTACTGCCTGGAGCACGGCATCCAGCCCGACGGGCAGATGCCCAGCGACAAGACCATCGGCGGGGGGGACGACTCCTTCAACACCTTCTTCAGCGAGACGGGCGCCGGCAAGCACGTGCCCCGGGCCGTGTTCGTGGACCTGGAGCCCACCGTGATCGGTGAGCGGCGCTAAGGGGGCACCGGGCGCTAACGGGGGCACCGGGCACTGAGGGGGCACCAGGCACTAACGGGGCCCGGGGCTGTCCCCGCAGACGAGGTGCGCACCGGGACGTACCGGCAGCTCTTCCACCCCGAGCAGCTGATCACGGGCAAGGAGGATGCGGCCAACAACTACGCCCGCGGGCACTACACCATCGGCAAGGAGATCATCGACCTGGTCCTTGACCGCATCCGCAAGCTGGTGGGTGTCCTGTGGGGGTCTGGTGGGGTGGGTCCATCCCTGCGGGGGATGTGGGGACAAAGGGAAGCTCCAGGTGTCCCTGGGCAGGTCCTTCTCAGCCCATCAGCACTTTGGGGCTGAGGGTGGGGCTGTCGGAGGAGGGACCGGCAATTCCCTCTCCTGGCCCAGGGCTGAGCCTTGCCAAGGGGAGGAGGGCGGGAAGCCCCATGGCGAGGGCAGGGGGGCCAGGACAGATGCTTTGGGTGCTGGTGCAGCACTGGTTTGACTGGTGTGGCTGCCCAAGCTCTTTGAACCTGTGGTTCCCACGCTGGGGCTGGCGCCGGGGTGGCCGGACCTGCTGCGCCGCCGGCTCTGCTCGGGGAGCTCCTGGCACATCAAAGGCTGAGCTGGCTGCCCATGGGCTCCTGTGGGATAAGCTCCTGCTGCACCCTCGTGGAAAAAGAGGGGGTGAAGCTGTGGTTGGCTTGTTCCAGAGCCTGCTGGGGTGTCTCCCAAGAGCTGGGGTATCCAAAATGAGTCCGTGGCCAACATGTGAGGTCAGGGCCACCTTGTCCCCCACCGTGGTGGTTCCTGCTGTGGTAGTGGAACACCCTTATAATGTCCTCATGTGGCCACAGAGAGGAGCAACTTCTGCTGCCCAGGTTCTTCTTGTCTCTACTGAGTATCCCCAAACCCCTGCAGGAAGGGATCCCTGTCCCTGGTCATACTGAATCACAGGGCCTGAGATCCTGGGACAAATATCTGCCATTCTGTGAGGGATATTTGCCATTCTGTGAGGGATATTTGCCATTCTGTGAGGAGTATTTGCCATTCTGTGAGGGGTATTTGCCATTCTGAGGGGATTACTTCCTGGGCAAGTCAGTAGCAGCTGAAGTTCAGATTCTCTGACAGTTTGGTTTTGTTTTCCTCTCGCCACCCTGCAGGCTGACCAGTGCACAGGGCTGCAGGGCTTCCTGGTGTTCCACAGCTTTGGCGGTGGCACCGGCTCTGGCTTCACCTCCCTGCTGATGGAGCGGCTCTCGGTGGACTACGGCAAGAAGTCCAAGCTGGAGTTCTCCATCTACCCAGCGCCACAGGTGTCCACGGCCGTGGTGGAGCCCTACAACTCCATCCTGACCACGCACACCACCCTGGAGCACTCCGACTGTGCCTTCATGGTGGACAACGAGGCCATCTACGACATCTGCCGCCGCAACCTGGACATCGAGCGCCCCACCTACACCAACCTGAACCGCCTCATCAGCCAGATCGTGTCGTCCATCACGGCCTCTCTGCGCTTTGACGGAGCCCTGAACGTCGACCTGACAGAATTCCAGACCAACCTGGTGCCGTACCCGCGCATCCACTTCCCTCTGGCCACCTATGCCCCGGTGATCTCTGCGGAGAAGGCTTATCACGAGCAGCTGACGGTGGCCGAAATCACCAACGCCTGCTTCGAGCCGGCCAACCAGATGGTGAAGTGTGACCCTCGCCACGGCAAGTACATGGCGTGCTGCCTGCTGTACCGCGGGGACGTGGTGCCCAAGGATGTCAACGCCGCCATCGCCACCATCAAGACCAAGCGCACCATCCAGTTTGTGGACTGGTGCCCGACCGGTTTCAAGGTGGGCATCAACTACCAGCCACCCACGGTGGTGCCCGGGGGCGACCTGGCCAAGGTGCAGCGCGCCGTGTGCATGCTGAGCAACACCACGGCCATCGCCGAGGCCTGGGCCCGCCTGGACCACAAGTTTGACCTGATGTACGCCAAGAGGGCGTTTGTGCACTGGTACGTGGGGGAGGGCATGGAGGAGGGGGAGTTCTCGGAGGCCCGTGAGGATATGGCTGCCCTGGAGAAGGATTACGAGGAGGTGGGGGCTGACAGCTTGGAGGGCGATGAGGAGGGGGAGGAATATTAGTGCCTTGTCTGTGCTGTTACACTGCGGTGCTGTTCATTAAAATGGCTCTTTCCGACGTTGCCTCGCTCATTGTGCCGGGACAATCCGCCTTGTGGTGACCTGGGGGGACGTCCCAGGGGACGGGGGGGCCTCAGCTGGGCTGGTTGCCCGGCCCTGCTGCCAGCTGGCACAGGGGTTGTGTTGGGAGAGGCTGGGGGGTTGTGTGGGGTCGGGGTCCCTGGCTGGCTCCCTGGCACTGCCCTGCTGGGTTACCTGCAGTGGCAGGGGGGGGCTCGTGTCCTCCTCACTGTTCTGCTCACCCTGGGGGTCACCAAGTGAGGGGGAGACCCCTGAGACCCCCCCCAGTGTCCTGCCCAGTGCCTGGTGCAGACAGGCTGGACGTGGTGTCATGCTGTCCTGGCACAGAGCCACCCTCGGTGCGGTTCTCTGCAGAGCTGGGAGGGGGGTCCTGGGCGGGGGGGACCCTCCCCACAGGCTCTGGGCAGGGCACCGAGTCCTTCCCGTAAGTGCCGCCCTAGCTACCCGGAAAGGGGGGGCTCAGGGGGGGTTTGCAGCGCTGTCCAGCGCTGCCCTGCTCATGGCAGCTCCCGCAGAGCCGAGTCACGGCGGCCCCGAGGAAGAGGAAGGGGGATGGATGAGGGGGCCCCCCCTCCCTGGGCGCTGGGCACCGCGGGCAGGATGGGACCCGGCTCGGATGGGTGCTCTGCCTGAGCCCTGCAGCGCCCAGTCCCTCTCTGCATCCCAGCTGGGGGTCTGTACCCCCATGCTCCCTTGGGGGGGACCCCATAGGGGTCCCTGTCCCTCTCACCTGGGTGGGGGGAGGATCTCGTGTCTCCCCGCCACTCTCAGCCCCTCTCCCCCTTACCCCTGGTGCTGCTGCGTTCCTCTGCCTGCACCGCCGATGGGGAACACACCAGCCCCCCACCTTGGGGGTCTCCGAGCCCCCCTGAAAGGCAACGCCTGCAGCCGCCCTGCACACGCAGCCCCTCACCCCGAGGGGTGTCCCCAGCCCCTTTCCCCGCCCCCCCGAGGGGACATCCGCAACCCCCGGTCCTCCCTCCGGCCCGGAGACCCCTCCCCTCTCTCAGTCCCGTATCCCCGGGTCCCCCCGGCGGGGAGGAGCCGCTGTCCGCTATAAACAGCCGATACCGGCAGCCGCCGCCCTCCCGGTGCGAGCATGAGCCGCCGTGACCGCGACCCCCGGGTGCCGCCGCCCCTCACCGCGGCCCCGGGGCGGCTGGCGGAGGCGGCGGCAGCGCGGGGCGCGGAGCGGGAGGAGCTGGCGGCGCTGAACGATCGTTTCGCCGCTTTCCTGGAGCGGGTGCGGGCGCTGGAACGGCAGAACGGGACCCTCCGAGCCGCCCTGGGCCGCGCCACCGCCGCCACCGGGCCCCGCACCGGGCTGGTGCAGGGGGAGCTGCAGGGGCTGCGGGAGCGGCTGCAGCGCCTCGGCCGCGACCGGGACCGGCTCCAGGCTGAGCGGGACGGGCTCGCCACCGACCTGGCGGCCCTGCGGCAGCGGTGGGCCCGCGGTGGGGCCGTGGGAGGCAGCGGGGTGGGGACCAAGGATGAGACGGGATGAGGAATGCGCCGGGGTGGGGACTGGAGGATGTGAAGGGGACCAGAGAATGGACCGGGATGAACCGGGATGAACCGGGATGAACCGGGATGAGGGATGAACTGGGATGAGGGATGAACCGGGATGAGGGATGAACTGGGATGAAGGATGAACTGGGAGGAGGGATGAACTGGGATGAGGCATGAACTGGGGTGAGGCATGAACTGGGATGAGGGATGAACCGGGATGAGGGATGAACTGGGATGAGGGATGAACCGGGATGAGGGATGAACCGGGATGAGGGATGTACTGGGATGAGGGATGTACTGCGATGGGAATCGGGGATGTGTCGGGATGAGTTATGAGTGTGATGGGGACCAGGGAAGGTGCCAGAGAGAGACTGCGAGAGCCGCTGGCTGAGGAACGTGATGGGATGAGAGTTGCACCAGGATGGGGACCGGAGGATGCAGCGGGCTGGGGATGGGGGAGCCCCGGGCAAGTCGGGGTAGGGACTGGGGAGGAGAGCCCCTGGGAAGGGATACGCTCAGCAGACACTGGGAAAGGCACCCGGGATGCACTGGGAGGCACTGGGAGATGAGAGCTCTGCGGAAAGGCGGGGCACTGGGAGGGGCAGGGTGAGGGTGGGGGCACTGGGAGGGGACTGGTGCCAGCGCGGGGGGCGCTCCATCCCCGATCGCCTCCGCTGTGAGTGGAGGGCGCTGCAACAGGAGGCAGGAGGAGGGGGTCTGCACCCCCACCCCCACCTCCCTCTCATCCCTTGCTGTCCCCAGGCTGGAGGACGAGACACAGAAGCGTGAGGATGCCGAGAAGAGCCTGGTGCTGTTCCGCAAGGTGAGGGGGCTGGCGGGGCCGTGCAGTACCGAATCCTCACCCAGGGGTCTCCCCATCCCCTCCACGCTGCCCTGCAGCTCATCCCGGCCTCTCCCACAGGACGTGGATCACGCCACGCTGTCTCGCCTGGAGCTGGAGCGCAAGGTGGAGCTGCTGATGGACGAGATCGGCTTCCTCAAGAAGCTGCACGAGGAGGTGGTGGCATGGCCCGGGCAGGGATGGGGACAGGGGGGACAGCTCCGGTCCTTGTGCCACTGCGTGACGCCCCCACGCCCACGCAGGAGCTGCGGGACCTGGAGGTGAGCGCGCCCAGCCCGGCGGGGCTGGCCGAGGCCGAGGTGTGCAAGCCGGAGCTGACGGCGGCGCTGCGGGAGATCCGCACCCAGTACGAGAGCATCGCCGTCAAGAACCTGCAGGAGGCCGAGGAGTGGTACAAATCAAAGGTACCCGGGGCTGGGAGGGATTTTGGGGAGGCTGAGCCATCCCGGAGCGCTGACTCGCCTGGCCCGCGCAGTTTGCCGATCTCTCGGACGCAGCAAACCGCAACCACGAGGCGCTGCGACTGGCCAAGCAGGAGATGAACGAGTCCCGGAGGCAGATCCAGAGCCTCACCTGCGAGGTGGACGGGCTGAAGGGCGTGGTGAGAGCCGGGGAGTGTTTGGGGAGGGGGTGCGAGGACCACAGCCCACCCCGGCCCTTTGCAGCCCCGTCTCCCCCCGCAGAATGAGGCGCTGCAGCGGCAGATGCGGGAGATGGAGGATGAGTTCGGGGAGGAGATCGGGAACTACCAGGACGTGGTGGGGAGGCTGGAGCAGGAGATCCAGCAGATGAAGGAGGAGATGGCGCGGCACCTACGCGAGTACCAGGACCTGCTGAACGTCAAGATGGCCCTGGACATCGAGATTGCCACCTACCGAAAGCTGCTGGAGGGCGAGGAGAGCCGGTGAGGAAGGGCACAGAGCTCCACTCTGCCGGCGGGGAAGCTCCCTCGCGTTGGGTCACCCTGGTTATTGTGGGGTTTTCGTGGGAGGAGGCAGCTCCAGGGGCTTTATTCCCACTCCCATGGGAGCCTCTCGCTGCTGAGATAAAATCAAGGCCAGGGGCTGGCGGGATCGGGGGGGAGCTGCCTCCAACCCCACTCCGGGTGCCAGCCTGGCAGCCCGCGGGCACAGCCCCCCATTGAGCCGGGATGTGGGGCACAGAATCGAGGGTGTGGAAGGGTCACTGGGAATGTCCAGGAGTCCCAGACCCTCCTCATCCTCCTCTCCCCCCCCCAGGATCACCATCCCACTGCACCCCACCTCCTCCTTCAGCATGAGGAGCTCAGGTGAGCCACAAGCTGGGGGTCCCCCACTGTGTCTGGGGGTCCCCCACTGTGTCTGGGGGTCTTTGCTTGGGGGTAGAGACCCCGTGTGGGTGTGGGTGGGTGCCTGTGCCCCTGCCCAGGGTATCTGGGAGGGCACGGGGTGCTGATGCCCCTCTGTGCCCAGTGCTGGAGCCCCAGCCTGCCGAGAGCCCTGCACGGAGGACGGTGCTCATCAAAACCATCGAGACACGGGACGGACAGGTGAGAACTGGGGGTGCCCTGCCTGGGAGGCCCCACCCTGCTGTGGGACTGATCCCCAAATTCTCCTCTTGCAGCAAGTGGTGACGGAGTCGCACAAGGAGCGAGCGGGGAAGTGACAGAGAGGAGCTGCTGTGATCTCCCCGACCCCACGGTGGGGTTTTGCCAGCCCCTGCTGCATCCTGGGTGGGGGTCTGGGAGCGCCCCAAACCCCATTCCTGCTGCCAGCACCACGGCCAAACGCTGTGGTGCGTTCCTGTGCCTTTGCAGTGTGTCCCCGTGCCTTGGCCCCTCACTATTTATCGCTATTTATTGCCTATTTATTGCCTATTTATTATTCTCCCAACCTCAACCCCGGCTGTATTTATTATCGAGTGTTCTCCAGGCTGCCCTGGGGCAGAGGGAGTCCCAAATTCGCTCCCGCCACCAGAGCTGGCACCGGCTGTCCCCGGGGTTGGCAGGTCCGGTGACATCCAAGCGCTGTCCCCTCCGGTGTCCCCGCCAGGGGAGTGGGGCAGAAAGGGAAGAGGCGCCTGGCTGAGGGGGGATCTGGGGTCTTGTTCTGTCTTCATCACCACGACTCTCATTCTGGGGTGGTCCCACCTCTCCTCCCATCACTGGAACCGGCACCGGCTGCCCCCGGGGTTGGCGGGGTCCGGTGACATCCAAGCGCTGTCCCCTCCGGTGTCCCCTCCAGGGGAGTGGGGCAGAAAGGGAAGCAGAGCCTGGCTGAGGAGGGGATTTGGGTCTCCGGGGTCCTGTTCTGTCTCCATCGCCACGACTCCCACTCTGGGGGGTCCCACCTCCCCTCCGGTCACCGGAACCGGCACCGGCTGCCCCCGGGGTTGGCGGGGTCCGGTGACATCCAAGCGCTGTCCCCTCCGGTGTCCCCTCCAGGGGAGTGGGGCAGAAAGGGAAGCGGCGCCTGGCTGAGGAGGGGATTTGGGGTCCTGTTCTCTCCCAGGGCCCCTCTCCATCACCACTCGGGGGGGGGGGGGGGTCCCACCTCCCCTCCCGTCACCGGAACCGGCACCGGCTGCCCCCGGGGTTGGCAGATCCGGTGGCACCCAAGTCCCCTCCGGTGTCACCGCCTCAATCCCCGGAACGCTCTGAATCCCCGGGGGTCCCCCTGCCTCCCGGGACCCCGCGACTTCCAGAGGACCCACGGGCACGCCCGGTAATCCCGGAGGGCTCCAGGCCCACGGAGTCTCCGCCCGGTGCTCCCGGAGCATCGCAGGACCGGGGCGGGCACCTCCGGTAACGCCGCGCTCCTTCCTCACCGGCACCGCCAGGGGGCGCCATCGGCCCGGCCCGACCGCTGCCGCCGGTTAATTACGGGTTAATTACGGGTTAATTACAGCGTGACAAGGCTCTGGGCGTGCGAGGAAACACCCTGATTCCTATAACTGCGCTATTTTAAGCTTTTTTTTTTCATGATTAATTACGTTACTTCAACCAAATTATGCAAAATTGCGTTAGTGCAAAATGTGCTTATTAGTTTTGCTATTTTAAGCGAAATTTTGCGCTGTTTCATTATTGTCAGCGTTTTTTTCACATCATTGATTGAATTAATTTAAGCAAATTATGCACAATTGAGTTATTTAAAGAAATCTTGCGCACCTAATTGCATTATTTTAAGCAAATGTTACATTATTGCACTTTAAGTATTTTTGCATCATTAATTGCGTTACTTAAGTGCTTTTTGCATTATTGTGTTATAGCAAATGATACAAAATTGTGTAATTTTGGCATCATTAATTGCACTATTTTATGCAATTTTCGCACCATTAATTACACGAACAAAATTATATAAAATTGCATTATTTTAAGCTTTTTTTTAAATGATTAATTACGTTATCCTAGGTAATTTTTCGCATGAAAATGGGATCATTTTAACCTATTTTGGCATAATTAATAGCATTATTTTAAGCACTGATTGCACTATCGCTCATTCTGGGTCACGGAAACACCCCGGGAACAGCTTTGGATTGAGGGGATTTTGGTCACAGAGGACCAAGGAATGTCCTGGTCACCCCTCCCCAGGACGAGATCAAGCCGGGAGCCCCCGGGCAGGGGTGACAAACACCCGGCAGGGGTGACAAACACCCGGCAGGGGTGACAAACACACAGTGACAGTCCCCTGAGAAAGGGTTTAATGAGAGGAGGGGGTGGCACTGCTGGTGCTCTCACAGACTGGAGGGTTTGGGGGACAGACAGACAGACAGACAGGTATGAACACTATGTACAGGCCCCCCCCTGGAGCAGGGCTGGGGGGGGCTTGCAGTCCTGCCAGACTGGGATTCGGGCTGGGGGGGGGCACTGGGAGCACTGGGATGGGGCCGGCCCACAGGGCGGGGGCTCTTTGGTTTCGGCGTTAAGGCTGCGCGGGGGCGAGCGGGACACGCTCAAGGGCCCAGTAAAACCAGTTCCCCACGCCAGAGGTCACCTGGAGGGTTGGGGCTGCGACTGGGACTCCTCCTGAACGAGGGTGACGCTCACAGATTGGACAAAGGGGGGCTCCAGGGGCGTTCCACGCTTCCCCCCAGGCACAAACCTGTGTGTGAGGATTCCCCCCTCTGCCCACCACGCTGGGCACCCCCAGAGGTGCCCACCTGAGGGCAGGTACCCCCCGTTAGGACAGCGAGTTGAGGAAGTGGCTCTCCCCTGCCAACGTGCTCAGCATGGAGCTCATGTCCCCCACTGCCATGTTGGCACCCCCGGGCGAGGGCAGCAGGAGCCCCCCAGCCGGGCTGGGGGGTCCGGGCAGCGCCGTGGGGGTCTCCACGTCCTCCACAATGGCAGCGAAGTCAAGGTGCGTGTTCTCCAGGTCCAGCGAGTCCAGGCTGTTGGCCACCTGCTCCCCCGAGTCCAGGTAGTAACAGGAGGTGCCCCTGAGTCCCTCCGGGCCGTAGTGCCCGCTCCCCCCGCAGCTCGCTGCCCCCTGGCCCAGCAGCTTGTGCCCACCTTTGCCCGCCTGCCCATGGGGGCCCTGGCCTGGGTAGTACAGGGGGACGTTCCCGGGCCCTTCAGGCATGAGGCGAGTGGGGGGCAAGCGGGGCAGGCGCCGGGCACCGCCGTCCATCCCCTCGTAGCCGTGCCCTGGCTGTGCCAGGCTGCCCGGGTAGCTCAGGCTGGGTTGGTGACCAGGTGGCTTCGGGCCACCTGGAGGGTGCGGGATCATCTCGGGGTTGAAGCAGGGCGGGCTCAGGAGGTGCTGGGGCTCCGCCAGGCTCTGCAGATGATCCGGTTTGTTGGGCTGGTACCCGCAGTACCTGGGGCTGAGGTATGGCGCGGCTGGCACGGCCTGGCACTGCCCGGGCTCGCTGCCCAGCCCCACGCCAGCCACGCTGCCCTTGGAGGGGGGCTGCTCGCCCCACATCAGCGCCTGCTGCGCCTCCACGTAGTTCCGGACCATCACCTCTTTGGTCTGCAGGGTGGGGGTCTGGGCTCTGCGGGCGCCCGGGCTGCCCATGCCCAGGTACCCGCCCGGTGCCGGCCCTGCCGGGGGGTACCCGCCCGACCCCACGTCCACGGCGTGGCCGAAGGCAGCGGGGGACGCTGGGGGCCTGGCCAGTTTGGCACCGGGGCAGGGAGCAAGTGCTGGGGTCGGCGCTGGGTATCGCTGCTCGGATTTGATCTGCAGTCGGTTAAACCGGTGCCCCCCGGGGAATTCGCCGTCCTGGCAGGAGCTCACCAGTTTGGGATGCTGCCCACAGGCGCTGGGATGGGGGTACTCGATGCTTTGGTGGGGACAGTGTGGCCCGGACATGGAGGGAGCCACAGCGCCGACGCTTTGCCTGGAGCTCATCCCCAGCGTGCCCTGGGGGGCTCCATCCCAGGGCTCCGGCACGGCCCCGTTCCCAGTATGCAAACTGGGAAAGCGCTGGTTCATCTGGCACTGCGGCAGCGAAAACTCGGGCTGCAGCAGCCCCTCCTCCATGTCCCCATGTGTCCCCACCATGGTCCGCTGAGCACCGTAGATGCCACCTTGGAGCTCCACACCAGTGCCCTGGCAAGGGAAGCTTTCCTCAGGGTAGCTCAGGTACTGATCCATCTCCAGCAGACCGGACTCGGGGCCAGGACCCCCCATGCTCTCCAGGAAAACGTTCTCGGTGATGCTGGGGGGCCGTGGGGAGAAGCCGTGGCGCTGCAGGTTGGCCTCGGAGCCGCCCAGGGGCTGCAGCGCCGTCCTGCCCGCGCCTGGCACGCTCACGTTGCCCACGCTCTTAAACCGCTGCACCCTGGGCACGGCCGGAGGCTTGGCCACCGTCCGGGCAGGGTCGCTCGCCCGCCGCACGCCGTGACGGGGCACCAGGTGAGCGGGGACGCTGCCAGGGTAGCCGGCGTTGTCATTGGAGCTGTGCCTTCTCAACAAACCATTGGCGACGCACCGAGGCCCGGCAGGCACGGGGTAGCCCCCGGGCACGCTGGCGTGGCCACCTGCGGCCACCTGCTCCACGCTGGGCAGCGGCGTTGGTGGGGGGCCGCCGGTGGCCGCGGCGTACTTGGCCTTGAGGCGGTAACGCTGTGCCGGGGTGAGGCTCCCCACGCCCGGCAGCGCCCCACAAACGCCGGTGTCGCCGGAGCGCCGCGATTCATCCGGAGAGACGGGATCGTAGCCGTCCACCGGGCACGTCCCGCCGGGCATCGCTGCGGCCTCGCCGCCCTGGCACGGCCCCGGCAGGTACGGGGACACCAGGGACGAGCGGCGGCTGACGGTGTAGGCGGAGCTGACGGTGCTGGTGCCGCTGCTGCGGCGCTCGCCCGGTGCTGCCAGGCCCAGGTCTGCCGCCGACAGCTCCGCGATGCGCCGGTGCGAGGCTGGCGGTGGCACCGGGACACCGGGCACGTCCCTGGGCGGGCCTGAGGGGGAGAAGGAGGAGTTACCCCAGGGCTCAATGTCACAGCAGGGACAGGAGCCACCTCCAGAGCTGGGATGTGGCTCTGCCGTGGTTAGAGCCGGAGAGGATGGATGGCAACAAAGATTGCTCAGAATTGATTGGGCAGAAGCTCATTTAGGTTGGAAAAATCATGGAATTATGGAATGGTTTGGGTTGGGAAGGATCCTAAAGACCACCCAGTTCCACCCCCTGCCGTGGGCAGGGATGCTTTCCACCAGACCAGGTTGTTCCAGCCTGGCCTTGGATGCTTCCAGGGATGGGGCAGCCACAGCTCCTGTGCCAGGGCCTCCCCACCCTCACAGGGAGGAATTCCTTCCAATATCCCACCCAAGCCTGCCCTCTTCTCCACCGTGAAGCCAATCCCCCTTGTCCTGGCACTCCAGGCCTTGTCCAAAATCCCTCTCCAGCTCTCCTGGAACCCCTTTAGGGCTGTAAGGTCTCCCCAGATTTTGGGGTCCACTTTTAACACCAGCAAGGCGTGGAAACCTCTGGCTGCCACCCACACCCTCCCCACGGGCCAGACAGGAGGGAGAAGCACCCCAATCTCACCAGCTCCAGGGATGGGTGGCAGATTCAGGCCCTTGGAAGGCGCCGGTTTCCTCAGCTGCTTCAGCTTGTCGATGCGAAGATTCTCCAGCTTGTGGAGAGCCATGAGCCCCGAGGTGCCCATGGGCTCCCCGGGCACCACGTCCTCCAGCGTGGACAGGTCCTCGTAGCTGCCGCCGGCGTTTCCTGCCATCTCCACGCCGCTGTCGTTGTTGGTGGTGCTGCCCAGGGGCGAGTGGTCGCTGCTGCACGAGGATTGCCCACCTGGGCTGGGCTGTGGCTTCTGAGGAGAACCAGGCCAAAGAAAAGGGGGTCAGGCACCCAGGACATGCTTGGAATTGAAATTCTCGCTGAGCCATCTCGCTGGAAACATCTCTCATGGATGTTTCCAGCTCCACGAGGGTTCAACAAACTCTGAGGGTGTCCAGCACCTCACAGAAACGGCTTAAAATAATTTGCCAGATGGCTGGTGGGGTGTGCTTCGAAAAGCAAAAGATTTGAATAAATGAGAGAATAAGAAACGACACAAAAACAAAACAAAAGCTGGGCACGGTGCAGAGAAACCTCTAGAATTGGTTAAGACACCTCAAAAAGCACCTGAGCACCTCTGTGCTCCTTCTTAAGTATTTAAAATTTTAGGAGGGCTTTAATTGCTGCATTTCTAAGGAACAGCTACAGAGACCAACAGGTGCCTTTGTCTTGGCACTGAGCAAACCAAGAAAGGCATGGAAGATTCTGGTTTTTCTTCCTTAAAAGTCTTGAGGTGAAACTGAAACCCTTCTCCTTATTTGGGAACATCCACTTGGGTGTGAGGATGCACTGCAACAATCGTGAAGGTTGGAAAAGTCCAATTATTAACCCAACACTGCCGTGTTCAGAACCGAAACCCCAAGTGCCACATCCCAGTGGGTTTTTGGGACACTTCACTCCACCACTGCCTTGGGCAGCCCATTCCAGTTCCTGATACTGAAGAAATTTTCCCTCATATCCAACTTAATCCTCCCCTGGAACAGCTTGAAGCTGTTCCCTCTTGTCCTCTCACCGATCCCTCCACCACCAACCCCTCCCTCCTTCCTCCAGCTCCTCACCAAGGCCAGCTCAGGCACCAGGAGTTTCCCGTCGTCCTTCCGAGCCTCGCCGGGGCCGTTCCCGTCCTTCTCCTGTTTCATGTCCGGGGGGGCACCGGGGGTGGGCAGTGCCCGGCCCGGCCCCACGTCCCCCCGATGTTTCTTGGTGACGTGGGCGTCGGGGCCGTGCACGGTCTTGACGTGTTTGCGCAGCGAGCTGGGGTCCGTGTAGCGCTTGGTGCAGCCCGGGATCTTGCACACGTACGGCTTCTGCCCCGGGAAACCGGCGGGCACGGGGGGAGGAGGGGGTCAGCTCCAACCGCGGCCCCCTCCTCAAAAGTCACAAGGAGGGGATCCCCAAAACCCCAATCCAAACTTCCTGCTGTGAGAAGGGGCTCCCCAAAACCCCAATTGAAACCTATTGTGAGGAGGGGATCCCCAAACCCCCTTGAAAGCCCCTGTCATGATGAGGGGATCCCCAAAACCCCAATTGAAACCTATTGTGAGGAGGGGATCCCCAAACCCCCTTGAAACTCCCTGTTGTGAGGAGGGGATCTCCAAAACCCCAATCGAAGGCCCCTGTGGCGAGGGGGGATCCCCAAAACTCCAATCCAAACTCCCTGCTGTGAGGAGGGGCTCCCCTAAAGCCCAATTGAAACCCCCTGTCATGATGAGGGGATCCCCAAAACCCCAATCGAAAGCCCCTGTGGCAAGGGGGGATGCATGAAACCCCAATCAAAACCCCCTGTCATGAGGAGGGGATCCCCAAAACACCAATCAAAACCTTCTGTGGCGAGGGGGGATCCCCAAAACCCCAATCAAAACCCCTGTGGTGAGGGAGAGAGCCCCAAAACCCCACTTGAAACCCCGTCGTGAGGAGGGGATCCCCAAAAACCCAATCAGAACCCCCTGTCGTGAGGAGAGGCTCCCTGAAATCCCAATCAAAACCCTCTATCATGAGGAGGGGATCCCTGAAACCCCACTGGAAACCCCCTGTGGCAAGGGGGGATTCCCAAAACCTCAAATGAAACCTCCTGTCATGAGGAGGGGATCCCCAAAACACCAATCAAAACCTTCTGTGGTGAGGGGGGATCCCCAAAACCCCAATCAAAACCCCTGTGGTGAGGGAAAGAGCCCCAAAACCCCACTTGAAACCCCGTCGTGAGGAGGGGATCCCCAAGAACCCAATCAAAACCCCCTGTGATGAGGGGGGGATGCCCAAAACCCCAATCAAAGCCCCCTGTCGTGAGGAGAGGATCCCCCAAACCCTAATCGAAGCCCCCTGTGGTGAGGGGGGGATCCCCAAAACCCCACTCGAAACCCTCTGTGGTGAAGGGGAATCCCCGAAACCGCAATTGAAACCCCCTGTCGTGAAGAGGGGATCCCCAAAACCCCAATCAAAACCCTCTGTGGCAAGGGGGGATCCCCAAAACCCCAATTGAAACCTCCTGTTGTGAGGAGGGGATCCCCAAAAACCCAATCAAAAGCCCCCGTGGCAAGGGGGGGCTCCCCGAAACCCCAATCGAAACCCTCTATCATGAGGAGGGGATCCCCAAAACCCAATCAAAAGCCCCCGTGGCAAGGGGGGATCCCCGAAACCCCAATCGAAACCCTCTATCATGAGGAGGGGATCCCCAAAACCCCACTCGAAGCCTCCTGTGGCAAAGGAGGGATCCCCGAAACCCCAATCAAAACCCCCTGTAGCAAGGGGGGATCCCCAAAACCCCAATCAAAACCCCCTGTAGCAAGGGGGGATCCCCAAAACCCCAATCAAAACCTCCTGTCATGAGGAGGGGATCCCCAAAACCCCAATGGAAACCCTCTATGGCAAGGGGGGATCCCCCAAACCCCAAGCAAAACCCTCTATCATGAGGGGGGGATCCCCAAAACCCCAATCGAAACCCTCTATCATGAGGAGGGGATCCCCAAAACCCACTCGAAGCCTCCTGTGGCAAAGGAGGGATCCCCAAAACCCCAATCGAAACCTATTGTGAGGAGGGGATCCCCAAAACCCCAATCAAAACCCCCTGTAGCAAGGGGGGATCCCCAAAACCCCAATCAAAACCTCCTGTCATGAGGAGGGGATCCCCAAAACCCCAATGGAAACCCTCTATGGCACGGGGGGATCCCCCAAACCCCAAGCAAAACCCTCTATCATGAGGGGGGATCCCCAAAACCCCAATCAAAAGCCTCTATCCTGAGAAGGGGATCCCCAAAACCCCACTCGAAGGCCCCTGTCACGAGGGGGGATCCCCGTGACCCCAGCCCGCTTTGGCCGGGCTGCACGTGGCCGATAATCGGGATGCACAGCTCAGATCTGATTTAATGCATCACCTCAGGCTGCACCCAAAGAGCAGGGGCGTGCTTAGCCTGGCATTTTATGGGGTTTTACCTGGGGCCAGGTGTCCAAACTTGGTTACAGAGCTGGGCTTTGACCTTATAATTCTAAAAGTCTTGAACAAACAGGGTGTAATTATTAGCATGTCCCACCTCCTGAGGTTTATTCCCTCCGTGTAGGGAACCTGGGCTAAGCCTTGATGTGTCCCAGGTAATTCCCAGGCTTCCAGAACCCCCCTTGGACTCTCTGGAGAGAGCTGAGGGTGGCATTAAAGCCGGTGAGTCCCCGTGGAGGGGACACGGTGGGTGCTGGGGGAGAGCTCAGGAAGGCAGAGGAAGGAGGGATCCCCCCAGGAGCGGGGTAAAGCAATCCCAGAGGGAATGCTGGTGATGAAAAGCGGGAAAAAAGGGAGTTTGAACACACAGGGGCAAATCCCAGGGATGTGGGGAGTCCTCAGAGGACGGGAATGATCCGGAAGCACACGGGGAGCCGGGGTGGGCCGTACCTCGTTGGAGTGGGTGCGGTTTTGGTGCTTGGCGCGGTCGGAGGCGTTGGAAAAGGCTTTGTTGCAGCCCTCGTGCTCGCACACGTAGGGTTTCTCACCCGTGTGCGAGCGCAGGTGGGTCTTGAGGTTCTCCAGGCGGGAATAAGCCTTGTTACAGCCCTCGAACTGCGGTGGGGCAGGGTGGGACGTGTCACCAGGTCACCACCGTCACCAGGTCACCGTCACCACAAGACCACACCGTCACCAGGCCTTGGAGGCGTCATCACACACCCCTGGCACGTCTACCACGGACACACAGCTCACCTCCCAACACACCTGCCCTCCTCAGGTGTGCCCTCACACCGTGGCACAGCCCTTGTCACCCCCGGGTTGTGCCACCTCGTTGTGTCCCAGTCCAGCCAGCCCTTCAGAGCAATCCCAAACTGGGATGGGCTGTGACACCCAGCTCTCGTCCTGACTGAAATTCAGGAATGTGTTCCAAAGCACGGGACAGCGCTGGGGTGATGTAACTCTGGGTTTGGATGGGATGTTGGGAAGAAATTCCTCCCTGTGAGGGTGGGGAGGCCCTGGCACAGGGTGCCCAGAGAAGCTGGGGCTGCCCCTGGATCCCTGGAAGTGTCCAAGGCCAGGCTGGACGGGGCTTGGAGCAGCCTGGGACAGTGGAAGGTGATGCCAGGGGGTGGGATGGGATGGGATGAGCTTTAAGGTCCCTCCAACCTTGGGACCTTAAAGGGGATGGGATGGGATGGGATCCATGGGATGGGATGGGATCAATGGGATGGGATGGGATGGGATGGGATGGGATGGGATGGGATGGGATGGGATGGGATGGGATGGGATGGGATGGGATGGGATCCATGGGATGGGATCCATGGGATGGGATCCATGGGATGGGATCCATGGGATGGGATGGGATGGGATGGGATGGGATGGGATGGGATGGGATGGGATGGGATGGGATGGGATGGGATGGGATGGGATCCATGGGATGGGATGGGATGGGATGGGATGGGATGGGATGGGGTGGGATCCATGGGATGGGATCCATGGGATGGGATGGGATGGGATCCATGGGATGGGATGGGATCCATGGGATGGGATGGGATGGGATCCATGGGATGGGATGGGATCCATGGGATGGGATGGGATGACATGGCATGAGATTTAAGGTTCCTCCAACCCCAAACATTCCACAATTCCATGAGCCCCACACCCGTACCCCCCTGCTGCCCACCCCACGTGCTCCACCTGCTGCACCTTTACCCCCTCTCACGCTGTCCCCTGTCCCCCCCTCATTTTCCTGGCCCTTTTGAGGAATTTCTGGCCCCTCACCGTGCACTTGTGGGGTTTCTCGCCCGTGTGGCGCCGCATGTGCACCACCAGCATGTACTGAGCCTTGAAGGGCCTCTGCTCCCGCGAGCACGCGGCCCAGTGACACACAAACTCCTTCTTCTCCCCGTGGATGTGCTCGTTATTGATGTGCTGAGGAGGGAGAGGAGCGTCACTGGTGGCACTGGGGAGGGGGACAAGGGACAGGGGGATACTGGGATGTCATGGGATAAAGGGGTGTGAAGGGACTGGGATGGCAGAACGGGACAGGGACAGACTGGGGTGGGAGAAAGGGACGGGGAGGGGCTGGGACAGGTGGGGACAGCAGAGTTTGGGGGAGGAAAGCTCAGGTGGGGTTTGGAGGAGGCAGAGAACACAGAGGATGCTCCAGGGAAACTCTGAGAGGACCAAGAGCAGCCAGAGGGGTCAAGGAGGTCCAAAGGATGGTCAGGGGGATTTAGGAGAGTTGGAGGAAGGAAAGCTGGAGTGAAGAGGGAAGAAGAGTCTGGAAGCACCAGCAGCTGAGGAGAACAGGGGGATTCACATCCCTCCCTCCCCAGGAGGAAACTTCCAGCATCATGATGAGTCCCCAGGGGGGGTGGCTGGGAACTGGGAGCAGTTCTTGATCCAGAGGGGCGTTGCCCATCCTGAGGGCACCTTTTGGGGTGAGAACACCTTGGCACCCCTGGACTCACGTGCACCAGCTGCTCCTGCGTGTCGAACTCCTTGGCACAGCCGTCCCAGTAGCAGTTGGTCTCATACACAGCCTCACACTCGGGTTTGCCATCCTCCTTCTCCAGCTCTTCCCGAACGTCCAGCATGCCCAGCAAGGGGTCCTGGGGGAGCACGGACAGGTGAGAGCTCCCAGGTGTGACCTGGGAGTGTGGGGATGTGAGGGGAGCCCCACGGCCTGGGCTGTACCTGGGTGCCCGTGGAGGCTGGGCTGGAGATGTCACCCTCAGATCGCTCCTCGGGGAATTTGGCACCCAGGGGGCTGCTCAGGCTCCACTCCAGCTTCAGCTGCTGCCGAGGCAGGGGAGGGGAAGGAGTCAGGGTGGAGATGGACCCCGGAACACGGCTCAGAGGGCCCCACTTATACGGAATCCCACTCACAGGGATCCCATTTCACACTGATCCCTCTTTCATAGGATCCCCCTCACACGGATCCCTCTCACAGGGATCCCCACTAACAGATCTCCAGCTCACATGGACCCCCTCTAGCATGGATCCTTTTTCACAGGGATCCCCTCTCACAGGATCCCCTCTCACACAGATTCCTTTGACATGGATCCCTCTAACACAGATCCTTTTCATATGGATCCCCTCTCACACTGATCCCTCTCTCACAGACCCCTCTCACAGGGATCCCTCTCACAGATCCCTCTCACACAGATTCCCTCACAGATCCCTCACACAGATCCCTCTCACACTGATCCCTCTCTCACAGGATCTCTCTCATGGGATCCCTCTCACAGAGATCCCTCTCACAGGGATCCCCTCTCACAGGATCCCTCTCACACAGATCTCTCTCACACAGGGATCCCTCTCACAGGGATCTCCACTAAAAGATCTCCAGCTCACGTGGACCTCCTCTAGCATGGATCCCTACTCACAGGGATCCCCTCTCACACGGATTCCCTCCCACAGAGATCCCCACTAACAGATCCCCTGTCACAGGGAGCCTTCTCACAGGATCCCTCTCACACAGATCCCTCTCTCATGGGATCCCTCTCACAGATCCCCTCTCTCACAGATCCCTCTCTCACAGATCCCTCTCTCACAGGATCCCTCTCACAGATCCCTCTCTCACAGATCCCCTCTCTCACACAGATCCCTCTGACAGATCCCTCTCACACTGATCCCTCTCTCACAGGATCTCTCTCATGGGATCCCTCTTACAGATCCCCTCTCTCACAGGATCCCTCTCACACTGATCCCTTTCACAGATCCCTCTCACACTGATCCCTCTCACAGATCCCTCTCACAGATCTCTCTCACAGATCGCCTCTCTCACACAGATCCCTCTCACACAGATCCCTCTCTCACAGGATCCCTCTCACAGGATCCCTCTCACAGATCCCTCTCTCACAGATCCCTCTCCCTCCCACGCCCCCCCGTACCTGGCAGTGTTTCAGGCCCCCCCGGGCGGGTGGGTGCTGCAGCAGCCCCGGGCGCGTGGGCAGCTCGTGGGAGCTGCAGCCTGGGGGAGCCGTGTACAGGTGGCCTTGGCCCTTCTGCTGCCCAGGTGGGCTCTGGTACCCCAGGGACGGGCTGTGGACACCGGAGGGACGAGCAGGTGACAGCGTCAGGAGACAAGATTGAGGTGAGCTGAACCCCGAATCCCAACCATCCCTTCCCAACCATCCCTTCCCCACCATCCCTTCCCCCACCATCCCTTCCCCACCATCCCTTCCCCACCATCCCTTCCCCACCATCCCTTCCCCCACCATCCCTTCCCCACCATCCCTTCCCCACCATCCCTTCCCCACCATCCCTTCCCCACCATCCCTTCCCCACCATCCCTTCCCCACCATCCCTTCCCCACCATCCCTTCCCCAACCATCCCTTCCCCACCATCCCTTCCCCACCATCCCTTCCCCACCATCCCTTCCCCACCATCCCTTCCCCACCATCCCTTCCCCACCATCCCTTCCCAACCATCCCTTCCCCAACCATCCCTTCCCAACCATCCCTTCCCCACCATCCCTTCCCCACCATCCCTTCCCCACCATCCCTTCCCCACCATCCCTTCCCCACCATCCCTTCCCCACCATCCCACCCCGTTCCCGGCTCTCCCAGCGCTCCCCAAGGTGGGAACGGGCACTCAGGTGCCAGCCAGGCCCCCACCTGCCCGGGGGGCTGAGGGTGGGCGCCCACCTGATGGTGCTGATGGAGAGGTGCCCGTAGGAGCCGCCGGCCGAGGCGCAGCGGGAGTTGATGAAGGCCACGAGGGAGTTGGGAGAGGTGCGGATCACGGTCTGCAGGTCGATGCTGGAGTCGGACAGAGGTGAGATGGACAGTGCCCGCTTCTTGCCCAGCTTGCCCGCACCGCGGGGCGTGGAGAACCGGGAGCCTGAGGGGGCAGAGAGGGGGGCACTGCCCTCAGCAGGGTGCTGGGGGGCTGGGGACACCCCTAGGACACTCACCCTGTGTTTGGTGTGTGCCAGTTCGCTTCAGATTTAGAACAGAGAGATGTTTGACTCCTCTACGGACCCCCCCCCGCCCCACGGACCCCCCAAAACCCGACACTCACCATCACCAGGGTGTTCAACTCCTGGTGCCAGCCCGTACCCACGGTGCCCGGGCTGATGGCACACGGGGAAATCAAGTCCTGGAGGAAGGAGGAAAGGTGAGGTGGGGGTGAGAGAGGGACCCCCGGAGCACCCCTGACCTCGGGGGGTGGATCCGGAGCCTGCAGCCCCCACCATGACCCACCTGGTGGTCCCGGGGCGGCGGGGGCTGGTCCGTGGGGTGGGTGCAGGCAGCAGTGCTCGCTGTAGCCGGCGGCCGGGGGTGCCGTGGGGTCGAACATGTCGCGATGGGGCCCGGGGGTGTCTCAGGGGCACATGGGGGTGGCGGCGGGGCCCGGGGGGCTGCGCGGGGTCCTGGGGGGATTGGGGGGGGAGGAGGTTGGGTTTGGACGCCAGGGGGCGCCGCAGCACGCGGGACTCCCCTGGCCGGGACCTGTTTGAAACTGAAATAGAGGAGATTTGGGGATACTGGGGAGAAATTCCTCCCTGTGAGGGTGGGGAGGCCCTGGCACAGGGGGTCCAGAGAAGCTGTGGCTGCCTCAGGAACCCTGGAAGTGTCCAAGGCCAGGTTGGACCGGGTTTGGAGCAATCTGGGATAGTGGAAGGTGTCCCTGTCTATGGTGAGGGGCCAGAACGTGACTTTAAGGTTCCTTCCAACCCAAACCATTCCGGGATTCTGGGATTCTATGAAATGGAAAAGCGAACACAGCCGGAACCACTCCCGGGCCAAGAACCAGAGCTGGCTCCCTTCTCCTCCCTTCCCAGGGATTCTCCAGCATCTGCAGGTCCCACCCAGCCCTGCCTTGCCCGCGGGTCCCCACCCTGCCCGCGGGTCCCCACCCTGCCCTGTCCCACCCACGCATCGCGCCCCTGCCACGGGGCTCAGCCCAGCCCACCGCCCATCCCTGCCTGTGGGGTCCTGCCCCGAGCCTGGTGCCGCCCCCACCCAGGGCCACCGTTCTGTCCCCCAACCCCCTGGTCACCATCCTGTCCCCCCACTCACGGTCCTTGTCCTGCCCCCCAACTCCATCTCCATCCTGCGCCCACCCCCTGCTCCCTGTCCTGCCCCGAGACCCCCGAAGGGCAGGAGAAGCCACCACAGGACGAGGCAGATGTGGGTGGCGCTGGGAACAAGAGCTCCTGTCCCCTCGGCTTCCCCCTTTGAGACCCCAAACAAGGGGTCTGGGGGAGCGGGAGCCCCTCACCCCGCTGGGAAAAGCGCTGGGTCGCGTTTGGAGCCGGGGGGGAGAGGGGGGCAGCGATTCTTCCGCATGAGTTGCCCCTTTGAAAGCTCGTCTAGGGGCTTTGTGAGAGTGTCAGGCAGGAAGAATGGAGGGGGGGGCAGCGGGGCAGGCAGAGGGGAGGGGGCTGCCTAGGAAGGTGGTGGGACTGGGGGGGAAAAGGGGAAAGAGAGACGAGGAGGAAACAGGGGGGCAGAGAAGGGGGGGGTCTCACCTGCCCCCTGCGCCTTGCAGGAGAGTTTGGGGCTCAGCCCCGGGGGAAATCTCCCACCTGCCCTCACCCTGGAGGGCCAACAAGGTTTGTAAGACCCTCCCCGAAAGTTTGTGGGGTTCCGGGGTGACCCCAGCCCTCTGTGCACGCTGCTGCTTGGGGGGGTGTGCACAAACGCACCCAAGGGTGCACGGCCCCGCTCACCCCTGGGGGGTGATGGGGGCTTGGCAAACCCCACCTCCCCCTCCCCACAAGCATCACCTGAGCCCCCCGGTTGCCCTGGTGACCACCAGCCCTGCCCCCCTGCTCCGTGCACAGGTTCACGCACCTGCACAGCGACCACCTGGTGCAGTCACCTGTGTGACACCAGCACCCCGCAGAGCCCAGGTACGGCCAGGGGAACACACACGGAGCTCTGCACGTACAGGTAAACACACGCATGGCACACGGAGAATCACAGGATGGGCTGGGACAGAGCCCAGAGCTCATCCTGCCCATGGCAGGGGCACCTTCCACCAGCCCAAGCCCTGGCCACACCATCCTGGAACACTTCCAAGCTTCCACACGTGTGCCCAGTGTGTCACTGCACACGGGGAACACACACAGAGCCCTGCACGCACAGGTAAACACACACATGGCACATGGAGAATCACAGGATGGGCTGGGAGAGAGCTGAAAATTCATCCTGTCCCACGAGCAGGGGCACCTTCCACCAGCCCAGGTTGCTCCAAACCCTGTCCAGACCAGCCTGGAACATTTCCAGGCTTCCACACGTGTGCCCAGCGTGTCACTGCACACGGGGAACACACACAGAGCCCTGCATGCACAGATAAACACACACATGGCACACGAAGAATCACAGGATAGGCTGGGAGCAGCTCAGAGCTCATCCTGCCCATGGCAGGGGCACCTTTCACCAGCCCAAGCCCTGTCCAAACCATCCTGGAACACTTCCAGGCTTCCACACGTGTGCCCAGCGTGTCACTGCACACGGGGAACACGCTGGGCACATCGGCCCCACCTTGGCACCCCCGTGGTGTTACCCCACCTCCCTGCCCTGGGCTGTGTCCCCCTTTCTGTCCCTGTGCCAGGTTTGGGGGGCTCTGGCCCCCCGTTCCACAGAGGTGCAGGATCAGGGGGGTCCCACAAGCGCTGGGTGCAAGTGGGAAGGGCTTTGATGAGCAGAGCCAGCCTGGCAAGGTGAGCACCAGGTGGGTGCCAGGTGGCACCAACACCCCCCATCCCACCAGCCTGCGACAAGGAGAGGCCACACAACACCAAAAACACCCCAAACCCTCCACTCCCGACCACAGGACCCTCTCCCCGAACCCGTGGGGTCCTCAGGGGCTCCCCAAACCCCGGTGGCCCCCCGAGCCGAGGGGCTGGATGGGGCCGGCAGCGCTGGGAGCCAATGGGAAGCAACGGGAAGCGAGGGGAAGCAATGGGAACCATCCGGCGTCTCGCCCACCGCCGCGCTCGCCTCCCCCGCCGGCCGCACACCGCCGCGGCCCACCCAAGTCGCAGCCTTTGGGCATAAATTTGAGAGCCAGGCGCAGGCGGGATGAGGGGAATCTTCCCTCGCTCTCCTCCTGCCAAGAAACTCAAACTGAAACACATTCCTGCTCCTCTCTGCCAAGAAAACCAGGAGCGCAGCCAGCGGCGGGAGCTCTCGGAGCGGGGCTGGCTCCAGACGCCGAAACGCGGAGCGGGAGGGGGGTCAGGGCTGGCCGCCCCCTTCCCCCCAAAAGCTCCTCGCCTTTTCTTTCCTGCGAACACATCTAAAATTTGTCATCTGGCTCCAGTTTCCTGAGGACACTGGGGAACGGGGGCCGGGGGGAGAGGGAAGGAGTTGGAAGGGAAAGGCAGGGAGAGGGAGAGAGGGGACGGAGGGAGTTTGTGGGGACGGCGGGATGGTGACATCGACGGGTGGTGGGGGCAGACAGACCCCAGCACCCATGGGTGGGAAGGTGGGAGACAGACAGACGGCCCTGGGAGAGCAGGAGAGGAGCAGACGGCGGCTGCAATTCCCCCTTTCAGCACCCCAAGATGGGGCAGACCCCCACCACACCCTGGATGGGAGAGACCCCCACAGCAGTGCAGACCCCCACTCCTGCTCCCGCGGGCACCGGGAACGCTCCCGCTGCCCCAGCGGTGGGTGCAGCAGTGGGTGCAGCGATGGGTGCAGCTGTGGGTGCAGCAGTGGGTGCAGCAGGGCGGCTCCCACCCAGCCCCGACGGTGCCGGGGGGGTCCCTGCGCCCCCAGCCCCGGCAGGGTTAACCTCCCCGGAGCCCTGCAGTGGGTGCAGTGGTGGGTGCAACACTGGGTGCAGCAGTGGGTGCAGCGATGGGTGCAGCGATGGGTGCAGCAGGGCGGCTCCCACCCAGCCCCGAAGGTGCCGGGGGGGGGTCCCTGCGCCCCCAGTCCCGGCAGGGTTAACCTCCCCGGAGCCCCACTGTGGAGGAATGCGATGTCAGGGCTGGATTAGCCCCCGCCATCCCTCAGCCCGGCCGCGCTGAGCTGTGTGTGGCACAATCCATCACCCGCCGGCGCAGCCCCCGGCGTGGGGGGCCGGGGGGGTCCGGGGGGGCGCTGCGTGCGTGGGGCAGCCGCGCTGCTGTCAGGAGAACACACGTGTTTCCTGAACACACGTGTTTCCTGCGTGTCTGCGTGTGTGCGTGGGGATTTGGGGTTACGTGGGAGCGGTTTTTAGGGTGGTGACAGCGGTGGGTGGTGGGAGCAGAGACACCCTAAAATCGAGGGGTGGTGGGAGCAGATACACCCCAAAATCGAGGGGTGCTGGGAGCAGAGGCACCCCCAAATCGAGGGGTGGTGGGAGCAGAGACACCCCAAAATCGAAAGGGTGGTGGGAGCAGTGACACCCCAAAATCGAGAGGTGCTGGGAACAGCCCAAAATCGAGGGGTGGTGGGAGCAGAGACACCCCAAAATCGAGGGGTGGTGGGAGCAGAGACACCCCAAAATCGAGGGGTGCTGGGAGCAGAAATACCCCAAAATCGAGGGGTGCTGGGAGCAGAGACACCCCAAAATCGAGGGGTGGTGGGAGCAGAGATACCCCAAAATCAAGGGGCGGTGGGAGCAGATACCCCAAAATCGAGGGGTGGTGGGAGCTAAGACACCCCGAAATCGAGGGGTGGTGGTAGAAGTGACTCCCCAAAATTGAGGGGTGGTGGGAGCAGATACCCCAAAATCGAGGGGTGGTGGAGCTGGGATGGTGGGAAGGAGGGAGGGAGGCAGATTTAGCCCCTGGGATTGTAGGGACACAGGGATTTGTGTCCGTGTGCTTGTCTCTACACAAGGGGGGAGCTACAACACCCGATGGGGGCCCGGTCACCCCAAATCCTCACTCAGGGAGCAGCGAGGGAGGGTCAGAGCAGAGAGAACAGGCAGAGGGAAGGGTGTGGCGGTGTGACATGGTGGGGACACACCCCAGGAGACCCCTGTGCACCCTTTTACCAGCAGAGCCAGGCTCTGTGCCGGGTTAGGCAAACCCCTGAGCCCACCACAGGCACCCCAACAGCACCAAACCCCCCACCCCTAATCCCGACCCCAAATCTGGGCTGTGATTCTCCTGGCTGGCACGGATCTGCCAGGAGCCAACGCTCCCTTGTGCCACAACAGTCCAGGACCGTGGGGACACAGCTGGTGGCCAGGGCAGGGGGTCTGGCAGGGTCACCCCGATCCTCCCTTGTGCTGCAGATTCCTCGTGGAAAAAACAACTTTTCCCTGCCCTAGGAGCTCAGGCCGAGCTGGGAGCTGCTTCCCCTGACCCCACATCTCTCTGGACTCTGCCTGCAGCAGAAGGGAGCGTGGAGCCCCTGCCTGCCACCCCCGTTGGGCCAGGCTTTAGGGCCAGCCCCAGCGTTAGGCCGGGCTTTAGGGCCAGCCCCAGCCCCTCGGCATGGGGCAGCTAATCTGGCCAGGAGCGCGGCTGCACAAAGCGCATCGCTTCAGGTTCAGGGGGTCTGAAAGGGGACGACTCAGGGTCATGATCCCGTGCTGGTGGGGGCTGCTGAGCTCGTTCCAAGGTGGTCCCTGGCCTGGAAAAGCTGAGGAAAGGAAGAACCAGTTTAAAGCTGGGGACACGGGATGTTTATGCTGGTGTGGAGGGAAAGGTACGGACACATCACTGCTGAGACAGATTTGGGACATCCCAGGCTCTGTCCTTCCTCTCCCAGCCCTGTCACACATCCTCATTCCTCACCCAATCCCAAAATTCTTCTCTGCCATTTCCACCACTCCCAGGGAGGATCAGAAATCCCTCCCCAGCCCACCCACCCCTCCGGGTGTCCCCCAGCACCCCAGCGCCACAACTCTGGGGGGCAAACCCATCTACCCCCCTCTCCCACGTGCACTCACACCCACCCAAGGCCGTGCACTGACACGTCTCTGGACATGTTAACACACGCTGACACACGTGTGCTGCTGGGAAGGAGAGGCAGGCATCCGTGTCCTGCGTATGCAGGGCAGGGATAACCCACAGAAGGGGCTGCAGACTGCCTGGAAAGAAGGGATCCCCAGCCCTCCAGCACAGCAGAGCTGCTCAGGAAGCTGTGGCAGGCCAGGCAGGGCTGGGGGGGCTCCATAGGTGGTCCCCAGGCAGGCGGGAGACCCTCGGCACACATTGTTTGCTTTGGCCCCCAGCACGCGCTACCCCCCCAAATCACTCCCCTAAAGCCACTTCCCCTAAAGCCACTTCACTGCACCTTCACCAGGCTGGAGGCTGGGTGGGGACAAGGTTTTGGGGTGGAGGTGAGGGGGGCACACACATGGGAGCAGCTGGTGTAAGGAATTTTTATGCTTCCCTCTTCCTCCCTGGCGCTGGAGGGGAAGAAACAACATGGAACATGTGGGACCCATAAAAGCCCAGCTCTGAGTCACGGCTGTGCGAGGCCCTGGCAGGCACCGCTCCCTCTCATGGCATCAAACATCCCAAACGGGCAGGTTGGGGACATCCTGGACATCCTGCCATGCCCAGGGATCGAAGATCAGACTTGGTAATCAATTAAATCCATCCTCCCATGGCAGTCAGGGGACTGACACTGAGCCTGTTCCTACCCCAGCAACTCCATCCTTCAGGATTCCTCCGAGGGTGGGGACAGGAGGACGTGCAGGACCCAGAGGGACTCTGGCACCCGCTGAGGGATGGGATCTACAACAGGAATCCTGATAATCTGTGGAATTGCCTTTGGTTTGACATGCACAGAGCATCCTTGGGGATTTAAGGGGCTCCTCGGGGCAGGAGACCCCTCTGTCTGCTCAGAGGTGCAGGTGTGAGTGTCCTCTGGCTGTTCCCAAAATCCCCAGCCATGCTTTGTCTCCTGGAATACATTTGTTTCTCCTGAAGTATCTGCCACCAGTGAGGGTGGTGGCTTGTTCCTCGACTGGAGACTGTCCCCAAACAGCAACTCCATCCCCTCTAGGATGTGCTCTGCCATCCCAGGGGCACCAGCTCCCCTAAATGCCAGCCAGGAGTTGGACAGCAGGGTTCTAACATCTGGAAAAATCCCCCCAACCTCACTCTGGATGAAACCCGACTCTGTTTTGCCACTTGTTCCCACTCTGAGGCAGCTCTTCCATTTTATTTTATCAGCTGTTCACCTTGCTGTCCTGCGGCTTCCCAAGGGTTTGGATGTGCCACAAGGATTGGGGTGAGCTCTGTGTTCTTTGGGAATTCTCAGCCTCAGCATGGACCAGACCGTCCAAACCCTGGCTCTGAACAGGAGACAACAAAAATCCCACCTGGAATTTTTTGGGATCCAACCCAACAAAAATCCTGCCTGGGAGTGGCATCCAAACACTTCTTGAAGGGTGCACACTTGGAAATGAGCACAGCGTGTACAGGAGGGTACCTGTGCAGGTGTGAGGGTACCTGTGCAGGTGTGAGGGTACCTGTGCAGGTGTGAGGACACGTGTGCAGCAGCTTGGAAGGGTGGGAAAGGCACTGCTGCCTCAGGATAACGGGCTGGCACCGTGGCTGGAGCTGTGGGATGTCCCCAAGAACATTCCGGGTGCACTGGGTGAAGGGCAGGAACCCCAAGAACATCCCAGGGGCACTGGGTGAAGGGCAGGATGTCCCCAAAACCATCCCAGGGGCACTGGGTGAAGGGCAGGATGTCCCCAACAGCATCCCAGGGGCACTGGGTGAAGGGCAGGAACCCCAAGAACATTCCAGGTGCCCTGGGTGAAGGGCAGGATGTCCCCAAGAACATCCCAGACGCACTGGGTGAAGGGCAGGATGTCCCCAAGAGTATCCCAGGGGCTCTGGACAAAGGGCAGGATGTCCCCTGTCCCCAAAAGCACCCCAGGGGCAGTGGGTGAAGGGCAGGATGTCCCCAAAACCATCCCAGGGGCACTGGAGGAAGGGCAGGAACCCCAAGAGCATCCCAGGGGCACTGGGTGAAGGGCAGGATGTCCCCAAGAGCATCCCAGGTGCCCTGGGTGATGGGCAGGATGTCCCCAACAGCATCCCAGGGGCACTGGGTGAAGGGCAGGATGTCCCCAAGAACATTCCAGGCGCCCTGGGTGAAAGGCCCTCATGTCTTCCAGCCCACCTGCCCTTGGAATCACGGAATCTTTAGGGTTGGAAAAACCTTCCAAGATGGTCAAACCCAACCATTAACCCAGCACTGACACTGCAATCGCTAACCCACGTCCCCAAGCACCACATCCACACGAATTCTGAACAATTTCAGGGATGGTCACTCCACCACGGCCCGTGCCAGTGCCTGATCGCCCTTCCAGCGAAGGAATTTTCCCTAATATCCAACATAAACCTCCGTGGTGCCGCTTCCCAGGTTCTGGACAGCGAGGGACGGGTCCCACCCGGAGCCTGCGCTCCACGCCCCGCCTCTCCGCGGGCTGTCCCGCCCGGCCGGCGCGTCACAAGGTGTCCGTGCTGACTCACTCCGGGATGGAAACTTCCCTGCTCCAGGGAGATCCTCGCAGCTCCGCCAGCTCCGGCACCGAGTTTATTCCACCACGTCCCACCAGCTCAGCCCCCGAGGCCTGGAGACGCTCGGGCTCCCAAGCTGGCCTTGGTTTTGTCATGGAAAAGACCTTGGAATATGGGGGAGATGAGGATCCCCCCCAAGGAACCGTACCCTGTCCCGCCTCTGCCTCAGCTGGACGCAGCAGGAAAACTGGGAAGCTTTTCTAGGTCTGAATTTGTGAAGAAGAAATTTCATCCAGCTCCTTCCTCCTCCCTTCCCCCAGAAACCCAGTGCCCACCCGCATCCATCAGCTCAGGTTTGGCACACGCAGAAGAAGAGTGGGAGGAAACTCGTGGAATGAGGGTGTTCAACAGCATCTGCCAGGTCCCCAAATCGCTTCCAGGGCCGGGAGCAGGACCCCAGCTGTGGCTGGAGTATCAGTAGTTTCCCAGTCCCCAAACACAACACTGGAATGCCACAGCCATTCCTCAGCCGCCTTCTCTCTGTCTTCACCATCTTCCCAGGAGAGGCTGCAGCCCTCACACTGCCAGCACAGCGCTGAGAGTCCCCCAAATTCCAGAGGCATCGCTCAGCTCCCTGCTCTCCATCCTCTCCAACCCGGGAGAGGCGCAGCCCCCACGCAGTTACCGAGCGCCATCGCAGGGCCTGGCAGGACATCAGGGGGCCGGGAGCACCCATTATCCCCGTGCCAGCCCCTCGGGGCCGTGCCAGGGCCCCGGGAACAGCGGGTGCTGCCGGTGGGCTCCATCCGGCCGCTCCGGCCCCGGGGCCACCCCCGTGCCCTGCCAAAGCTCCCGGGTGCTGAGGCCCACGAGGCGGGTGCTGGAGCAGCGTGGGCATCCCGGCCGGTGGGATTGGGGGCTCAGGGTGGCCAGGGGCGGGCAGGGTGGGTGGCACAGCTGGCACAGCCCCCCGGGACAGTCCTGCGGCTGCTGCGTCACCGCGGCCGGGACAGCAACTTCCACTTGGTTGCTGCTCCCGGTCCAACATCGGCAGTCCGGGCAGAGCCGGCAGCACCCAGTGGCACCCAGTAGCACCCAGTAACACCCAGTAGCACCCAGCAGTCCTGAGTAGCCCCCAGCCCCGAAGCAGCCTCCCTTCCGCGGGCTGCGAGCGGCTCCACCGGCCCGCTGCGGCCGTCCCAGCCCACCCACACACCGAGCCCATCTCCCACCCACCGGGCGCTCAAAGCGCGGCGGGAGCGTGCGGACGTGGGCGGGAGCACGAGGGGACGTGACGGGGCACGCGTGGGGCCGATCCCCTCTGCCCGCCCCGCGTGGCCGGTCCCCCCACGCCGGGAGCCCCGCTGGAAGTCCCCGGTCCCCCCGCGGAGCCCACGGGACGGCCCGCACAGGGATCGGCGCCATCCCGGGAGCGGGGATCCCGCGGCCCGGACCCGCCCGACGGCTCCTACCTCCGGGGGGGCTCCGAGCGGCCCCGCGCGGGGCGGCGGCTCCGGCGGCTCCGTGTCCCCCGTTCCCCCGGTGGCGGCCGCGGCGGTTCGGTCTGGGAGAGAGAAGCGGCACATCCAGGGGGGGATGGCGGCGGCCGGGATGGGGCGGGACGGGACGGGACGGGACGGCGCCCCCCGCACTCCCCCGGCCCGCCCCGGGAGCCCGGAGTGAGTTACCGGAGCCCCGCGGGGGCGGCGGATCCCGGCGGGTCCCGCTCCGCCAAATGCGGCGGCGGCGGCGCCGACCGCGCTCGGGACGGAGACCCCGGCCGGGAGCGGCGGCCCGAAAACCCGGGATGGATCCGGGACACGCACGGCCCCGCGCCCGCGCGCACCCCCCACGCGCGCCCCCGCTCCCGCCCGCGGGAGCCCCACGCGTGTCCCCGGGGTGTCCCGCGGGTCCTGCCCGGGCGGCCACGCGTGTCCGCGCACGGGGCCCCGCGCGTTGCAGCGCACACGCACGGAGGTGAACGGGACACGCGTGGCCGCCCGTGAACGCGGACACGGGGCGCAAACAGCGGGTGGGTGTGTGTGGACCCCCGTGCACGCGCGGCGGTGCCCACTCGTGTGAGGGATCACGCGTGCACATGTGAGAGCGCACACGGTGCACGCGTGTGTGCAAGAGTGGGAACAACCCCCCATGGGACACAGCCCACGCGCTCGTGGGGGTGACATCCTCCGGGCCACGCACAGGGGGAACAGCCCACGGACACGCGTGGGGGGCACAGCCACCAGCCCAGGCGGCAGCCAGGGGCACAGCCCGGTTACACGCACAACGCGGTGGGCACAGCCCACGCACACGGACACGTGGGTGACGCGGCCACCGCCCCACGCACACGCGGGGACACCCAGCACACGCACCCGGGGAGCACAGCCCGCCCACCGGCGGGGTCACAGCCTCCAGCCCACGCACACGCGGGGGCCACGGGTGGTTTACACGCACAGGCAGGGGACACAGCCCGCACGCAAACACACGCGGGTGGCAGAGCCCACGGACGCGCGGGGGAGAACACCCCGCAGCCCACGGACACGCACACGCAGGAGGCACAGCCCGTGTGCACGCAGGGGCGATAACAACGATCCCACACCCACTCAGGGGCCAAAGACCTCGCACCCGCCGTGGGTGGAACATCCCACGCCCCACTTGGAGGGACACAGCCCACGCACACGCGGGGTCACACTCCCACTCCTAACCCCTAACCCCAACCCCGACTCGAAAATTATAATTATTTATTTGAATTAAATATCGCCCGTTTTGTCCTGCACACGCGGGGAACGCAGCACTCACTCCCACGGGACACCCGAGGGGTGTCACACCCTCCACCCCACGCCCACTCGTGGGACACATCCCGGGGGTCCCGGCCGGTCCCGTGCGGGGGTCGCGGCTGGACCGGAGGGCTCACGGACGGGCAGCGCCCCCTGGTGGCGCCCGGTGCGCTCCCGGTGACCGGGGCGAGCCCCGGAGGCGCCGGGGCCGCGCTCCCGCTGAGCCCGGAGCCGCTTACCGGGATTACCCCGCCGGGAACCCTGCTGTCCCCGGTATAATCCTGTCCCCTGTCCCCTGGTGGCACCGGGGGTGGCTTCATATCGCGGTGTCACAGCCCCGGGACCCCCGGGGCAGAGGGGCAGCACGAGGGGCGCGGTGACGATTCCAGAACCCCTCAGCTCCCAGCACAATCCATTCCCTGCCTCAGTTTCCCTCCTCATCATCCTCATCTGAGATCGGCTCCTTCCCTGCTGCCCCCCTCACCACAGCGGGGGTGAGGAGGGGTCTCTGCTCCCCGGGGAGCCCCCAGGGGACAGGACAACACCTGAGGGGTCACCCCTTCCCCTGGCAGGAGGGGGAAGCAGCCAGGGGGGGTCCTGGGGGGCCCCCAGACCCCGTCAGGGCTCGAGTCCCACCACAGAGGCAGGGCCGAGGGGTGGGCACAGGTGAGGGGGTGGCACAGGTGAGGGGTGTGGGCACAGGTGAGGGGGTGGTTCAGGTGAGAGGGTGGACACAGATGAGTGGGTGGCACAGGTGAGGGGGTGGGTACAGGTGAGGGGGTGGCACAGGTGAGTGGGTGCACACAGGTGAGGGGGTGGCACAGGTGAGTGGGTGCACACAGGTGAGGGGTGGTGGCACAGGTGAGGGAGTGGGCACACAGGTGAGTGGGTGGCACAGGTAAGGGGGTGGGCACAGGTGAGGGGGTGGCACAGGTAAGGGGGTGGGCACAGGTGAGTGGGTGGGCACAGGTGAGGGGGTGGCACAGGTGAGGGAGTGGGCACACAGGTGAGTGGGTGGTACAGGTAAGGGGGTGGGCACAGGTGAGGGGGGTGGCACAGATGAAGGGGTGGCACAGGTGAGTGGGTGGGCACAGGTGAGGGGGGTGGGCACAGGTGAGGGGGTGGCACAGGTGAGGGGGTGGGCACAGGTGAGTGGGTGGCACAGGTGAGGGGGTGGTGCAGGTGAGGGAGTGGGCACACAGGTGAGTGGGTGGTACAGGTAAGGGGGTGGGCACAGGTAAGGGGGTGGGCACAGATGAAGGGGTGGCACAGGTGAGTGGGTGGGCACAGGTGAGGGGGTGGCACAGGTGAGGCAGTGGCACAGGTGAGGGGGTGGGCACAGGTGAGTGGGTGGGCACAGGTGAGTGGGTGGCGCAGGTGAGGGGATGGCACAGGTGAGGGAGTGGGCACAGGTGAGGGGGTGGGCACAGGTGAGGGGGTGGCACAGATGAGTGGGTGGCACAGATGAAGGGGTGGCACAGGTGAGTGGGTGGTGCAGGTGAGGGGATGGCACAGGTGAGGGGGTGGGCACAGGTGAGGAGGTTGGCACAGGTGAGGGGGTGGCACAGGTGAGGGGGTGGCACAGGTGAGGCAGTGGCACAGGTGAGGGGGTGGCACAGGTGAGGCACTGCCCTCCATCCCCGTTTTGTAACAACCTTAAGCGGCTCAGCAGCTTTACCCCTGCCATGAGTGTGACCCTGGATCAGCTCCTGGGCTCCGGGGACTTGCCCCGAGCCCACCCCCTTCCTCCTCACCTGCCTGCCCCAGGTCCCTTTGTCACCAGCTCCCGTCCCCTGGGTGTGACCAGGCACCCCTGGGAGCAGCTCTCAACCACCACACCCCGACCCCGCCACATCCCCCACCTCAGGAATAATCCCGGTCTCCTCTTTGGGAAAGTCAAAGCAGCTCAGAGCAGGGCGGGATGATCCCCCAGATTAGGGATTTACCGGTGCCACCACGGCCAGCTCAGCACCTCGGGGTGTGGGGGCAGCGTGTCAGTGTGTCAGTGAGTCAGCACAAGGGACAGCCCCCTTGTCACCCTGGTTTTGAAGACTTTTCTGTAATGTTCTTCGTATTGGAGTCAGAAATTTCAGCTTATCACACTTTCTGCTATAAACACTGGCCGTGTTTTCTGACTGTCTTTCATTTGTTTACCTATTTCTAGGTGGGAAGAAAAGAGTGATTAACAGTTAGCTTGACCAATATAAATTGACAAGTGGAATTCCATCCTCCAATCCACGAGCCCCATAAGAAATGTATAAAACTGAGTTTTGTAAATAAACTCGGCCCTTTTTTCCTTCTTCGCTCACCAGCGTGTCCTCGTGTGGTTCTTTCCGTGTGACACCCCCTCCACACGGGGAACACGCTCACTGCCACGGGGAAAACACAGGAAAACTTCCCTCGCTGGCAACAGAAAACTCATTTTTGCCATTTCGGTGGGATGCTCCTCGTGGCAGCATTCCATACCAGAGGGCTGATTTGGGAAGGGAACAGGGTGGCTCTGAAGACACCAAACACATCCCCATGTGCTTCCTGGAGATCCAGCTCCCAGCGTGTGCACACCAGCACGTGCCCCCAGGACACGGACTGGGGCTGTGGCAGCGCCCAGGAGGTTCAGGCACCCTGCAGGGGCCGTTGGCTTTTGCCCACGATATTTTGGGATATTTTGGGAGCTCGGCGGTGGCCGCGGTGCCCCGGGGGTTGCCCGCTGTGCTGGCTGATGAAAGCTGCCCTTTGGTCGCTGGCAGGGCTGAGCTGGGAAATCAGGGAGGTTTGTCCCCAGATAAAAGAGCCCCAAACTGAGCTTTGAGCGGGCGATTGTGCAACGGGGCCCGGGGCAGAGTGTGGGATCTCGGCGGGATGGGAAGGGGGCATCGCCCTCCACTCCTGGAGCATCCCACCCCAAATCCTGCAGGCACTCCCCGTCACCCACCAGCCCCTCTGTCTGTGATGGGGTCACTGGGTTGTGGCAAGGAAAAAGGAAAAAGAAGGAAAAAAGGGAAAAAAAAAGAAAAAGG